>NW_026889778.1:23325000-23925000 GCF_033153115.1 Saccostrea echinata
GTTTTCCCAGAGAGAAGCATGCTGGGTAGGGATTTTCCTGCTATTTATAGGAAGTGTACATGAAAATTGCATCTTTTTTGTTTTTATTTGCATAAAGTAGAGTCTTGTCTTAATATTAAAAGGAAAAATTATGCATTTATTTTTTTGAGAATTTTTTTGGTGAGACTTTTTAATAGGGGGAGGTAACTCCCAAAACATCCGGTTTTCACATGTGCAGAATTGCATGTTTGAAGTAGCAGGTAATGTAGCTCTTTCAAAAGCTGGAAAATGTACCCTAAAAGTACATTAAAAGAAAACCTTAGGACTTGCTCTGTGAAATGCACATAACTCATCTTGTCAGAATTTTGCACTGTTTGTTGGTCAAGGGAGCTAAAAATGCATAGGTGTACTGCAAATGGATGCATAAACTACCTAATATCCCCTATGTTTAATATGTCAAATACCCCCTATTAGTAATTGATCAATGTATTATACTTGGATATTTATAAAATTCAAACATTTATCTTTCCAATGATATACAGAAGTCTATGTAACAAGCCTCCATTTTATTTCTTTATAGGGGTCAGTTTTGCTTGTCCCTCACCAAGTAACTTCCTGATAACGTCATACATTAAACTGTGTTTTGCACCCTTAAGGAGTGGCATTTGATGACATTTTCCTCATTTATTTACCTGTAAGTCATAGAAAATTGCTATATTTGTTTTTTTTAATGTAGTATTAACCATGCAATATAGACTCAGGTTGACATTGTGTCTGGCATAATGCATTAGATACATGTTCCATAGAATTTATACATGTGATATGAATTATGAGTTCTATTTTACTTTATGACACATTTACATTGTGACATCAAAGTGTGACGTCATGTCAAAAATGGAAGATTTGCAAGGTCATGACCTTCAATATAATTGATCGCAAATGAGAATATATACAAGAGATATCATCTGTATATATAGAAATACATGTTACACAGACCTATTGAGTATATTGTTAGGCTGACACCATCCAGACTTTTGAGGCAATTTCTGGATTTAACACAGTGACTATTTCACATTAGATTATTCCCCATTTGTTCACAGAGCAACTAGAAATATGTGTAAAAATAATATTGTTTGGCAGCTTTTTACAAAAAAATATAATGTAACATGTTATTAATATTCAAATACTGTACTTGCATTGTTGGTGTTCTTTTAATTGAATAAAAATAGAATTATTGTGTAAGTTGATTCAGTTAGGGTTGAATTTCTCTTCAAAGTCTTGTTTAATGCGTCGACCAATGTCGTAGACATGTAATACTAAATTGATAATTTCTTGGCTATTTTTGGACCAAATTCAACATTTTATGCACCAAAATGTTTGGAATTTTGTCCTCTTTGCATCTAAATGCAAAAGAGTGAATAACAAAAATGTCTTATTTCCTTTAAGGTAGCTAAATCAGTTTCGTATAAAATCCAGGGGATTTTTCCCAGAGAGAAGCATGCTGGGTAGGGATTTTCCTGCTATTTATAGGAAGTGTACATGAAAATTGCATCTTTTTTTGTTTTTATTTGCATAAAGTAGAGTCTTGTTTTAATATTAAAAGGAAAAATTATGCATTTATTTTTTTGAGAAATTTTTTTTGGTGAGACTTTTTAATAAGTGGAGGTAACTCCCAAAACATCCGGTTTTCACATGTGCAGAATTGCATGTTTGAAGTAGCAGGTAATGTAGCTCTTTCAAAAGCTGGAAAATGTACCCTAAAAGTACATTAAAAGAAAACCTTAGGACTTGCTCTGTGAAATGCACGTAACTCATCTTGTCAGAATTTTGCACTGTTTGTTGGTCAAGGGAGCTAAAAATGCATAGGTGTACTGCAAATGGATGCATAAACTACCTAATATCCCCTATGTTTAATATGTCAAATACCCCCTATTAGTAATTGATCAATGTATTATACTTGGATATTTATAAAATTCAAACTTTTATCTTTCCAATGATATACAGAAGTCTATGTAACAAGCCTCCATTTTATTTCTTTATAGGGGTCAGTTTTTATCTACCTGTGCTGGTGGAAAATTATATTCTGAATAATACACCCGATCTTCCAAGCTGATCGTGTTCCTCGCCGAATTGCAAATAAAATTGCAAATTACGAGCCCCTGATTGTAGGTGGCGCAAGCCTCGTTGACGTTCAACACTTTTCGTTCTTCCAAAATTAGAGAGCGTTGATGCAGATCGAACTTGTTAATTGAAGTATAAAATCTCGTTACTGATGACGGATTACGGTTCGTGGGACCTAAATGCCTTGAGAGGCGAACTAAGAAAACGCAATGCGCGAGTGTCAGGGCGAAAAAGAGAACTCGTGGAAAGGTCTGATTGCTTTTTCATTTTCGTTCGAATTTTCTCAAGTAAAATGTCGATTTTGATTGACAGAATAAAGACCACAACGTAAAACAATAAAGAAATAATTCACTGAAAATTATACTTAATAGTTTATTCCTATATTTGCCCTTGTTAGAGTCATAGAAATCGATAGTGTTAACAATTAGCGAGAAATACACGCATGTAAAGTTAAAATATGAGAAAACTCGGTATACTGTTAAAACTGGCGATTCTTTTCCACTGTAAGTTGTCAATCTTCCAAAATAAACAGAAACTCGAAATTATACTTTAGGAACCCATTTAAATATATCTTAAATATACTTTCATTATGATAGTAATTTTATGACTACTTACTGCTTCTTAACCTAGTCTGTTCATTGAAGTGTAAAGCAGTTTGGTTTTCATTTATATTGCATGTGATGCTTATATTTCATTGTGTGAACCATACCAGTAGCTTAATTGTTAGTTGAGAACTTTTGCATGTGAGGATAAGGTCAGTCTTCACTTATTGCAGCCATTACTTGATATAATCATGATTATACTGTTTTAATTGTACATGCCCCTTGAGGACCCTTGATGGGTGAATAAACATAGAATATTCTATATATTAAATAAAGATTATTAATGTTTCAGACTTGAGGCATATGATAGAAACTATAATTTTGGTGGTGGTGAAAGAGTTGAAAGAGAGTACAGCATGGAAGTACCCAGTTATGAAACATATAAATAAGGTAGGCCTTTCAACTAATTTTTCAAGTTGCACATATGGTAAAAAACATTTGATAGATAGATTTGTAGGTACATGAAATTCTCAGAAAAAGATTATAACCTATACATACCTTTAATTAAATCATAAAAAAAATTAATTATTAATATTTGATTTTTAAGATGTTGTGTTTTAAGGACAGGTAACTCAAGTGTAAAAAACGACCAACAAAGTGCCGATTTTTGAGTTATCGTTTATAGGAATGACATATAGGCTGCTTCAATTGGCATTGTTATGTTCACAAAAGGGTTACTTATATTCTTTGTTACACAAAAGGGTTGACCAAAACAAGGAGAATGTCCTCACTCTATACCTGGAATAACGGGATCAATGAATGGGGAATGGACTTTATTCAAGATTTTTAACTCTCACCGACAGTTGTTATGAAGAAGAAAATATAATGCCATGTTTATTGTGTGTGCATTGTTGTGCTTCATCTATAAAGATATATATTTCTACAATTAAATGCAACAATAAATTATCTAATTCTTTTCACTAAGCACGAAGAAGAACCATTAAGTATAAGAATTTAATCAGGTCAAAATTAAGAAGGGGGATGGACTTCACTTTCTATTTTTATTAAAAATTTCACTTATATACTATTGTACAGTGTCGGTAACTACATGATAAATAAGTTTAACATTTGAGCTAAATTCTAAAACCACTGGATTCCGCTGACAGTGAAGGAACACTTTGGAAATGCTAAAACTTGACATGCTTAAAAACAGTTAGCTTCCTCGGACCCGCTGTAAACAAGTTCCGGTAATGGGTTATCGTTCTTTTCATCGAACTCTAGTGGCAGTTGAAAGGCCTAAATAAGGATACTGTGATCACAAGAATAAGGGAGAAGGCTGTATGTGCAAACTTGGGAAAGATGAACAAAGATATTGATGCAAATGTAAAATACATTTATGAAAGCAAATTTTTAAAGAATGCAAGATTGGCGTGTGATGGACTATTCTTTGTGAAAGCAGAGTGCAAGGCACAGATGAAGAAAGCAGTGTCGTACAAGATTGATGCAAGTTTTGATGTTGATGGGTGTGTTGTTAAATGTCAGTGTGAGTGTACCGTAGGAATGGGTCCAGTAGCAGCATGTAAACATGTGTGTGTGTGCTTTTGTTTGCTCTACAGAAGTTTGGTGAAAGTGGAGATTTGATCACAGAAGAAACTTGCACTCAAAATTTGCAAACATTTCATCATGTTAAACCTTACAAGGGAAGTCCAATTAAAGCTAAAGACCTCCCTTTAGCAAATGATGCCGATGTCATTTATGACCCAAGGCCACATGAGTTTAGGAACATGCCTGGATATCAGGACACTTTTAGAAATGTTTGGTTAAATAATCCATCTGTTAACAAATTACCTGTTTCTCAATTGTTCCCTATTGCAAACACAGTTGGCATTGATTCTGATCATGATTATTTTCAAGAAAAACTTTCAGAAATGTGGCTTAAAAATTCTAACATTACAGAAATATCTTGTGAGGAAATAATGAAATTTGTAAAAAAAAAAAAAAAAAAAAAAAAAAAAAAAAAAAAAACCGTGGCCAAAGCACCAATCCTCTTTGGCAGTCTGAACGGTGCAAAAGAATTCACTCCTCTAATTTTGGTAGAATCTGCAAATGTACAGAAAAAAACTGATTTGAATAAGCTTGCTATTCGTTTGACTAAATACGTCCCACAAATCCATGCCCCATCCATACTTCACGGCAAATGCTATGAGTCAGTAGCCATAAAAAGCTTTGAAGAGAGAAGTGACATAAAAACCCAAAAATGTGGCACACCCATTTCTTGCTGCATCACCAGATGCATTAATTGATGAAAAGTCAATTGTTGAAGTAAAATGTCCATTCACTGCAAAAAATGAACAAATATCTGATGAAACTGTTTCATTTTTGAAGACTGTAAATGGTTCATTAGAACTTGACTCGTCACATGATTACTTTTATCAAATTCAGGGGCAGCTTTTCTGCACAGAGAGAACCAATTGCATTCTTGTGGTGTACACATTCAAAGATCTCAAAATTATTCCTGTGCCAAGAGACCAAAAATTCATTGATAACATGCTTGAAAAATTAGAGTTGTTTTTTGATAAACATTTTAAAAATGCAGTATTGAAAAAATTTTATTATCAAATTTGAGTGTCTTAATAATAAAAGTACTGCCAGAATGTGACACATTTTAATCTTGTTATATGGATAAAGTTTTTGTTTATAATCATTACTGCATTCCTTTACAACACTCTTTCAAATATATATATATATATATATATATATATATATATATATATATATATATATATATATATATATATATATATATATATATATATATATATATATATATAAAATCCAAATTCATCAGTATATTATCAAATTAACAATCAGCACCTCTTTGACTTTTTATAACATGGTTTAAATTAAACAAAAAAAATAGTGTGTAATACTGATATTTAAATGTTCTCTCTGGGCCTCATCAGTCAGGTAAGAGAACACATATTTATAACCCGAGACCTTCCTGGTGCATAAATAATTCAAAACATACGATACTTTTCTCAGAAAATTATAGTGTTTTTTCTTAAATCAAACTACAAATGTAAAGCACCAAGAAGGTTTCGACCCTTTTAAATAATGATGTTTGTTTGTTTGTTTGTATGTTGTTTAACGCCGGTCTCTTGAGAATTTTTCACTCATATGGAGACGCCACCACTTGCCGGTGGAGGGCTGCAAATTTTGTCCTATACTCGGCACTTACGGCCATTGAGCAGTGAGGGATCTTTTTCGTGCCAGCACCTACTGCGACACGTGACCTCGGTTTATACGGTAGTCAGCTGTCTCGTCTAAAGTCATCATTTCGTAAGTTCTATGGTCGATACAATGACTTTGTCAGCAAATACAATTTATCATTGAGTCAAATGCTGACTGACGTTTTTCATACTAATTGTTAGGCCATTATTTACACTGAATTGTCGACGGATTTTTCCGTTATTTCCCTATCATGACAAGGAGCACACGGCGGGTGTGACCGGTCGGCAGGGGATGCTCACTCCTCCATGGCACCTGATCCCACCTCTGATGTTTGGAGGTCCGTGTTTGCTCTGCTCCTATTTTGTATTGTATAATGGACTTTTGAGCTTGAATACTGTTCGTTATCTCCATATATTTCATCTCATCCGAAGCACCGGTCTCCACGTCCCACAGTGGGATTCGAACCCGCGACATAAGGATCAACTCCTTACTTCGCGACTCTAGAGCAGACGCTCTAACCACTGCGCCACGCGGGCGACAATAATAATAATGGAAACAGTGTGTTCACAATTTTATCATCAGAAATGTCTGCATTTTGGAAGATTATCAAAGAAAATTAACACGCAATCTTTAGTTAAATTTACTGTGGTACATACGTGTGATGTTTTTATTTAAATGCAAATATGCTTTCAAGTAAATTTTAAGACACATTTAAACATTCAAGGGTATTTTATATACTAATTAAATAGTGGATTCATGTAAAAATCTTTTTCAAAGTAAATGTATAAATTAAAGATAAACTATAAAATAAGTATTGTCAACATTGTAAAAAAAAATGCTGAAACCTTTGAAAAAAAAAAGAACTGTTCTGAAAAAAAGGGCCTATCAAAGGTTTCAGAAGAAAAGCATGCAATAAATAAACAAGTAAAGAATGACTTGTATATGAATTTCACCTAAAGATGTTATCCTGTTAAAAAACATGGTGCCTGCAAATTTATTTCAATAAAAATGTAATTTAATAAAATCTTTTAATATAATCTATCATATGGATCCTGTGTTAGAATCTTCTTTATTATCACATTTATCAATATTCAACATGTTCAAGTACATATTGTAACTGATTATGTATCATATCAATACATTAACTTTACTTACAGGTACCAGTCAAGCAGTTTCGTATCAAGTATTGCTTTTTAAAATATACACGTACAGTATCATTAAGAAATATTTTGCTCAACATTTGGCTTGAATTAACAGGCATGTATTAGATATATGAATTTTCTAAGAGGGTCGGAAAATTTAGGATTGATTGATTGTTTGTTTGTTTTTTAATGTCCCTCTCGAGAACTTTTCACTCATATGGAGACGCCACCACTTGCCGGTGGAGGGCTACAAATTTTGACCTATACTCGGCACTTAGGGCCATTGACCAGTGATGGATCTTTTTCGTGCCAGCACCTACTGCGACATGGGACCTCGGTTTATACGGTCTCATCCGAAGGACCGGTCTCCACGTCCCGCAGTGGGATTCGAACCCTCGACGTAAGGATCAACTCCTTACTCCGCCACTCTAGAGAAAATTTAGGAAGTAAGATCTTAAGACTGGCACATTAAATTCTTGAGATAAAAAATTAAAGTACAATATTCATAATAGCTAGTACAAGTTTTCTTTTTTAACCATCTTTGGTATGTAACTTGAGAAAGAAAATTTTGGTAAGCCATCTTTGTAGGGTAGATAAATATCTTGCTTTAGCACCAAACTTTGGTTGACTATTGAGATTGAGGTGTTTTGCTTTTTTTTCGGGGAGGGGGGGGGGTTACATTGAAGAATAAATGTATTCCTTACAAAATTACCTTGATAACTTAACATTTGAGATTTTGATTTTAAGAAACTTTTTATCGATCAAGAATGAAAAGTGGTGTATTGATGCATATCATTATAAGTAAAAGTCTCTATATACAATAATATTTTTTTATGTACCAAAACTCAAACCTACCACGAGTGATAGACATTGAATGCAGGGTTTTCACTGTACAACATTTTAGGCAATATATGATATACAAAGTTTGCAAAAATATCTAAACATTAATTTACAATCAGAAAGCTAACACAAGTTAGATCAGGATAAATAAATAAAACAAACAATGGAAACAATAAGTAATGTCAATGGAAAAAATAACAATAAATAAAAAAGAAAAAGCAAATTTTTAAAATGAAACCCATAAGCTAATGAATTAGCCTCTAAATATGTAACGAATTATCAGTGAATATCACCCAGAGACCAAGAGAACGATGCAGAAGAGGGGCCTCAGACTTCAGATGGAAATTTGTCCTTCAACCCTTGCCAACCTGCTACTGGACTGACTTTCTGTCATACAAACATTCTCTCAAGACTCTGATCCTATCAACTGCCCTATGAGTTCATCCTCTAAAAAACTTATCCTCACAAATTATCAGTGAATATAACACAGAGACCAAGAGAAAGAAGCAGATCAATCATTTAAAGAACCTACACCTAACTGCAGATGTCATAAAAGGACTAATACCCCCATTGTTTTGGTGTTTTTGTTCCATCATCAAAACTATGTACCAGATTATTTGACCCTGGCCTTAATCAACTCTTTTCAGGAGCAACCTTTGTGCTAAGTATGGGTTATAATGTATCCTTGAAACAAGAGAGGCAATGGGCCACAATGCTCATCTGTGTAACCAAAGCCTAATTAACAAATTAAAATCCCCTTTGTAAAGGATAGTCTATGCTAACTTGAGTTAAAAATTATCCAGGGGGTTCTCAAGAAGAAATTGAAAAAGTGAAAAGTTTACAGTCAGATGGAAAGATTCTAGACAACAGGTGATCAGAAAAGCTCACTTGAATTTTCAGCTCAAGTGTGGAAAAAACTTATTTATCAGGTCCAAAAACATTATATTGAAGGTGATGTGACCTTTACAATGGTATATGATCTCATTTCATGATATCCTCATGTCAAGAGCAACCTTTGTGCCAAGTCTGAACCTCCATAAGTTCTTTTCTAAAAAGTTACCCAGTACCAGTCGGAAATGAAAGTTGGATGGATAGACAGAAGGACGTGGTGACTCACATTCCTTATATACCCCTAAAATGTAACTCTGAAGGAATTTCTAAACCCCATACAATGACCTGCTTCTTGCCATTAATGGTGGTAACAATACTCCTTCCAAGCATAGAGGGTGGTACTCTCATCCATGTTGGCTGCCCCAATCCAGTTCCAACACTACATTTCAGTATAAAATGTGATCATATTGTACTTGCTTTTTAAAACAAGCTCATAAAAACCTTACAAATTACAGTTCAGAAGAGAAGGTTATATGCACAAGACATGTTATATATACCTGAATACACTTTTCTGTGGTGGTTGTGTAGGAAGTGTGTTTGTTGTTTGGGGAACTAGTCTTACGGGAGGATATGGTGCCAAAGATGGTCCAGGCAAGGAAACAGGCACTGGGGAGACTTGAGATGATCTGTAATTGTTGATAAAGTATTGAATAAAACTATTACTTTTCATATACATTTATAAATGGTAATTTTAAAAAATGATTATAAAACAGTAATTTCCAATGTCACAGCATCATGTTCTGTGGCATTAAAGCCCTAACCTCCATACACACTAACATATTTTTGGTTAACAACTTGTTCAATTTGCATAAAATCATCTTGGCATTCAAGATTTTAAATAGGTCTGAAATATATGCTTTGCCTAAAAACTTATTCCTGTAAGAGAGGACTTATCCTGAGTCATTATGGAGAAGATTCCTCATTTCCTCATCAGTTGGTTTCTTAAAATGGGGGTTTGGAATCCTACCAGGCTTTTAGAAGTTGGTCTAAATCGAGGCTGTAAAAAATTTGTTGCATTAGAAGAAATCTCTGTCTTTTTGAAATCCTTTATAGAATTGTGAATTTTATTGCTACCCTCATTTGCCGAAATAATATGGTCTAAAGCACATAAAATATTATTTAGTCTATGTTTTTGAACTGAAGGATTGTTCCTAATTTGTTCAGCAATTATGTTTAATTTTTTTTCAATCTGTTGAATCTTCTGATCAGAATAATCCTGCACACATATTGAGGTACCCCTATCATTATCTGTTAAATGTTGTTCTGGTGTAAAATCTACATCTGTATTAGATGGTTTATTTGTATGTATATTCAAATTGACATCTGCATGTATTTTGTGTAAATGTTTACAGACATGACCATTTTTGTAATCTGGGCAAGAACATGAAAAAAGATGTTTACACAGGTAAACACAAGGAAATTTTTTGCACTTGTTGAAACAATACAACTCATTGCATATGCCAACTAGTTTCTTGATGTCATATGTAGAATCTGATGATGTTACTGTAAAAAAAAATTCATTAATTTGTAAAATACATGAGTCATCAATATCTAAACTTTTTTGATGACGATCAGCATTATCTATATTTTCACCTGAGGGCAAATTAAATCTCATACGAGATTCATGTCATGAATAGATTTTTTTCAATTTGTAAGAGGGTATCAATCGAAACATCAATCCGTCTATTGCGTTTACCTTAAAAAAAAAAAAAATACTGTTTTTAGTTGATTGTGGAAACTTTCAACAAACATATTTGTATGTACATGGCCAAATTCCCCTTTCCTATAACACTTTCCCAAATTTCTTTTCTACTCAAGTAGTGATTTTGAAAATATTGTAGAAATTCTGGATTTATTTCTTCTATTTTTTTTTTTTTTTTTTTTTTTTTTTTTTGCAATTCCTGGACATAACGAGAAAAAAGAATTTCAGACTCTGCTTGTAAAGAAGCACATAATATAAGTAAGCATAAATTTCGGATTGTAATTTTTGGTCCTTAATAAGTTGTCGAATCTTTTTCTTCCAATTTTCAAGAACATGCCAATGACAGAGAAAATGTCTGATGTCCCCCCAAAAAATTTTCTTAGCAGCATTCCAACCTGAATTGTCATCATTAGTCATAAGAATATTAATTTTTGTATTAGGGGCTTTTATTTTGACAGAATTCAAAAAGAAAGACTGAGATAACATCTTCACTCTCCCTGTTACTTATACAAAATGCAACAGGGTAACCATGCCTAAATTCATCTAAGACCAAAAGAGTCATCAATTCAAAAGAATAAACATTTGTTTTGTGGGTCGAATCCATACAAAGTATAACGGGAGCAAATTTTTCAAACATTTTAAGCTGCTGTTTGGTCATTAGAACAAGCATAAAATCCTCCTTCTGAAGCCTTGTTGATGGATAATTGATATTTTGCTGCTTATACAATAAAATTGGTTCATATAAATCAGTTCTTAATTCATTTACTTTCAGAAATGTTGAAGTGGCATCATCAGAATGTCTTATAACAGATGAATCAACAATACTTTTCTTCAAATTATGTATAGTTTTCTATCCAACAAATGATAATATTTGATTTAAGTCATCATGTTGGTTGCGTTCGCCTACATTTTCTCTAATTTTGTCTAATATAGTGTTAATTGGAATTTTGAAAGCTAACATTGTGCAAATTTCTGACTTGATAGAATCTGGTAAAGGTAAGAATTTACTTTCTTCAAAAGAAATTGAGTGTGTATGTGACTTAATATACTTCACCGAAGCAGAACCATCTGATTTAATTTTGACAGGCATTCTAGAAGCGCATAACTTTTGAATTTTGCAAGACCCTTTTATGTTTTCTTTGCGTTTTCCGGAATAATTTTTACCCTTTTTCAAATGAACCCGTTTTACCTTATGCTTACCAGAAGACAAATACTTTTCTAGACTTCACTGCCAATTTAGAATTTTCTCTCTCAATATATTAAAGTAGTCTTGAACCTGTTGAAAGTTTCAGAAAAAAATTAATTTTTCTGTGAGATAATTTTTCTTGGCCTAAAGATTCCAAACTGCATAGCAAGCTGGAGTTTTATTTGGATAAAAACTATTTACAGTGGATATTTTGGAAATATTTTAGTCAGTATAAGCTTAAGGACACATCATTTGCAGTAGTTAAAGGATTTGTGTACATTGCTCTCCTGTTTTTGACTGTTTTAAAATAGCATGCTATTTCAATTTTTCCCTTGTGTATTTATCTGTAACAGAGATCAGAGGGTTTAGGTACTCCTACAAGTTAGAGCTTCAGTTAACTTCCCTACACTCCTTATATACCTCGCATATGTGGTGCCAAGTGAAAAGCATCTTGCCGTGAATTTCTAGCATGCTGGAGTAAGGGGATAGGATGTCACTTTGTTCTGACTTGACCTTACAGTTACTTCAGAATAATCATTTGCCCTTATTTTATCAGAATGTGACAGATAAAGCATCTGAATTTTCTGAGAAATGCAAGATAAAAAGTTACAAGAGATTCAGCTGTGTACTACCCTCTCATACAGCTGCTTCAGTAACCAGAAGTCTCTGACAAGACTGTAGCTCTACTGGTTGTACTTATAAAGGAAGATAAAAGTAGCACTTGGACTTGCAACGGCAAATTATAGAATAATGATCCTTTGTTTAGTCTGTTTTTGTGGCAAGATTTATTGCAATCAGACTAAAACTGTAGTAGAAGTACCCTTTTAAAACAATTTTACAGATATTTCCATTTAAGTAACCATGGCAACATCATTCAGCAAAATCAAAAAACAATAACGACAATTATATATCTCTGTGTGCCAAGTTATACTGAGATCAGAGAAAAAGTGTAAGAGTAGTAGCAATTTGACAGTATTTCAGGAAAATTTCTATTTTTAGTAACCATGGCAACACCTTTCATTGAAATCAAAAACCGATATATAGAATTATGTATCTGAGTGTAGTCTACTTGTGTGCTCCGTTATATTGAAATCAGATCAAAACTGTAGGAGGTGTAGCGTTTTGAAAATATTTCCAAGAAATCTTTATTTTTAGTAACCATGACAACACCGTTCATCAGAATCAAAAACCGATAAACAGAATTATATGTATCTTAGTGTAGTGTACTTGTGTGCCAAGTTATATTCAAATCGGACCAAAACTGTAGGAGGAGTAGCATTTTGAATGTTTTCCCCAGAAATTTCTATTTTAGTAACCATGGCAACACCTTTCATTGAAATCAAAAACTGATACACAGAATTATGTATCATATTATAGTCTACTTGTGCCAAGTTATATTGAAATCAGATCAAAACTGTAAGAGGGGTAGCGTTTTGAATGTTTTCCCCAGAAATTTCTATTTTAGTAACCATGGCAACACCTTTCATTGAAATCAAAAACTGATACACAGAATTATGTATCATATTATAGTCTACTTGTGCCAAGTTATATTGAAATCAGATCAAACTGTAAGAGGGGTAGCGTTTTGAATGTTTTCCCCAGAAATTTTTATTTTTAGTAACCATGGCAACACCGTTCATTGAAATTGAAAATCGATAAACAGAATTATGTATCTTAGCATAGTCTACTTGTGTGCCAAGTTATATTGATATCAGACCAAAACTGTAGGAGAAGTAGTGTTTTGAAATTCTTTCCCAGAAATCTCTATATAGTAACCATGACAACGCCGTTCATCAGAATCAAAAACCGATACAAAGAATTATGTATTTTAGTGTAGTGTACTTGTGTGCCAAGTTATATTCAAATCGGACCAAAACTGTAGGAGTAGTAGCGTTTTAAAAAATTGTTTACAGACGGACAGACAGACAGACGGACGGACGACGGACACCTTACTATCGCATAAGCTCTTCTGGTCTCTGACCAGTAGAGCTAAAAATCATATCTAACAACAGACCACAGACATCCTTTGTTCATCTGATAGGCATATATTTTGAAAATGGAGATCATTTTTTTTAACATATTGAACTGAAATGTTAAATTCAACCATAGAAATATATATTCCATCAACAGATCAAATGAAATCAATAAAATAGTGTTATACTCATATGAATAAACATATAATAGTCACTATCAATGTTGCTATCAAACAAAATTTTTTCTTCAAATTGTTAAGTATAGTATTGTGTATCTAAACTATTGCACTTAATATCACATTTTAATGCTTAAAAAGAATGTATTTTCAATGAGAAAAAACAAAAAAAGTTATCGAAAAACTTATTCAAGCGATAAAATTAAAAATCTGATTAAAAATGAACGTACCACAAAGAAAGTAACTAGCACAATCATGACTGTGAATTTTCACCGTTCACGATCCAAAGCGAAAGCGGAAGTTGCAATGCGCATGCGCAACTGTGAAGCAGGGAGCTGCCGAAAGTTGAATCTATTGTTGTTTTCTATTAGAGCGGGGGACATTAAATCTCATTCGTCTGTTTGTTTGTCTGTCTGCCTGCAATAAAAGTAACCTTGGTCATAAATTTTGTATAAGAGAAGGTTAAAGCTTTCATATTTCAGAGTTGCATAGCCTATTTTATATTTCAAGATAAACGATGAGTTTTGAACTTATGACCTTGAAATTTGACCTATAATTCATAAAGAACGAGGGCGCTTTTGATTGACATTCGGCAGGAATCGGGGCGCACTTGAAAAGTCAAAACTTTATTGAACTGTAAAATTAAATTTTAACATTCTTTTGATGTATTTTGTTCCTATGAAATATAGGAAATGAAAATATATTTTCCCTAAAGCGTGTTTTGATTTCCTTAAAAATAACTTGAAACATGGATAGATGAGTCATTTGGTACAAAATGCTACATTTTTAAACACGTTTTTCTTAAAATTTGCTATATCTGGGTCATCTCTCCTCGATTTTAAAAAGACATTTGTGTGCGTTCGTATTCAAAGAAAGGAACAAACATTTGTAAAAAAAAAAAAAAAAAATGGAGAGAAGACCCCGAGACTATAAATAATGAACTTTCCCTTAAAAACATACCAATGTGTAAATGCGTTGATTCTTTGTCGTTTTAAATTCCGGAATGTTTATGTAGCGATGATAGCTCAGTAGTATGCGTTACCAGTCTAGTGCACTTAAAAGTCGAGAGGTTTTTGGTTCGATCCTTGGACGGAGCAATTTCTTTTATTTTTTCTTTTTTATACAAACAATCACGTTGTTTATCAGTTGAATTTTATTTACTGATTTATAAGTTTCGAAAGAGATCAACTTTGGTTCAGTTGCACGGGGAGCGAAGGTAATTTTTCAACCCTACTGAAACTTCATTTCGTCTACATGTATCATACCCTAATATCCCGTTTGGTGCTTATTATTTATGTGAAGTATTACTGTGTTCTCGTAACTATTAAGATATAATATTTCAAATTTGAAAGCTATTTCAATGCAAATCTAAACATTTTCCTTTGTGCGTAACTTTGTAAAGTCTGTCCCTTCTGGTCAGCCGACCAATCGTGGACATTTAAACCATAAATGTTTCATACACATGATTCCTGCAGATCGCACGCCAAGTACGCCAATCTTCTTTGAACATAACTTTTGAATGAGGGAAGATAGGGCTTTCAAATTTCATATTATCTGGAAGGGTGTTCATACCTTTTTTTCTTTTACATGTGCATTACTAGTGATAAGAGTCGCCCACGTGGCGTAGTAGTTAAAGCGTTTGCTATAGAGTCGCGGGGTAAGGAGTTGATCCTTACGTTATAGGTTCAAATCCCATTGCGGAACGTCGAGACCGACCCTTCGTATAAACCGAGGTCCCGGGTCGCAATAGTGCTGGCTCGAAAAAAGATCTCGCACTGCTCAAAGGTCTTAAGTGCCGAGTACAGGTCTAAGAACTGGTGGCGTCTCAAGATAAGTGAAATATTCTCGAAGGAACATTAAACAAACAAACAAAACTTGTGGCGATACCTTTCCGAATAAACTATAATTTTTGACCTCATTCCCTAGACTTCGAAGTTTGACTTTAAAAATCTTTGCAATACATTTTGCATCAGAAATTATTACAAATGTAGCTCAAAAATAAAAAAAAAAAGATTATTTTTGCCAGCCATTGAAACTGTTTATTACCTGTTTAATATAGAATTTATTTCTATTATAGTCACAAAACATTAATTTCCAATTTAGGTAAAGAAGAATGAAGAAGACAGAGAAACTGCACCTTGTGAAGTATTTATTATAACTTTATATACTTTGACTTCAAGTTCTACTTAGACATTAAGTATTTTGATTTCTTGAATATGTGAAAGAAAACATGAAAACATATATTTGTACATATCTAACTTTTCACACTTGCATAGAAAACTTTTCTGTTATAAGGGCATTGCATTAGTAATACATGTCGTTATTGTCAATGGCAAAAATACAATGGTAGCTATTGAACGCACAGTAAAAAATTAAATTCATGAAACTGGCATGTGACATGAAAATATATGGAGGCTTTACTAATTGAATCTTAATTTTTCTTGAGGAAAAATTTAAGAAAAAAAATCACATTTGAACGTTATCATGTAGGCATATGTATATTTAAAAAAAAAAGTAACAAAGTTTTACAAGCATAAGACTGCACAATATTGCAACAAGCTATTGCACCCAACAATTAGACCATGTAAACAGAACCATGGCATCCAACCATAAGATTCCCAAAGCAAGGGACAACCATTCTCTGAATTTGCTTGTGCAAATAATTGTACTTTACTCACGATTCAAATTCCAATGCAGGCACCTTTGTAATAAACAAATTAATTTGTATCACAGTCGCTCAACTTGACTTTCCAATCGTATTAGCGAAAAAAAATCCCGGTAAATTGCAAATTAACGTGAATCTATCATAAAAACATTAATGTACTTTGAAATGAACACATAATATATTCCTTTCTGAAAGACATACAAACTCTCAAAGCCGTTTTGCCAATAAAATACAAAAAGCCACTATAGCACAAGCTAAGCATCAACCTACTTTACCTAACTAGTTTTATAGAGAACTGAAAAAATCAACATTATAATGAAGAGATGAACGAAACAATAAACGACGGAAGAAAGCAAGAGACAAACACTGAAACAAACTTCTTTTATCCCAAAACTAGAGCAAACCTTGCAGGTTTCAATGCAACTGAAATATACGTAGAAGCTTGACATCCAATGCACCGCACAATGGAAGTATGACTCTAAAACATTGAGTAACTTTACCATTTCTTTCAATAAAATAGGACATTTTCCTTTGATTATGTAAAATTCAGATAATTTTCAAATTTAAAATAAAATGATTTCAAGTAAAACAATATCCCATTTTTTTTTCATTTTAGGTACAGCGAATTATGAACTTGGTATTTGAGCAGGAGATAATTATCATGATTAATATCACTTTAAGCTAGTTTTTCAAATTTGACATTAAATATGTTGAATTCTAAAATATAAAACTCATGAAACCGGATATTTACAAATATTAAATTAAAAAAAAAAAAACAAGATGAAATCACATCTGAATTTAACCAAAGAGACATACGTATTTTTTCATGAAAAAAGACAAAGTTTACTAGAATAATACTGTAAAACAACACAATTACAAAATCCCAAAGATCATTGCACCAAACCATAAGACACCGAAAGCAGGAATTACAGATCATTTTAGCCAACCATAAGACCCCCATACCTGGGGACCACCATTCTCTGAATTTGCATTATCGAATGGGTACAACCGTAAAACAAAATATTATTTCTTTTCAGCAGCCATTGAACCTGTATTACATGTATATCAATTTAATTTGTAACATAGTCTCTCAACGTGAATTTCCAAATCAGGTATTAATGACGAAAACAGTACAAATCAAGAAACATCTATGATAACAGTATTAGTATGCTTTGAAATGAACACAAAAATATGCCTTTCTGATTGACAAGCAAACTCTCAAAGTCGTTCTTACCAATAATATACAATAAGCAAAACAGGCCACAAATAGCACAGGATAAGCATCAACCTACTCCTCCAATCTATTTTATAAGTGACAATATTATGAGCAAAACATTAAATGATGAAAGAAAACAGAGACAAACACTGAGGTCCACTCCTATTATCACAAAACCAGCACAAACCTTGCAGAAGGTTTCAATATATGCAACTGAAGTATACATAAAAGTTATATTTTAAATGCAACGCACACTGGAAGTTTGACTTACTAAAATGAATCTTAATTGTCTTTAAAAGGCAAGATGAAATCACATCTGAATTTAACAATATATATATATGTATATTTTCATGAAAAAAGACAAAGTTTATCAGAATAATACTGCAAAACAACACAACTACAAAATCCCAAAGATCATTGCACCAAACCATAAGACCCTGAAAGCAGGAAGCACAGATCATTTTATCCAACCATAAGACCCCCATACCTGGGGAGCACCTTTCTCTGAATTTGCATTATCAAATGGGTACAACCGTACAAACAAAATATTATTTTTTTTTTATATAATTAATTAAGATATATTCTTTTTTCAGCAGCCATTGAACCTGTATTACATGTATATCATATTAATTTTAACATAGTCTCTCAACTTGACAGACCGTTCACGGAAGCTCAGTCGGTAGAGCGCTCACTCCGTGATCTGGAGGTCGTGAGTTCTAATCTCGGCCGCGACTGACCTAAGTCGATAAAAAATGGGTAGCAATTGCTCCTTCGCCATGTGCTCGGCACTTTGAAGTACAAGTTGCGGGTCCTTCGAATGAAACCTTAAAAACCGAGGTCCCATGTCACGGCAGGTGTTTGCAAGATAAAGATCCCTCACTGCTCAATGGCCCTGAGTGCCAAGTAAAGGTCAAAATTTAAAGCCCTTCACCGGTATATGGTTACGTCTTTATATGAATGATAAATTCTCGAATGGGACATAAAACAACATACAATCAATCAATCAATTAATCATCTCAACATGACTTTCCAAATCATGTATTAATGACGAAAACAGTACAAATCAAGAAACATCTATGATAACAGTATTAGTATACTTTGAAATGAACACAAAAATATGCCTTTTTGAACGACTAACAAACTCTCAAAGTCGTTCTTACCAATAACATACAATAAGCAAAACAGACCACAATAGCACAGGATAAGCATCAACCTACTCCTTCAATCTATTTTATAAGTAACAATATTATGAGCAAAACATTAAATGATGAAAGAAAACAGAGACAAACACTGAGGTCCACTCCTATTATCACAAAACCAGCACAAACCTTGCAGAAGGTTTCAATATATGCGACTGAAATACACATTAAAGCTGGACTTGAAATGCAACGTACTATGGAAGTATGACTCCCTAATTCACTGAGAACCTTTAACATTTCCATCAATCAAACAGGAACTTTTCCACGAGATTCTATAAAACTTAAATAATCTCAAATTTTGAATAAAACTATTTCAACTAACCAACATCCCATTTCTTTTGCACCCGAACTACATATTCATTAAACACTCAAACAAAAGGTGATTATCCGTCAGTGTTTTTTCCTGTTCACTATTTGTTTTATTTACTGGATTTATGAGATTACTTTCTGTTCCTTATGTTCACATTATACCTTATCATGGATAAGGTCACTTAAAATGACTTTAAACCGATTTCTTAACTTTGACTCAAATAACTTGAATTTTTACAAATGAAAAAAAAAATATGAATACAAATATTAATGAATAAATAGTCGCATACATTTGTATAGAAAATTTGTGTGTAATGTAGACATTACATTGGTAATACGTCATGTTAAATTTGACATCATTGTTAATGACAAAAATACAATATCTATTGAACGGAGAATAACATAAATCAAATTCTTAAAACAGGTAGGTATCATTGACATGAAATTATATTAAATTAATAAAATGAATCTTAATTTGTTTTCTGAAAAAAGAAATCAGGATAAAATCAATTTCGAACTTCACCAAGTAAAAAATGTACATTAGAAATGATAAAATATAAGAAAATACTTCCAGATATAAGTATAGTCGAGCAAAATAAGAATTCTATATACTGACAAGCACAAAATGTACACATACAATCTCTATACAATTAATCAACTTTTTTTGTCTTTCCGACATTCGGCGACACGTTTTGATCAAATATTCGCTATCTTTTTAAGGGATTGCTTGGTATGGTGTGTGTGGCATATTACCCTCAATTATTTATTTGTATTGATGCAATCCCTTCTTGAGGCCAAAGAGATTATAAAATAAACAAACTGGAGTGGATAATATCATGTCAATGAACCCTTTTATTATTTTTACACCATCCTATCTTGTTCAAAGAAGTTTGAAGAGAAAAGTTATCTTGGGCTGATAGAAAATAGGTGTCATACAAATGCCCACCTATTAGATTAAATCACCTGCTCTTTAAGACGAAATCTACAAATTCCTATCCAGCAAGTGAGCTCAGTATTAGTTCATATATGTTGGAGCTTCAGTTAATGATAAATCTAAAATCTCAAATATATATTGGTCTTAAAATGTATCTGAAACAACGACAAATTCTGTTTTTTTAATGTTCTGCGCAATATACCTGTCAATTTGAGCTAATAAACATAGCTTTAATTTCTTGTATTAAATATCTCTTAGTAAGTATAACTTCTTATTAAAGTAAAATTTTGGGAATTAAAAGTACTAATTATGATATACCCTCATTAAATAGCAATACTGCAATAAACATTGTCAAAAAGCAATGTATATTATTCTACATCCTGATAAGTTGAATAGTTTATAAGAAATTATTCTTCAAACATAAATATTTACATTTAGTGTGTTTTTCGTTGTAGAAATCAATCGAACATCATTCATTCCACTTTGTCATGGCGTAAAAATACAGAATAGAAAGTACAAACACCTTCAAGACATTAGGAGAATCATACAGTGTTTTTTGCTCAAATTAAATGTAAACAATTACCCTACTGAATTGTTGTAAAAGTATATCAATTTAATAATTAAGATGTGTCATTTTCTCCTCTCAATATTCATTTGCGTTATTTGACTTTCCCTGTCAATTCAGCTCTTCCATCAATTACACTCATGTCTGAATTGCAATAAATTTTTGAATCAAGTCGAATGAAATTAAAAGTTGGAAGAAAAATAAATGACGGTAATGTAATTCAATTCAATTCAAAATCGGATGCGGTTTAATACTTTAAGTTGCAAGAAAATTAAAATATATGAAACTTATGAAATTTTATCTTAAGCTAAATCATTTGCAAATTAAAAAAAATCCACTTCGTTTTGAATTTCATGAGAAATGAAAAATTGACTTTGAATTATTTCTTTTGATAGTAATTACTGGCTTTAATTATTAAAACTACTTATACTAATAACTTTTTTAAATATCTATAATATTTACAACAGTTTGTACACATAATTATTTGATTTATAAAATAAAATTAACATTACACATGCACACGTAAGTATCACTTTGTGAACAGCTTCAAATTACAATATTTTTAAATGACTACGATGTATAGAGAAAATGCCAGCAAACAATAACTTTAAGTAAGCAACACATCTGTTAATCATTGAAAATGAAAATAACATCTGCACCAGTAACAAACATTCACACAAATGCATAAATATATAATGCTGCATTTAAATAACTTCCACTAAAAGTGTAAAAATAATCTTTATCAGTAATTTACAGTGAAAAGTAAATATATTGTCTGATACATTCAGATTGCATTGTATAGTACAAACTCTTATATGTAAAAAAAAATCGGCAGAATACTATTACATAATTACATCGGGGAAAAAGTTCTTACCATTAAAAATGCACTACTTATACACTTTGACTCACATCCACACACACAAAAAATCCAGTAGATTCTTTAATAAAAATAGATTTGAGGTAGATGATTTCGCTGAGGAAATTTGAATAGACATACAATATACATCGATTTCTCCAAAATCTTCTTTGCGCTCCTTATATATCATAAACAATATATGGCTGTTGATAAGAACTGTAACCATCATATGTGGTCCACATTTCGCTCTGTATCTATATCCTCAGACAGATTCCATATCCTTCCTTCCTTTGAAAAACAAAGATATCTAGTTTATTACCATAATCAACATATATAACATTGAATAACTTCCAGATTAAGAAGTATATAAGCTAAATTATGATTTTGTTATATATATTGGACTACCTGCTTTTATTTTCAGTGTTCTAATTTTAAACAGCTAGAAGCAATGGTTATGGATCGAGCTAAAACTTCTTGAACTTAGATTTTCGAGAAGACTTATATCTCTGAATACTAATATCAAGAAAGAGAGAAATGTATATTAGGTCAGGCATATTTTTTGGTAAAAAAATTATTTGTAAATCAGATTTAACTAAACCAAGCTGTAAGATTCGAGGTGCTACTATTAAAATTCACGATTTTAACTAATATTCTACGTACACATTATAGAGGTCTTCATGAAATTATTCATTTTGACGATAGGCCTCTAACCCCCCCCCCCCCCAAAAAAATAATAATAAAATAAATAAATGAATAAATAATAAAATAAAATAAAATAAAATAAAATAATAATAATAATAATAATAATAATAATAATAAATAAAATGTATATACGAAAGACATGCCGTTACTTATGTGCAAGGATTTAATTTTTCTCATTGTGTGAAGTGCTTGATAATACCAGCAACATACATGTATGTATTATTATGTGATTTAACTAACTGTAATTTTGGAAAATGCATCACGAGCAAAAGTTATTGGCTTACATGTAGTTTGGATTGAAAACAAAACAGATTGCATTTTAGGCATCACAGTAAAAAGTTTTTTAATAAGTTTACTACGAATGAGTTTCTAAAATCATATTAAGTCAGTAATTTTTAAAATAAGGCTTTAAAATTGTGATTTGATTTTGTTGATTCCACTTCTGAGTGGAGGCATGTTGGTTTTGGAACGGTTGTCTATCTGTCAAAAAATTGCATTTTTTCATAACGTTTGATCCTTTGATTAAAATAAACTTTATAGTTTTAAAATTGTTTTTGCCCATGTTCTAAAAGTATGACATGACCTTGACTCCAGGTCATATCTTACACGGATTAACATTGAAACAAAATGAAAAAAAAAAATAACCATTTTTTGATTGGATTTAAAACTTGATCATGTTGTTGTATGCACAAGTGTCATTATTTTGACCAAAGTCATATTTCTAAGGTCAACATTAATGAAGAAAATTATATCAAAATCATCCAAAAACCACAGTTTTTTTTTTAAATCGTTGGTTTGAACTTATTGACATTTGAGTATATTTTAACATATAAACTGCACACTTGGTTTTGTCTGAAAGTCATATTTCAAAAGAAGTCAAGGTAACTGAGTTATGAAATTTTGAAAATGTTTGCATGATCTTGAAAACTGTTTCAAATTAAATTCGCAAGACCGTAACTAAATTTTAACCATTGAAGATATTACAGGTAGAACGTAAATTCAAGATTCAAATACTTACGAAAACAGGCATATAGAGAAAGTAGCACCGAAATGATCAAAAACAAAGAGAAGTAGATGAATATAATCCAAGATCTGAAACAAGAAAAGCATTTTTACGTTATCTTTAATCAACCAATTTTTTCCTTGCTTACGTTAAAAACTGACAATGTTATTACATACAACTACATCATAATTACAAAATGAATGAATAAATAAACAAATAAATAGGTAAATAAAAAAATAAATAATAAATAAAAGATTGAAAAAAAATCCTTACATGCTTTGCAATTACTTCGTTTATAAAAAAATGAAATATATAGTTCTAAGATAAAATCATTTCTTAAAAGATGAAGTTACAGACATATTAATACCGGATGCGTATCTACAGTTTATGTGTAGTCATGTTATTAAACCCAGGCCTGGAGTATAAAAGGAAATGGGAGGAGTTTAAATTTGAAAATCACATATTATCCTACATGTTCAGCTGAGCAGAGATGTTTTGAAAAGTAATCACATCTTAATATGTTGTACTGGCTCAAAAATTGGCACAGTAGTACATTTCCTTTTCAGTTATTCCAGTATGTAAAAATATTCATTGATTGATTATTTTATATGCCAAAATATACATCAAAACATCTGAAGTGAACAGATTTCAAATTTACCTCTGCTCTTTATATGGCAAGTTGACCCCTGGTCATATTGAATTGTAATGAACAAAGCAGAGATGTAAATAAACAGAGCCTTGTGGATTAAACAAGTTTATTAGCCACTTACTGCATTGAAATTCCTTTCTGAATTGAATAAATCCATATACACAATCAATATTCAAAACAAAAATATTATATTTGTCATACTTATTATTGAAAATAAAGGTTTTAATGCACATTAGTTGCATAATATTTAGAGTATTATAACCACTTGTGTCCCATGTATGGCCTTCCTGAAGGATTAGGATATAAATTCCTAACTAAAGATAATACACATTCAGGCATTATTTCTCTGAGTGTCCACACTATATTCTCACAGTCACCTTGATTAAGTTTTTCAGCCTTCTTAGCAATGTATCGCGGATGATTCTACGCATATCTTCTTGACATCATTGTCCAGAATTTCTTGTATTTGGTTTTCCTGATTGCGGAGTTCCTAACATGAGGTGGTGAACCGTTTCCAAGCCAACTCTGTTTGTAGTTACACATGGATGACAAAAACAATACATGCATTCCTGGTCATTCACCTGTGGTGTTTCATCATCATCTCCATGTCCAGGATTACCACCCGCTGGTTGCTGCTCCTCATTCTGGCCAGGATTTTCACTTGTGTTGCAGACTATTATCTCCTGGTTTACAGCAGGTCTTATCTCTTCATCGGTATTTCCCTCTGACCAGTTATTAAAAACAACACAAGAATCAAAATCCCATTCACTGTGTGAAAACAATTGACAGAATTGAGTTCAATTTCTGTAAGATTCAAACAAACTTGTCTCCTTGTTTCAGACATAACAAAAAAATAGCAAAAACACGATAACTCCTTCACTGATACAGTGCAGGAAACTAATTTTGTTACAGCATCGATGCTGATTTGAATGCTTCCTTTGCTTGCTGATTTGAATGCATCCTTTGCTTGCTGATTTAATGCTAGTAATCCTTATCCTGATGCTGTTTTATAATTAGGTCAATGCTACCGGAAGCAGCATCATGCTACCGGAAGTAGATAATGAATTTCAGCATTGCCGTTTAAAGCAATAAAAGTGCCTTTTACAATTATTTGATCATAATATCTCACTATGTATCGATAATGTGAATACTTTAACCAATCTTCTTTCTTTCTTTTTTATTTTTTTACTGAATTAAAGCTCATTGATTTTCTGATGCTAGTAGGATAATGCTGGTTTTATGTAGGTCAATGCTGGTTTTATCCTATGCTTGCTGATGCTGATCCTGGTAATGCTGTTTTTTAAATGCTGATCCTGATGCTAGCTCGATCCTGATGCTACTAATGCTTATGCTGATGCTGGTTTATGTAACAAAATTAGTTCCCTGCAATGTATGGCTTCCAATGGAATGGTCAAGACAAAGAAAACTGATTGACCACTGAAAAATCTTCCCGCCAAACTTCACAACATGTACTGTGGAAGAGTTGACTAAGTCAAGGGTATGATAGCATCAAAATGTAGTGCATAATGCTGTCCATAAAGTTTTTTTTTGAAAATGATTTTTAAATATTTTAATTTTTTTGTACTGCTGTTCGATTTTTATTAAAATGTAATGTTCAAATTGTTAATAACATTGTCTAAATCATGTAATGTACCCCCTTACATTACCCTCTATCTAATGAAGTAAACATGTCTATGGTCAGAGATGCAGAGTAATATAAAGGATGCCACAATTTTGTTTTACCAAGTTGCACATTCTCATAGTTATATAATTAGTAAGTTACAAAAATAAAAGGGCACAAGGCAAAATTAAAGAAAACATTATAAAAAAATTAAATAAGAAACAAATATGATAGCATATGATAATGAGTTCTTAATACAGAAATCATTCTGACTACCCTATGGCACCCACACTGACCATAGTAGGGCTGGTACCACCTGCTGACTTGACAGACAATTTACTTACATATTCACAAAGTCTGTTATTACATGATAAAGAAGTAAGTAAAGATGGATGAACAAGTACCAAAGAGAATACGAGATGAGAATAGAGAACAAGGGAGAAAGAAACGAAGATCTGATGCTGGAGAAGAAATGAAAGTTCGGAATGAAAGGCGCAAAGTACAAGAAAAACCACTTGTTACTGGATGTATTAGATTTTATGTTAAATCTGAAGAAGAAAAGGTTACTGTTTACAACAAAATGGACAAAATCAAACTTTGTTTGGCCGAAAAAGTGTCATCTGTAACAAATGAGCAGTTACTGAACAGTGTGTTTGACTTTTTCATCCAAATGCATGGATTAACAGATAATGCACCTCAAGAGGAAAAACTGAACTTTCAGCCTTATTTACCATGTGACCAAAAAACAACAGATGAGGATATGTTTTTAACATCTTCTTCAGCAATGAGAAACATTTGCTCGGGGATTCAACATCATGGCCAAACTTGTCAGGATTTTTTGGATATAAAGAAATTGCAAAGGTTTGGTCATACTGCTAAGGTGACATTTGCCTGCAAGGAAAACCACTTGATTTTGGCAGATTCATCACAACATTTGCCAGGTGGAATGTTTCTCGTAAATTTGAGAATGGTGCATTCTGTCTATGCAACAGGATTACGCTACAGTCTATACAAGAGACTGTGTGATGCTGGAAATATAGGGGTTATACCAGAGAGTGCATTTGAAATCCAACATGATCTATACTGTTCTGTTACTAGAGATATGGCTGAGGAATCAGTAACTGAGGCAATCAATGAAGAAGTAGCAACAGAAATTCTAAAATCAGAAGAAAATGGAACCCAGTATAATGGAATAAATATCATGACAGATGCCCGCCATGGTTGGAGAAGAAATGCAGCCCAATCAGATGTTGTTTCATTAGGCCAAACACACCATCGAGTTGTTGGATTGGAGGTTGTAACAAGACAAGACGATCCTGTAAGTCAGAGACATGAAATGAAAGGAGTTGAACTTCTTTACAACCATTTTGATGAGAAGGATGTTTCGGTCAACCTTCATGGTCATGACAGAAATGCAAGTGTTAACAAATATTTGTCCGAGAATAAGCCTTCCGTAACAAATGCAAATGATACATGGCACGCAAGCAAGAATGTCAGCAAGGAAATGAAGAAAATTGCAAATGGTCCACTGAAATACAGAGGCATCACTTGACATCCAGATCTTTCAGATAAAGTTGCATCTATTAAAACACATACTTATTATGCCATGAAAAACTGCCAAGAATCAACTAAGAAATTCCAAGAATTTCTGGACAACATAGTTGAACATTATAAAAATAATCATGAAAATTGTTCCACAGAGTCAAGATGTAAATGTGTTCCCAACTATGAACCATCCAAACACGTTCTTAAGGATTCAGATGCAGAGAGAATTTTGAAAAATGAAATAAGAAAACTTCAAATTTACAAAACACCCCAGATGTTTATGTCAACTGTATTGACACTCATTATGTTGAATCCTTTAATAACGCTCTTCTTATTTATCACGATAAACGGATTAAATTTGGTGATGAGGAATACAAACGCATATCTCATATGGCTGTTCTAGACTGGAATGAGAATGTTGATCGCGAGTATATTTCAATAGGTAATTATGAGGATGCTAGACGACCAAGAACAAGATCTGGACATAAAAACCTTGTGCCTAAAACAAATAAATTTACACTTATCTTGTGGGATAAAATTATTAGTGCATTCTACAAAAAGTGACATTCTGTTTGTGTTGTAATAGTGAAAATTTATTCAAAAAGGTATAATTAATTGTTACAAATACTAGTAATTTTGTTGACATCATATTAAAAATATACTTTATTAGATGGTAGCTTTTTTAAATTTGTATTTTGTATGAGTAATTTATCAGAGAATCTTTTCACTACTATATTTAATTATTTGAAAGCTATTAAATAAAAAATATGTTAACCTTCACACATTCTTAAACTGGTAAATTGTAGAAAGCAATGGTCAACAGATTATAAGATTAGCCATGTGCTTATCAGCTGATAAGGGAAAGTGATGCTAAATATAACCAGCTGCTCTGTGTTATCTTGATAAGCTCCTCCTATAGAAAATGCGGTAGTGACTACCGCTGCCTGGGGTTTAATTAAATACAGCATACTTGCACGGATAAACATGCTAATTCATAAATTTTCCATTCTGATCGTCGTTTATGATTATGGAGGAAACGGAAGGAGCAAACAAGAATAAGACCCAGATACAATTGTAAACTAAAGGTAATGATTCCTCTGAATTCCTAGTGATTCAGTCGCTTATTTACATTATAATTTGATTAAAATCATGTGATTTCTAGAATAAGAAGCAATATAATTTGATAGTCTAAAACAGACCCCCCCCCCCGCCCCCCAAAAAATAAGTTGGCATTAGAAGTTTAAAATACGCATGTGGTGGTGATAGTATTGGCTAGAAGTTCGTTTTTAATACTTTTAATTTAAAAAAGAAACAGCGCCCACAGCTTTGTCTCAAAATATTTATTGAGAAAAGTGTCAAATCATTTTTTGACCAAGAGCACGTGGATATCCAGAAAATTAAAAAAAAAAAAATACAAACTCATAGTTTCTGACGTTCAAATCAAAACAAACGAATATATAAAAAAAAATTCTAAATGATACATTGTTAAACATTCTCAGTGACATTTCGAAAGGTCTGCACATTTTCAATTTATTTCATTTTACTAAATCTACCATGATTTCAGAAAAAAAAAAATGCTTTTGAAATATTTATGCTTTTTTTTAATTTCAATCATTTACAATCTAAATATGTATTACATTGTACCAGCTTTGATTTCTGTAATGATTTGTGATGGGGAATTTATTATTTAAGAACGCCATACTTTACAAAATCTACGAAGCTATATTTACATTAATTTATATAATATTATACATAAACAATAACAAAATTTATAATGTTAGATTTGTAAATAAAATAGATTGATACACTTGATAAGATTAGAAATTGATTTTTATTGTGAGAGCAAGTTTTTTCGTCTTTGTAATCCTCCACCTCGCTATCGTCGCTGCTATTTCACCATGTTACAAAATTTGGGTAGAGTCTATAACATAACCCAATCAGTGCATCCGGAAAAATAAATTCCGATTTAGTTTATATATATTTTTTGTAAGCCGAACCCGATGCATTTTTATTGATATATCAGCGGGAAAATTAAACATATCGCAGTCCGATGAGAAGAAAAGGAATCGAATGGAGTAATGTTTCTACATGGATGAAGAAATAAGGTATGGATACAAATTATTATTATTTATGCATGCATTTTCTCCTCTTTACGAGTTCACCACATAACTTGATTCCTGGCTGATCGAACAGACAACACCCGTGAATATTGCTGCTTTGACAAAAGCAGTATGATTTAAAATTATTCTAGCAAAAAGTCAGGTACACGATTGTTTAAACCCATCCTGATTGTGTCTTTCTCTCCAATAATCATAAAATCATATAGCTTTCGACAAAGTTGCAGTTCGGGGCTGTTGATCAGTGGTGACTCGACTACAAAAACATAGGACTACTACAGAGCATCCAATAACAATAATCAAGTCTGTATGAAAAAAAATTAGTGATTGCAAAGCACATCATTGAAAGAATCACTGTAAAACATAACCTAACAATTGTACATGGAAAGTAAGTGCATATAATCGCGTGGCTGATGGGTGTTGCCTTAATGCAATCACATAATACAGTCAATAATTAATTACTCATTCAAAACGATGTCAGTATGAAATAGAAATAAGATAAGTCGCAGCACTGTGTCGGGTCCTATAAATTGAGAATTGCGTGGCTGATGGGTGTTGCCTTAAAGCCATTAAAGTCGCGTCGGAATTTATTTTTCCGGATGCACCGACTGGGTTATGTTATAGACTCTACCCAAAATTTGAGGATTTTTTCTTGCCGTCGATTCGAACTTATATTGTTGTATATATTCAACTTCACATCGACCTCACATCATGAAATTAGTGATTTGGCCATCCATAAAGCAAAATCATAGCTTCAATCGTGTACATTTTATTAAGATTAAAATGAACAGCTGATCAGCCATCGTCTCATTTGACGTCATACGACCATGCGATTGTATTTAGGGGTTTTTGTCTGAGTGAATAAGTTTTTATCCGTAGTAAAAATACAAATATTTTAAATTGTGATCATTAGCAGGGCAATGCGCGTTTAATTTTATATCATTGTGACGTTTAAGAGCAAATCTTTGTAATATTTCCGACTTTAATTCTTATATAGGAGTTGTGGCACTCATAGTCACAGAATTACATAAAACACACATTGGTAATTAAAAGTATATTTTAAACTATCATATCATACCTGGCAGAATTTAATTGCTATGTTCAGGGCTACCCTGGCAATAAGCCTTAAAGATTGAAAAAAAAAATAGCATTGTTGAATATGGTCAGAGTTCTACTACTAATATTTGTAGCAATGCAATAAAAGTGAGAGAGTGTTTCCAAAAGTCGAAACTTTATGTGTCTTTTGCATGATAAAAAGATTTTGGAAAATGACTGTTACTCGTTTTCTTTGTTTGTTTGTTCTTTAACGTCCCTCTCGAAAATGATTCACTCATATGGAGACGCCATCACTTGACGGTGGAGGGCTGCAAATTTAGACCTATACTCGGCACTCAGAACCACTAAGCAGTGACAGATCTTTTTCGTGTCAGCACTTACAGAGACTGAGGACCTCAGTTTATACGGACTCATCCGAAGGACCGGTCTTCACGCCCCGCAGTGGGATTCGAACCCTTGTCTAAGAATCAACTCCTTGCACCGCGACTCTAGTGCAAACGCTCTAACCACTGCGCAACGCGGCCGACTGTTTCATGTTTATTCGTTACCATTCAAACACGGAACTGAAAAGCATTAGTTTTATTCATTCATTCTGGTTAGTCATACATTCGAAATATTAATTATAAATCACAATATGAGTAATAAAGATCCATGTGATATTATTTAAAGAAAAAAAAACCGTGATACGATACTTTTTATTGGTTTTACTGTTATAAGATTGAAAAGTGATTTCTAATCAATTCTCTGTATGCATTATCTGTTTTTATTTTATTTATAGAGCAAGTTTCTATATTAAAGGAAAGCTATTTTTAAATGTAAATTTCTACATTTCCAAAAGTTCAAAACGTAGCTTTGAAATAAAGTATTGCTCGGGAAATTGTACAAAACAAACTCAAGCTGCTTAATTTCCTTCCATGTATATTCTTACATGCAAATAAATTCACATTTTATTTAAAGTTGAAAGCCAAAAATCACTACCCTTACTTTCAGTTCTGGCCATAATACAGTACCCGCATCGTTATTCTTTACAATTCTATCGTGTCCTATCGTGCGTTTATCCTATAGTATCGTGCGTGTATCCTATCGTATTGTGTTTTCCGTTTATCAGGTTTTGCGTTTTCTATCGTGTTTTCCGTTTATCAGGTTTTGGGTTTATCGTGAAGATCGTTTATCATGTTCTATCCTGTATCGTGTTTTGCGTTTATCGTGTGCATTCGGAAACCCTCGCTTTTTATCTTTACCTTGAGAAGAAACACCCGAGGTATCTCGAGTTCATTTTTCGTTTTGTTAATTTATTTAGAATTAATTTAACTGTTGAACAGAAACACAAATTAATACTCTAACTCTGGTATATTTGTTTAAGAAAATGAATGAATGAATAAATAAAAAATAAATAAATAAATAAACGTCAAGTACCCTGACCAAGCAGAGATTGTAAATCGAAAGTCAAATTCTATATTGGGACATGAAATAATTAATCTACTAGTCATTCGTTATTTTTTTTCTTTAATTTGTCGATTTGTAAGAAAAAAATTTTGTCAAAGATAGAAATATTATAATTCCTTTACACAGTCAGAGTCACAAAAGCAAGACCTTTATTAACTTTGTTTTGATAATTATAGAAACATAAAGCAGTAGGTATGTGTGCAAAAATAAATTATAAATAAAAAAATATCAGCATCATTATGACATGTAAGTCAATACTTTCTATCAATAACGGAAACATAAATTTTGTCTATGCGCGCAAGTTTTGTTGTTCCTTTTTCTGATGTGTCAACAAGTTAAATTACAGTTTATTTTACATGAACATGCTCCATTCAATTCATCATATGATAATTATATATTATAGTATAGATGTTTGCCATTCATATTTGACTACTGCACTTAGAAGATGTAAAAACAAAAACTAAATTAAAAAAAATAAACAAAACCATACTAATTTTTATTATACAACTTACCTATTTTGACGTGGAAATGAAGTGAGTATAGATGTATATACCGTAATTAAGTGACAGTTGGAAGCGCTTCCGTGACAAGAGAACTGACACCTATATGTACCTGCCTAATCAGTACACTGTCTTCTTGTCAGGTCAAGAATCCACCCCCCTTTCCCCCTACATGACCGGTCCTTGTGTATTCAACGTGGACATACCTGAACTCCTCTCTCACCTGGTGTCAAGTATTTACCTTGAATCCTACTAGGTTTCAATGAAATGCGTCTTCTTATTTTCTGGATATCGTTTGAACAACACTTAACAATTAAAGATTAAAGAATTAAAGAAAATTGGTAAATGTTCACTTCCAGATTAGAAATTTAATAAATGAATCAAATAAAATATAGACGAGGTTTGTCCCCCAAACTCCGTTGATTTAGTTCATTTGTATACTTTTATATAATTTTTATAGGTTTACAGTATTAAACATTATTGGTGTGATCAAATTAAAAAAAAATGCGCTTGTGGTACTTCCGGATCTTCGGGTTTTCTATGTAAAATAAAAGAGAAACATTCTATTATTCGAAGAATATGGTAAATAATTCTTAGCAGAAAAAAACGAACTTTGCCTCGCACGATTTTTTTTCTTATTAAAGGCGCCTCAAAGATACATGTAAAAAACTAAAAGAAATCGCCCGGATCTGCCGTGATACACAAGACTAGTAAATACCTTGAATTTAATATTATATTTTTATTTATTTATTCATTTTTTTTTTTATCTATTTATTTATTTATTTTGCTCTTTGAATCGGATCTTTTTTTTGAGTGGTTATGGAACACCCCCCCCCCTCCTCCCTTTCTTCCCCGCTGACTATGCCTCAAGCGGGATTAAGACTTTCGTAATTTATTACAAAGTTAAGTCTAATTCTGCCGATGTAGTTCTATGTAAGATAAATTTTGTAACAATTAATACAAAGTCTAATAGCAACAATTTACAATTATTCAGTCCGAAAATCCACTTTTCGTATTGTGGAAATTAATTAATTTTTTCTTTTTTTTTTGGTGTATGTTCTAATATGTTGTATACAAGAGTATGTAATAATTCAATGTTATTTATTTGATACAAAGTTTAAGTACCCAATAAATATATTCACATACATTGTAAGCTTAGCATACACGCGTCTATGGTACATACACATTCTGTAATTGTAAATGTTTATACATGTAACACAGGCATGCGTAGAAAGCAATTTCATTTCTTTGGGGAAGGGGGTCTAAAAAGAAATGTTTTGAAAAGCAAACAAAAGAGGCTAAAGACATTATTATTGTTGATGGGCAATATTATCATTATATTGCTACTGTATACAACACATGTTGTTATACTGTAACTTTTTTAGGTATACGACTGCATGCTCCCTTCTTAATCTTACATGTCTATAGCATTAGAAATACCAGAGAATAAATGCAAAAGAATGGAAATGCGGTATTTTTTCGGGGGGGGGGGGGGGGGGGGTACTAGATGATGATAGACGTAGTGACGTTTATTAATTTTATTGAATTCGATTTCTTTCGGCCAGTCTCCCTCCACATATATACATAATTTTATACAATGTATGTACTTGGAACATGTAAATACTTTCTATGTGCACGGGATATGTGTAACATGTATATTTATATATAGGAGAGATTATTTAATCACAGTCCAGTGCTCAGTCTGTGTCAATGCAACTAGCAATTTCAGCAAGTGATGTGTTTAAAACTTAATAAAAATAAAATTAATTTATATAAAATATAAATTTAAGCAAGTTCGTAAAAACTTTGAGGAGAAAGTATTAACATTAAATAATAATAATGATTTTTTTTTTGAATTCCCACCCCCCTAAAATATGACAACTAATTTTTTTGTAAGATTTGAATTATTAAATACAGATTATTAAAGGCGATTTTGGATACATCGCAGACTTCTAGCACAAGATATTGAATCTAAATATTTCACTTTTTATATGGAGTTCTTCCGTAAAAATAATCAATGTTTGTTATGAATTTCATAAGGTTTTATTTGTTAAAATAATGAATATATTTATAGCGTTTCGTGAATCTATTGCACATGGGTGTAAAACTTTGCTTGTCTACCGAATTTTTGAGCAACATATAAATTAAAATCTCCGTAATTAAACGATTCAAACTTCAAATTTAACGATTCGATGGAATTTCGACATTTGTATAATTACACAAACAATCGCCTAATTTCCATCATAGTTTGGAATTAATCTTAAATAATTACAGTTTGAATTTGATGACGATCAGTTTTATTGACGGAAAAAACGTATCTTTTACAAAGCATCATTACTTCAAATGTTTATCACGATAAAGAATTAATATATTTTATCATTTACCTTTGCAGCTTTGTAAGTAATTAAAATTATTAAACTACTAAAAAGGAAACTTTTCGTCTTGTCAAAAAACGTTTCGTATTTTGAAGCAATCCTATCAGGTTTTGCGTTTATCCTATCGTGAAGATCGTTTATCAGGTCTATCGTATTTTGCGTTTATCGTATTTTGCGTTTATCGTGTTTTGCGTTTATCGTGTTTTGCGTTTATCCTATCGTGCGTGTATCCTGTCCTATCGTGCGTGTATCCTATCGTATCGTGCGTATATCCTATCGTATCGTGTATCCTGTAAAGAATAACGATGCGGGTACTGTACATTACAATCTCTGACTGGATGCAAAAAGCTACCATACAAGGTTCAAAATTGCTACAAAATTAGGACAATTAAACATTTTCTGTTTTTTTAAAACAGTTTTAGCAACACTATTCTTTTATTCATCAAACACGTACGATCAATCACCGTCATTTTAGCTGAGTCAGTAGAACGCTCGATACGTGATCGAAATGTCGTGTGTTCGAATCACGGCCGCGACTGACATAAGTCGATAAAAAATAGGTAGCAACTGTTACTTCGCCAAGCGCTCGGCACTTAAGTAAAAGTTGCGGGTCCTTCGGATGAGAGCTTAAAAACCGAGGCCCCGTGTCACGGTAGGCGTTGGCACGATAAAGAACCCCCACTGCTCAATGGCCCTGAGTGCCGAGTAAAGGTCTAAAGTTGAAGCCCTTCACTGGTATATGGTGACGTCTCCATATGAGTGAAAAATTCTCGAACGGGGAACAACATACAATCAATCAATCAATCAATCAATATTTGATTCAACTTAAATTCTATTAAATTATTTCAATAATATTTTAGTAGACTTAGATACTATACTTATTAAAAAAAAGATAACTAAATTCATAACATAGCAAGAAATATTTACTTTAAATACCTCAATTTTGTCTCCATCGTTTTAAAATGATGTAACATTACCACTGAGTTTTCTTTATGCTTTCGATGTAACATTGTCTAAAAAATATATATCTGGCCTGATGGATTTTTTTCCATATCTTTTCGTGAGATGACAATGTTAATCAAAACCAAGTTACACATTGTCTGAAGCAATACAGTGTTACAATGGCAATCTTATTTATTATTTAGAATATGCCTGTAAGTTATTAATGCAGAGTAAACTATTTTCTTATTTTTCTCTAAAATTCTCTTTTGGTTATGTATCTATCCTATAATTAGGGACTAACGAGCATTTTCAGCACATAAAAAAATACGTAAAATATAGCCATGCTTCCGACCTGTTGAGAGACATATTCCAAAGAATTTCTTTACATCATAGGTCGCAAAAAGGTATAACTTTTAGTGTTCAAAGAGGTCTTCCTAAAATCTAAATATTAAACATTCAAAGTAGTGAAAATATCAACTTTTAATATTTCTTTGCCTATTACCAGGGCATCCAGAACCAGAGCTTCCAAATTGTGATTTATTTCTGTTTCTGGTATCAATCTATGATAATTAGCAAAAATCAATCAAAATCTGTAACCACGTCTGGTTAAATAGAATTTCTCTCAAAGTTTGTCGAATTCAAATTTTGGTTGCTGTATAGAGGAAAAAAAAATTCCTTATTGCAAATTAGGTGGTTAATCAATTGACTTGGATTATCATCTCTTTATCAATGATTTGTCATCTTTGACATAACAATATAATGTTGCGGCGCATGAAGTATTTTAATTTGATCATTCAGCATTAATTAAATATACTGACAACAACAAGTATTTTGTAGATTAAGTTAATAAATAAAATAACAATTAACAATTAAGTTTTCTTAATAGAATTAAAATAAATATTGTAGATACTAGTAATTTTTTATCATAAAAAGTGATTTTTCAAACACGATATGTCTATTATTAAATTTCAAACACTGTTGACTCTTCCATACATTCTTTTTCCCTTAAAAAAATAAATCCTTTCACTTCGGAGTTCCGAATGACAATGAAGACTGAACGATGAGTCAACGCTGACGCAAGGTCGACGCAAAGTGAACGAACGGTGAGCGAATTAAGCTGAATGCTCTGTGAACGGTGAACGGTGAGCGCGAGCGGTTGGTGAACGCTGAACGCAAAACTCGGAACGGTGAGCGCACGCTGAACGAACGTAAAGCGAACGGAAAAATGGGGGAAATGGGAAGGTAGAAAGTTTCAGGGACACTGTAACTTGCATTGACTGAAGTTGATGAATCTAGATCAAATTGTTTTCCAGTCATAAAGATTTTGCCATATTTGGTCAGATCATCTTTAAAATTAGAGGCGACAGTAAACAATTTTATGTGCAACACATTTTCTTCCAAAATGCATTTGCTGAAGATTCTAGGCCTAAAACTATTCTTGATATTAGCAAGACACGGAAAACGTATCAGAGGGACGGACATAAATGCAATACCATAATACATAAACATGTACCTTCGACGAGCTTATAAAAAGCAAATAGCTATTTTTAATTTGCTTTTCATCGAATAGAAAAAAAATATTACCCGTCTGAAAATCGGGTTGCAGGGGTTTTTGAGCTTCGACGAAGATAATTATCAGAATCTTCGTAACAAACGCTATCTGCAAAAAAAGGCACAATGACAGTTATTCATCTTTAGTTGATAAATATTTGATTACAATACGTTGTGTGATATTTTCTGATTGTACATACAAGTACCCTGAATTTGATATTTAAAATTTGCCTTGACTTTTTGATTAACAATATCCATGTAAGTTTTGTAGACCAGGCTTTTCCAACATTTGTTGGAATTACATTGTGGACTGTGTCATCTGCATATTGAAATGTACATGTTTAATCCTCACCTATTTTTTTTATTCCTTCATATTTTTATTTTGTCTAGTAATCTCTACACACAGATTAAATATATATATGGAGAGACGGGATCTCCTTGGCGACAACCCCTCCCTATTTGGAAAAATATACCATTTTTGATTACACATAGTTGAGTTTGATTCTATAGTACATGTATCCATTTGATAAGACCAGAAACAAACTTAAAACTTAAAAATCTTAAATGTATTGTACATAAATCTCCATGATACTGAGTCAAAAGCTTTATAAAAGTCAAGATTAAGTAAAATGATTCCATGTATATTTGTTGTCTTTGTAATTTAAAGAATATCATAGATTATACGAGTATTTTCTCCAATAAATCTATTCTTAAAAATATCTTTGGATTGTTATTTATAAGATAATCTAATACACATTTTTATCTATTTGCAATCATGCTAAAGCAATTTTATATAAACATTGAGCAAGATACTGGTCGCCAGCTTTTTAGGTCACCTGAGTAAACTTAGCTGAAACCGCTCAATCAATTTCAACCAATTTTGCATATAGCACCTGGGAGTGAAGGGGAACAAAAATCGTGAATTTCATGGTTCCTGTCCCCCTTGGGCTCGAGGGGTGGGGCCAAAACCACTAAAATTAATACAATATTTAAAAATCTTCTTCTTTACTCCTTGACATCAAGCAGTCAAACTGTCGGCATGAATATAATAAGCATTGAACCCTTTACCAAATTTTTGAGATTCATGGCCCCAGGGTCAGAGGTTCTGGTGTTAGGGTGGGGCTCTGTTGAATATATAGTGAAAATGCATTATTTCTTTAAAAATCTTCTCCTCTACTCCTGGGTATTATGCAAACAAACTAAATGCATAGTTATGATGAGGAAAGTTGTCTCTTTCAAAATTGTGAATTTCTTTACCCCTGGGTCAGGGGTTCTGGTGTTAGGGCGGGGCTCTAATGATTATATAGTGAAAATGAATTAATTCTTTGAAAATCTTCTCCTCTGCTCCTTGGTATTTAGCCAATGAACTAAACACATAGTTATGATGAGGAGGGCGCCTCTTCTTAAATTGTAAATTTCATGGCCCCAGGGTAAGGGGTTCTGGTGTAATGCCGGGGATCTAATGGTTATATAGTGAAAATGCATTAATTCTTTGAAACTCTTCTCTCCCACTGTACATAAAGAAGATTTAACTGCATGTTTGTGACGATCAAGAGTACCTCTTCCACAATTGTGAATTTCATTGCCCCTGGGTTAGAGGTTCTGATGTTAGGGCAGGGCTCTATTATTTATATAGTGAAAATGCACTAATTCTTTGAAAATCTTCTTCTCATCCCCTATATATAAAGAAGTTAAATTAGGTGTATGGTTATGATGATCAAGGGTGCCTCATCCAAAAATGTGAAATTTATGGCCCCAGGTGAGGGGTTTTGTGGGAGGGGGGATTTATTGATTATCCAGAGAAAGTGCATTATTTCTTTGAAAATCTTCTTCTCCGTTTCCAGGCATTATGTCGATGAACTAAGTACATAGCTATGATGAAGAAAGGTGCCACTTCCAAAATTATGACTTTCATGGTCCCTGGGTCAGGGGTTCTGGCCCCAGGATCATGAAACATCTTAAGCTTAAGTCAAAATCTCTCTGTTGTACTTAAATGTTGTAGAAGGCAAGAAGTCCAGATTAAAATATTCATTCAATATTCCTTTACAAAAGTGTTGTTATCTGCAAATTTAGAGATCAATTCAATAATTAATAAAAAGCTTAAAGGTGGTTGAAATTTTGATTTAAGTCTTAAGTCTGTTTCATGATCCTGGCACCTGGTGTTAAGGCGGGACCCTATTGATCATACATTGAAAATGAATAAATTCTTTAAAAATCTTCTTCTCTCCTCCTATTTTTAGAAAAGATAAACTAGGTGCATGGTTATGATGATCAAGGGTGCCTCTTCCAAAATTCTAAAAGAGATCGGTTCACATTACGAGGGATCAAAAACTTCGCGAACTAAATGAATTACTTCCATAAAAGAAATAAAATTAGGTTTCAGTGTTTATTATTTTTTAAGCAGTCCTCTCCGATTTTAATACACATTTGCCACCGTTCTGCCCATGCGCGAATCACGTGATCCAGGCGGTCACGTGGCATGCTCCGTTGCGGTCTGTTCACAGAAGCTGAAAGATTTTTCCAAGTCTTATATTTCTTACCATGCAAGTTACTTTTTATAACAAAAACAGTCCATTTTTTAGAAATGGTGAAATCTCGGAAATAGGATGTGTGGATAAGGCTATCCTTTTCCAGAATGAGCATGGTAACCATTACAACCCGAGTTCTCTGTCTTAGGAGGGGGGGGGGGGGGCTATATTTATTGTAGTATGAAAATGCATTATTTCTTTGCAAATCTTCTGCTCCTAGGTATTTAGCAGATAAGCCAAGTATATAATTAAGATGAGCATGGGCGACTCTTCCAAAATTTTGAATAACTTGACTACTGGGTAGGGGTTCTGATGCTGGGGCGGGGCTCTATTGATCACAAATGCACAAATTCATGAAAAATCTTCTCTCCCCCTGTATATAAAGCAGTTAAACTAGGTGCATGGTTATGATGATCAAGGGTGCCTCTTCCAAAATTGTGAAATTTGTGGCCCCAGGGTGATAGGTTCTGTGGGGGGGGGGGGGGTCTTTTGATTACATAGTAAAAGTGCATAATTTCTTTAAAAATCTTCTCGCTCCTAGCTCTTCCGAAGTTATGAATATCTTGGCCCCTGGGTCTTGTTTAGGGCTCTATGGATCATATAATAAAAATCGAATAATTCTTAGTGATCGGGAGGTCGAGAGTTCGAATCTCGGCCGCGACTGACCTAATGCGATAAAAATTGGGTAGCAACTGTTCATTCGCCATGCGCTCGGCACTTTGAAGTAAAAGTTGCGGACCTTAAAAACCGAGGCCCCGTGTCACGGCAGACGTTGGTACGATAAAGATCCCTCATGCCCAATGGCCCTGAGTGCCGGGTAAAAGTCAAAATGTGAATTATTTAAGCCCTTCACCGGTATATGGTGACGTCTCTATATGGGTGAAAAATTCTCGAATGGGACGTAAAACAACATACAATCAATCAATCAACATTAATTCTTAAAAAATCCTCTTCTATCCCCCTGTATATAAAGCAGATAAACTAGGTGCATGGTTATGATGATCAATGGTGCCTCTTACAAGATTGTGAAATTTGTGGCCACAGGGTGTACGGTTCTCCTGAAAATGGGGGGGGGGGGGGTCTGTTGAATATATGGTGAAAGTGCATTATTTCTTTGAAAATCTTCATCTCTGTTCCTAGGTATTAAGCAGATAAAACAAATATGTAGTAATGATGAGCAAGGGCATCTTTTCCAAAATTGTGAAATTTGTGGCCCAAGGGTCAGGGGTTCTGTTGTTACATGTATATCGTAGGGTGGTGCTCTATTGATTATAAAGTGGAAGTGCATTATTTCTTTGAAATCTACTTTTCTGTCCATGGGTATTTAGCCTATACACCAAGTATATAGTTATGATGAGCAAGGGCAACTCTTTCAAGATTGTGTTTATATTGGCCCCAGGGTCAAGGGCTTTGGTGTTAGGTTGGGGCTATATTGATTCTATAGTGACAATGGATTATTTCCTCGAAAATCTTCTCTGCTCCTGAGCATCTAGGAGGCAAATAGAGTATGTAAAGTTGTAATGAGCAGGGGTGTTTTTACCAGATTTTTACCCTTTGGTCAATTTATTAATTTCTACTGAAAGAAGATATTCCACTTTGCTATTCACCTGTTATTATATGTAGTTTAACACTATAAATAATTTTTAAAAATTAAAAGGACAATTGAATAACAGAATTATACAAGAAATTTTATAACATTTAATACAAAAGTAAAGACCCTGAAACGTGCTACTACCCCACACTCACGCTACACGGTTCGGTGCACGCTCGCTACACGGTTTGCACGAAACGCTGCACGCTTTACACGAAACGCTACACAATTTGCACGAAACGTTACACACTTTACACGAAACGCTTTGCAGAAAAGGCTGCACGGTTTACACATTTTATTTTTCACGCATTTTCTTTTATAAAATGTTCTGTATTGTATGCTCCCTTTAAAAAATGTATTGAAGCAAATACCCTAAAATTAATGTGCAAAGAATTAATTACTTATTACACAATTTCAGTACATCTTTATTTAAATAGAAAAGAAAGAAAATCAAAGAAATATGTAATACATTACCGAATAATTTTATTTCGTTGTTTCCGTATTTGTTCTTTCACTCTCAAAATACCACCGGTATGATATATCCGAATAATATTAGTTACAAACAATACAGAAGGACATGTTGATCCATCAATAGCCATACTTAAAATAAAAGGACTTCCGAATGAATCCTACAGGTTTCTCACATGATTCTTGCACGAAAGTCGCACGCTTCTCACACGGTTCTTGCACGAAAGTCGCACGTTTCTCACACGCTTCACGCACAGTCGCTACACGGTTTGCACGAAACGCTTTGGAGATTACACGAAACGCTGCACGGTTTACACGAAACGCTACACAGTTTGCACGAAACGCTACACGGGTTGCGAAAAGCGCACGAAAGTCACACGATTTTTTGGGGTAGTAGCACGTTTCAGGGTTCAGGATCTGTACTTTCATAATTTAAATAAGTTTTAAATAATAGATAAATAAAGAGAAAAAAAAAACATATCTTTGTGCACTAAATAATCTTTAAAGAGCAAGAGAGGCCAATGCAATGGGGAATGAAATGAGTTAACTGATAGTGTTCTAGTACTATTGTTTTGTTTAGTCTGCATGAGGATAGTGACAAATGGGGGAAGTACAGCCAATCAAATAGATCAACTTTTAAGATTTGTTATTGAGTACTAAATTAATATTTTGCTGATCCCTGATTATCCAATTTCTCTTGGTTTTGGGTAACATAGCTTTGTTTATCAGCTTATTTTGTTTTAATCTATGGATGATTGTCACAACATACTCAGGTGACCGTTAAGGTCTTGGGCCTCTTGTTTTAAATTCTCTCGATTTTTCTCATTTTGTTGAAATTCATATCGTTTCTGAGTGGTAGTTAGTTACCCTTTAGAAATCCATAGTTAATAGATCTAATAAAGAGCTATCCAATCCCCCCCCCCCCCCCCCCCAAGAAAATTGTAAAAATCAGCTGTAAATCCATCACTTCATGGTCTTTTTTCAATTTTCATTTTTTGAATGCTGTTAAAGCTTCAGCTTTAGTTATTGTACCTTCTAACTGATACCATGTTTCTTTATTTAAAATTTTAATATATTCCATATTTAAAATGCTTTTCAAATCAATATCATGTAGTTTATCATCAGAGCATGCATATAGATTTTTATAAAAGTTTTCAATTTCTGATAAAATTTCAGGGGCCTGTTTCACAAAGGTTTCTTAAGATATGTCGTAAGACATAACTTAAGATATGTCTAAGTTATAACTTAGGAAGTTCCTAAGATTTGTCACAGCTGTTTCACAAAACAATCTTATCTTAAATTTATCCTAAGACATTTCTTAAGTTGTGTTACGGACTAATGAAATAACTTATCCACTCTATTTACAATTCTTAGCATACTGTTATGAGAATGTTAGTATGAATAAAAATCTTTAGTCGAGTCGTTTTTTTAAGTAATAAAAAAAACAGCTTGAAAAGGGGAGGGTCGGGAGGTTAGGGGTTACCCTCCACTTTCAAAGGACTTGGAAAGAAGTAACCTTGACAAGTTCCCTACTTAAACTAAGCTCTCTCTCTCTCTCTCTCTCTCTCTCTCTCTCTCTCTCTCTCTCACACATACATAACCCCCTTCCCCCCAGTCACAAGACATGTGTATTTTTTTAAACCAATATTGGTACTATTATATGTTTGCTTTTTATTTTGCTCCGTATAAGGTATCGGAGGTTTGCAATTGTTCATTTCCCCCCTACTATATATTTTTCTACTAGTATTGTTTCAGCTAGGAAATGGGATAAATTTAAAACAATAATTGCTGCGAAGGGCAAGCAATTAACAGAGGCCTTTTCTTTTTATTTCTCGCGAATGAGTGCTCCACGTTAGTTGTCCGTGTTACTGTGTAATTTAAAATAAGAATTTTTCGACAGATAAGAAATTCCAAATTCGCGACTGTGGAAATGACAACACTAACAGAAAAAAGTTGAAAAAGGGAAATGTATTATAATCTTCATGCATAATTATACCGTGACAAATCAGCCCCAAAAGGGACAGGGGGACCTAATATTCTGTAACGCAACATGTATTTGTTCAGGGGAAGAGTTGAAAAGAAGTAGAGTTATTAAGCAGAAAAGGAGGAAAAATGGTCAGTCTTGCACTTCAACGCCTCCTTCCTCCCATGGGAGATAAGATACAAGCAATTTTTGGAGAAACTGCTATATCAGGAGCTGAAGAGAATAAATTTGTTCCCTTATCAAACTTTAATCTTTCAAATACTAAATATCGATTCAAATACTAGTAATATTATTAGATTTAAAAATATATAATAATGGTTCAAATTATATGAAAAGTTTTTTTTGTACAATGTATTTGTAGTTCCAACTTCACCAATGGACATTTTTATATACCTTAGATTAATTTTGACCAGTGGTACAGACACATCTCTGACAATTCTTAAAATCAGTTATTCTAATACTTTCTAGCTGAGATATATCTTCCTCTATTATTTTGACTTTGTATTCTTTTTCTTTTTTCTTTCTTGAATAAAAACTACATGTACCCCCTCTTATGCTTCATAGCAATTGATAAAAAATTGTTTTTCATGAATTTGAAAACAAAGAATATCATTTTCTATATCATTAATTTATAGTAATAGGATTGTAAGGAGAAGCCATATATCGTTTTTGACTATGACAATTATGTCCTTCACAAGCTCAATATATTTCTTATCAGTAAGCAATTAACTGTTATATTTTCAAAATCCACTTTTTTGTGCGCAATAAATGTACACTTTTTTCAACGGGTGGCACTGTACATAACTCTCTGGTCGTCTATCCCATTTTTTTTAGACCAGCGAGCTACAGATCTGCAGCTACATACAATGTATCTCTAGAATTTGATGACCACATATAATTTTAATACATGCATAATGCACAATAAGGACAGCAAAAGTAAACTGAGGCTAGAAATAGATTAGAGTTCTTATCATTCAGATTTTTGTAATATTAGATAAAAAATGGGTAAAAATTAGAAAATTGACAGAAGAAAGTCGGACTGATATAATTAAGAAGTTTATATTTCAAGTCTAATTTTTTATGTATACTTAACAGAACTACTCCATTTATATAATATTTCAGTATCTAAAGAGTTTTGTATCTTGTTATCTTTTGTAAATAAATAAAATATTCGTCATAGTGTAAAACACTGAGGTATTTACCGAGAAATACCCAGGGACCACTAACATGAAAAGTAGGTCATTGACCTAGTTTTTTGAATGTAAATAATAACTCTACAAAAATAGGTCTACTATGTTCAATAGGTGGTTTCTCATTTTTATCAGTGGAATTTTTCTGTCATCTGAGTAAACGTCATTCTTAACTCATTTGATATTAAGAAAAAAATCATGTCCAGCTTTTTTTTATTGGATTATTATTGAACCATGTATACTTTCGGAATGTCTCGTATTTTGCCCAGGGAGATTGTAAGATTGTGTGCTTGTTTAAAACAACATCTCTTGATTTTTTTTTATTGTTAACATGATTATAATTGTAATGGTCTCGATTTGGGTCCTGAAAAAGATTAAAATTACCAACAGTGATAACAAATTCACCATTAAAATTTGAAATAGTTTCAGAAAGGTATTGAAAAAATCTGAACAGTCCTTGTTTGGACCATATATGTTAATTAGTAAAAAAAAAAAATTACATTAATTTTGATACACACATCAATTTCGGGTAAAATATTGATTCGTTCCTCATCTCTCGATTCACTTTTATGTCCATAATTGTTATTTAGAAGTATTTCTTTGCCTCTGGCATAAGATTTTCCAGGAGAAAAAATAAACATTGAATCTCCCAAAACTTATCTAGTAAATAATCCCTTTGAGTAAAATGTGTATCTTGTAAGAAATAGATTAAATATTTCTTTTGTTTAATGAAGTTCAATACATCTCTTCTTTTCTCTATAGAACCCTCTACAGTTGAGGGACATAATTTTACATGTAATGCTCATTGCATAAGTATTATGCAAGACAAGTTGCTGTCCTTCAAAAAGGACTACAATACGTGGACCACAGGTCTGTGTTTCTAACAGAAATCTAAAAGGAATTCTGGGTTGTAATGAAAGTATGTATCATAAAAAAAGAATTCTTTTATCTTGAAACATGTTTTTTCATAATAATTTTAGTTAACGTTTTTAGTCTAATTAAGATTAATGAATGATAGAAGCATGTCCTGGATATCAATACATGTACTTGATCAAGGAATCTATTGTTTACTGTATGTAGCCTTGACCTTTAAATGGGGTATCCATTTATCACATATACCCCAACTGTTTTTCTCGAGCTCAGATCTGAAAATATTGTCCAGTTTTAGCAGTGTTGTTATCCTTGAAAGAGAAGACATCTCAATTAAAGATAACATATGATGCCAGGCCTGTAGGACCCGGGGAGAGGTATCCCCACCTTCCCAATAATTTTCCCAGTATATACTTTACTATAGAAAACGAGGGTAATTTCCAGGTGTGCTACTTAATATTATTTTGCCAGTATAAACAATGCATTAGAAATCTAATCAATATCGCACTTAAGGCTTTGATTTTCTTCTTTTACTTTTGCTAGTTTTTCGTAGAATTTTTTTTCCCGATTTTCCTGATTCTTTTCAAAGATTCAGTAACAATGAATTTTATCAATTTTTTTAGTTCTGATTATATCTTCCGTCTGAGTCCGTTTTGTATTTCTGTTAATTGATGTTGTAGTGACATTTCACTGTCTGTCAATTTAGTGGGAGTTTCTCTTGGTGGTATTCCTGGGGACTTTCCAACATCGGACTTTTTTGCATCGTTTTACCAGTTTTAGGTATTTTCATGCCTGTAGGTTGGGACAAAGTCGCCGCAAATTTCTCGTGGGACCAGGTCTTGGCATTTTCGTTAGATAGCGATCCAACGTTTTACTTATAAATTTTCAGTAAATTTTATAGTTTTCATGGACAAGTGAGAGCATACCAGCTAGCCCGTACTATTGTGAATTTTTGTGAGCGATGTCAAACTATTCAGATTTCAAATTTAAAGTTTTATGGAAATTATAAATAAAAATTAGTTTGTCTTCTAAATATAACGGGGAGAGGAAAAGTTTTTGAAAGAATTAAACATTTTCACTATACGGACAATAAAGCTCCACCCTTACTCGAGAACCCCTGACCCTGGGCCATGAATTTCACAATTTAGATAGAGGCTTAAAAATTATTACACATATTCCAACAGTTTGACTACTCGATATCCAAGAGTGAAGAAGAATATTTTTGAAGACTGCATTTATTTTGATAGTTTTAGCCCCAACCCTCAAGCTTAATGGGGGAGAGGACCATGACATTTTTATTTTGTTTTCCCGTAGGTGCTGCAGTATGTACCAAAAGTGGTTAAAATTGGCTTAATACATGTAATTGCGTAGAAGCTGAAAATGTTTAAATATTAATGCACGACAGACGACGGACGTTGCACGAGGTCGGACAAAACCAGATAGTAACAGGTTACCTGAATGACTCAGGTGGTGACCTAAAACCGACTCTGAAGTACTTGTGTGTAGAATCAGAGCAAATTATAACAAAGTAACGTCGTAGATGACCAGTCACAAGATATTTACGACTTCCATTTTTATTGAAAAAGCGGTTGTATATGATGTCGAGACTCCTACTCTTTTATTTATCGTGCGGAATAGTTGTATAAAGCAATGGAATGTCATATGTTTTGATGTTATTAATGTTAGAAAAAGTTATGTGATTACAAATCTTCCAAATGTTCATTGGAGTAAGCTTTTTTGAGAACCGACTTTTGATTTTCACCACCTTTTAAAAAATAGATTGTAGGACAATACGTCTGCAGTTTTTCCTTCACAGCAGTTAATATCTTGTGAAGAGTCAGAATAGGTGATTGATTAACATTTAATGTACTTTGCAATATATCTTTGTTAGAAGTTTCTTATTTTCTGTGATATTTCTTTACCCTTTTTGTCCAGGGTTTGGGGGGGGGGGTGTTAAAAATAAACAATCGTTTTGTACAAAATCTTATTCAAAAAACATCAGTTTAGATTGCATTTTTATAAGGGGAGGGACTGTCTCATTCCAAAATCATTGATATATTACGATGAATCAATTTAAACTAGATGCTGTCATGAGACAGTAATACCGGCACTAAGGTGTTTGCCTCTAAATGCACACTCCTTCGTGTTGGGCTTACCAAGGAAAAAGTCAAAAAAATTCTATAATTTACAAAGTACATGTACATGTATTCGTCAATTCGAGCATAAAATGCTCAGGTGACCATGTGACCTATGAGCCTCTTATTGGTAATTCCTTTACTTAATTCATTACCAGTCTGAAATAACAGAATTTAATTAATGACGTAAATTAGGTTTGGATAAAAGGGGGATATAAATTTTTGGCCCATAATTGGCACTTTTTAAATTTATTTTCTCAACAACAAATAATATTATTTTTATTAGTAATAGCGTTTTTGATGAATTAATCAAAATGTGCAAACTTTTTATTTAGTATTTGATTTATAGGCAAAAACCTCCTTGAAAAGCCATACCCAATCAACTTTGCCCCCCCCCCCCCCAACGCACACACACACACAAATTGCCTGTTTTTGGAAATGGGCCTAGATGGCAAAGTTACGTTAAAACATCGTTTGTTATGATAATTTAAAGTTTGTTCTTGTACTGTACATGTATGTGAACACCTTTTTGAAAATTTCTACATCACATTGGGCTTGCGTCTCCCTACTAGTACTAGTTTTACCATTATCATTGCACATGATGCAGCGTGGTGCAAACATCGTTACATGTATATCAGTAGAAATTAATTCATTTTGTGTTTTAACTGGATTATATTTCATGAAGTTGACAGGACCTATGACAGTCGGTAAGTACAAGTATTGATTGGGGTAAAATAACCGAAATGCAAATGGTTAGGTAAAAGTTAAAAAGGATCAAAGATCATCGGATGCCACAATAGACGAATTTCACATTCTGAAGAGTTATCTCCCATTGTCGACATTACATTCAGTTACAGGCACAGATCCAGGAATTTTCTCTGGGAAAAGAAAAACCAAACAAACAAACAAAATAAACACAATGATGGTGGGGTCCATGTTTTTATAGGGAGGAGGGCGTCCAAAGTCATTTTTTATTTGCTTCTGTAAATCAGTATACAGTCCTATTTAAATAACTCTGCAAATTCCATGGGGGTGGGGTGGGGGGTCCAATCTTCCTAGCCGCTCCCTGTCCCTGAAATGACGAATGATCATGCGCCTCCAAAATAGTAGAAAACTTTTCCATTTGACTATACATAATTTTGTTTCTTGTGTTATTATGTTATGTACATCTAATGGTTTAAGGTTATGAACCCTTGGAGGTCATCCCCACTCTCTTAATGAACTGGAAATGTTCACAATATGACTACATCAAATTAAATAAAAGTGCATCAATGATAAGATTGCTTGACATTTCATTCATGAATTTGGGTCAACCCATGTAGAATTAGGAATGAAAATCATTCAAAGAGATGGACCATATTATTCACATTTTTAATGTCAAAACAAAGTATTAGTTTCATGAACAAACAGGGGAAGGGCGAAGCTAAGGAGTTATCTCTTTACGTCTTAATTGTTGAAAACTCCTATAATGAATGTTAACATGAAATCCGACTTGTACGTCTTCATTAATTTTAAGTGGTGGTGTCTCCATATGAGTGAAAAATTCCCGAGAGGGACATTTAACAACAAACAAACATTAATGACTTAAAAAACACAATATACATGTACATGTTTATTAGTCAACGGATATACTTCTGGTCATATCTCTAGTTCTCCCTTGAATCAGAAATGAATGATATAAATATTTTAAGAATGATTAAGAGTTGAAAAAGTTGTGCATTTTAAAATTGACTAAGCTCTGTGGTTGAATTAGCTATACCAGTTTAGCTTATTTTGCTACTCAAAGCACCTTGATTAACTATTTTTATTTTAATCATACTGTTTTCTGAAATGTGAAGTTTTTCAACATGGATACAAGTCATACCTTTTCAGCTTCTGAAAACAATGCATGAAAAAAACTGCTCTTCAAATACTGTAACTCTTTCCAAGTACTTATGATCATAAGTTTTTAGCTCACTTGAGTTTTTCTGGTTTTCACATTTTGTCTGTCATCCACCTGTCCGCCTGTAAACTTTTCACATTTTTGTCTTCTTCACTAGAACCGCTGGGCCAATTTCAACCAACCCTGCCACAAAGCATCTTCGGGTAAAGGGGATTCAAGTTTGTTCAACTGAAGGGTCACACTCTCTTTCAAGGGGGGATAATCAAGAATTAGTGAAAATTGGGTGGTATCATTTAAAAAAGTCTTATCAAGAACCACTGACTGGGCCCAAAAAGTTGAAACTTTCTTTACATAGACTTAGTGTAGATTCAAATTTGTTCAAATTATGACCCACTGGGGTAGGGTGGGGCCACAGGGGATCCAATGATTTACAAAGAAAAATGCATGGGATTTTTTCCATCATAAATCTTCTCCTCAAGAACAGCAAGGGCATGATTGTCATACGTTTTCGTGAAAGGGACCTAGGGGACATTAAATCTCATTTGTCTGTCAGTCTGTCCGTCTGTCATAATAAATTTAACCTTGGTCATAACTTTTGAATAATAAGAGATAGGGCTTTCATATTTCACGTGTATATTACCTACAAGAACTTTCTAAACATACTATGATTTTTGAACCAATGACCTTGAAGTTTGACCCACTTTTCAAAAAATTTAACATTATTTCAAATTGATCATTTTGAAAGAGAAAAGATAGGGCATTCATATTACACATGTATATTACCTGTGACAAGACCTTTCTAAATATATCATGACTTTCGACTTTGAAGTTTAACCTACTTTTCAAAAATGTTATATTTCCTTGTAACTTTTGATTGAGAAGAGATAGGACTTTCATATTTGACATGTACATTACATGTAACAATATGTTTCCGAGCATGCTATGATTTTTTACCTCTTGACCTTGATGTTTTACCTAATTTTCAAAAATTTTAACTTTGGTGATTACTTTTGAATGACATATGATAGGGCGTGCATATTTGAAACAATATGTCATAAATAATGGCATCCCATCCACTAGGACACAGAAAGCAGGGGACCACAATTCTTTGAATTTGCTTGTTAGTCATTTTGATATGGAAACATCCTCATATAGTGTAGATTCAAGTTTTTTATGCCCTGCCATGAATATGGCCGAGGCATATAGTGTTTGTCATGTCCGACTTCAATCAAACGTCATATGCTGATACATACTGATGTAAGCTTTTCAACTGCATCAACCTTTTTGACCTTGACCTTTCCTTTGACCTTGACCTCACTTTTCTTAAATAAGTGTCTAGATCATTTTTGAATAAACAATTCAAGATATATTTAACAAACTTCATATGCTGATATATACTACTGAGAGCTATCAATTGCATAAACTTTTTTGACCTTGACTTTTCCTTTGACCTTGACCTAACTTTTTTAAATTAGTGTTTATCTACGTTTTACATTTTTTAGAGAAACCATTTATGATATTTTTATCAAACTTCATATGCTAAATAGTATACATACTGATGTAAGCTTTTCAACTGCATCAACATTTTGACCTCAACCTTTCCTTTGACCATGACCTCTCTTTTCTCAAATAAGTGTTAAGCTCAGTTTTAAATAAATTATTCAAGATATTTTTATCAAACCTAATATGCTGATATGCATTAGTAGGGCTATTCAACTGCATCAAAAACTTTTCACCTTGCACTTTCCTGTGACCTTTACCTCCCTTCTCTTTAATTTGTATTTTGCTTAGTTTTAAAGAAACAATCTAAGATATTTTTATGTAAGCATGCACTTATACATAATTTGGTGAGAATTTATCATATATATCCATTTGTTTTAGATTTTAGTTTCAATTTTAAAGAAACGTTTCAAGATATTCTCATCAAACTTCATACACTCATACAAATTTTCATGTTGCATTAGTAATATACATTTGCCGGGGCAATTATGTCCTATGGACATATTTCTAGTTTTCAAATCATGACCTCCAAGGATAGGGTCAGGCCACAATAAGGGATCAAAATTTTATATAGGAATAAAAGGGAAAAAAAATCTTCAAAATTCTTCTTTTCAAGAACAACAAAAGCATGATTAATATGGAAACATACCCAAGAAGTGTAGATTCAAGTTTGTACAAATCATGACCTCATGGGTTAGGGAGGGGCCATTTTTTTCCTGCCCCTAATTGCCATTCACATGGAAATGCAAATTTTAAAACCAATTTACACATCCACAGGACAAAATCAATCATCTTCCAAATGATCATGATTTAAATCTAGTGCATAAAATAAAAGGGGGGTGAATTAAAAAAAATAAATGACCAAATGCATATTTATCAACCAACACTAAAAATACAGGCAATAAAAATAGATTTCTATGCCTCGGCATATGTCTTTAGATAGTGTCTAAATGCCTGCCAAATATCTTGTAGTTATCTCAATTAACAAAAACGTTATGCCCAAAAATGATGCTAAAATTGTCAGGAGTGCAACACCTATCTGTGACATTTTGAAATTTCAATATTTTTTGGAGATCTGTGAAATAAAAAATAATGCTTCATGTTGAAAATAAAGACTTTCCTGATAATATTCAAAGTATTGGGCTTTAAATGTGGACTGTCATAACTTTTGTTTAATCAAGTTGTGGTCATGGCTGATGTTTAAAAAAATGTTATACCATATCAGGAGTGCAACTGAAAAAATGTAGTGTTGCCATAAAAAACATCAATTGTAAAATTCTGATAGAAAATTAAGACAAAAAAGAATTTTGGAAGTGTAAAATAATAACTAATATACATCTTAAAACTGAAGAAATGTTATATAAATCACAAGCAGCATTAATGAGAGTCAAGTATATGTGCATACCCAAAAATGTCAGGAGTGCAGTGCAACATATGATGTTTTGCTCCCAAGCATGAAAAAACTGTTATCATTATATGATTTTCTGATTTTTATTTTGGAAAATAAAGACACAAAGAACACTTTTACCAAATAGATTTATCAATTACAGGATCTGTCTGTGCTTCAGATCCATATTTCTATGGTCAGGAGTGCAACACATTTTTTGAAAGATTCAAGTTGTGTGATGAAAAGACTTCTATTCATGCTTAGAAGTATTAATTAATTAATAATGATCTTTTTGTATAATTTAATGCTAAATTATTGACAGTTTTATTATTAAAATCCTTCCTTTTTCAATTTTATCAATTCAGATGTGTTTTTTAAAAATAAACACACTAAAACATTGTCATAAAATTCAAGTAATTCCTCCTCAACTTCACTGAAACAACAGAACACGTTCTTATGTAATTTTCACTTCACAATTTACTTTAAAGGCCCCAATGCTTTTGGTCAGGAGTGCAACAAATATGTTAGAATTATAAATCATCCACTAAGAATAAAAATAAAGAAAAAATGATGAGTAGAATTTTTCTTGTGCGTTACTGTGTTTGTCATCTAAAGGAAAATATGCTTTAAAATATATTTTATCTTCTTAATATACATTTCAGCTAGTTTTTTGGCATACAATAGGATATAATTCCAGATAAAATGTGAATTTTAAATACTTTCATCTGTTTTGATTATGAAGTATTGGACTATAAGTATTGCACAATTTCATTACCACTTGATGTTGCAAACACGTTATGAATTTTTGTGTTCTATGGTTTTAATTTTAAACTTTACTGCAGTCAGGAGTGCAGCAAAACTGCTCCATAATTACCGACGCTTTTTAACCATCTTTACTAAAAAATAAGTTGAAAAAAAATGCTTGATACTATTTGATGTTCAAAACACTATGTCCATCAACAAATTACAGAAATTTTACAGTCAATTCAGGGAATAGTTTCATCATTTCATATATATTTTAAATACAATTTATATATATTACACTTTGCAAATAATCATGTTTTAAGGTCTTCAAAATATGAAAAACCTGCAGTAAACGATGAAAAATATCAACACGACAAATTGATTTACAAAGTAAGAATGGGTTATTGAGTACTATAATTTTTAAAACAATGTTAAATAAAATACATATCAGATGTCAGGAGTGCAACACAATAATGTAACATAGGGTCACTTCAAAATATAGTATTTTTTGTAAGAGAACTTGTATATAATTCTTTTTTGGCTTAGATTTAAAGAATTGACTTGAACGGACAAAAAAGTGAATTTTGGGGAATTTTATTGCTTCATATGTTTTTCATATTAAAACTTTTCAAACCAGAATTGAAAAAATAATGTAAAATAACAATCAAAAAGCCAATTTTTTGTCACATGTACAAGAGAAGATACTCATTCAAGGTCTAGATTTAATCATTTATACCCCTTTTACCATTTTGAAGCATAAAAAACTATAATTTCTTGTGATTTTGTATTTTAGAAAGTCTTTTAAGGTGTAATGATATTTTCTTTTTTCAAAAGAAATTTTACTAATAAAAATTCTGAAATTTTTTAATACAATTGTCTATTCTATTGGCACTTCAGGATTTTAAACTAGAATGCATTTGCAATATGATGATATAAGTGAAAAATATGTTACAAGTAGTTGAATTTTGCCAAAAAATATTCAGTTTGGTGGTCATTTTTTTTTTATTCACCCAGTGAAGTTCTGGGAACCAGGGTGTTTAAACATGTTAAATATTTTTTTTTTAAAAAATTGACCCCCATTTGACCCCCAGGAAGGAAATAAAAATTCCGAAACCTTACTGCACATCTACAGGACACCACCAACCATCTCCCAAAAGATGATTAGGCTACTGTGTAAAATGTGAGAGAAGTTCAGGGAACCAGGAGCTTTTTGCATAAAAAACGTCATTTTTCAACCCCCATTTGTCCCCCAGGGTGAAAATGAAAATACGGAAACCTTACTGCATATCTACATGACACCGCCAACCAACTCCCAAAAGATGATTAGGTTACTGTGTAAAATGTAAGAGGAGTTCGGGGAACCAGGGGCTTTTTGCATAAAAAACGTCATTTTTCGACCCCCATTTGACCCCCAGGGTGAAAATGAAAATTCAGAAACCTTACTGCACATCTACATGACACCATCAACCATCTCCCAGAAGATGATTAGGCTACTGTGTAAAATGTAAGAGGAGTATGAGAAAGAAGAGTGTAACAGATGGACGGACGGACAGACATGAGTAACAACAATATACCCGAACTTTCTTTTGAAAGTGTGGGTATAAATATATAATTATAATTACGGGGAAATAGATGTTTACGTCCAGGAATTGTTATTTTAAATGACTGTGGGTTGATGATAAGAATTAAAAAGTCATGCAGGTTCATTTACCTAAAAATTTAAATATACTAATTTCTTAAGTTAAATTTATTTAATGCATGTAAATGTAATATATATGCATTGATTTCTTTTCAGCGACATTGTTTTATGTCATGCTTCGTTTATTACCATTCCCCATACCCTCAAAAATGGGTGAAAACCCCTTCTCGTCCTTATCGACCGTCGAACCATGAATCATTATACCCGCACTTTCTACAGAAAGTTCAGGTATATTGTTGTTACTCATGTCTGTCCGTCCGTCCGTCTGTCACACTCTTCTTTCTCAAACTCCTCTTACATTTTACTCAACAGCCTAATCATCTTTTGGGAGATGTTTGGTGGTGTCATGTAGATGTGCAGTAAGGTTTTGGAATTTTCAGATCACCCTTTTTATACAAAAAGCCCCTGGTTCCCAGAACTCCTCTTATATTTTACACAGTAGCCTAATCATCTTTTGGAAGGTGATTGGTGGTGTCCTGTAGATGTGTAAGGTTTCAGAATTTTCATTTTCACCCTGGGGGTCAAATGGAGGTCAATTTTATTTTTAATACAAAAAGACCCAGTGGTTCCCAGTACTCCTTATACATTTTACACAGCAGTCTTATCATCTTTTGGAAGATGACTGGTAATGTCCTGTAGTTGTGCAATAAGGTTTTGTAATTTTCATTCTCACCATTGGGGTCAAATGGGGTCCAAAAATGACGGTTTTTTATACAACTAGAAAATGTCCTTAGGACATGAATGCCCCGCCGAGGGTTTATTAGAAATGCAACATGAAAATTTGTATAAGTGTATGAAATTTGATGAGAATATCTTGCATAGTTTCTTTAAAATTGAAACTGAAATCCAAAAAGTTGGATATAGACGATAAACTCTCATCAAATTATGTATAAGTGCTTAAGCTTACATTTATAAATATATCTTAAATGGTTTCTTTAAAATTAAGCAAAATGCAAATTAAAGAAAAGTGAGGTCAAGGTCACAGGAAAGTTAAAAGTCAAACATTTTTGATGCAGTTGAATAGTTCTCACAAATACGTATCAGCATATTAAGTTTGATAAAAATATTTTCAAATTGAATGGTTTATTTAAAACTGAGCTACACACTAAGTTAAAATAAATGAAGTAAAGGTCAAAGGAAAGTTCAAGGGCAAAACATATTGATGCAGTTGAATACCTCACATCAATATGTATCAGCATATGAATTTTGACACAAATTTAAGAAAAGTGGGGTCAAGGTCAAAGGAAAGGTCAAGGTCAAAAAATGTTGATGCATTTGAATAGCTCTCATTAGTATGCATCAGCATATGAAGTTTGATTAAAATATCTTGAATGATTTCATTAAAACTGAGCTAAACACTAATTTAAGAAAAGTGAGGTCAAAGGAAAGGTTAAGGTCAAAAAATGTTGATGCAGTTAAATAGCTTAAATCAGTATGTATCAACGTAAGAAGTTTAATTACACTATCTTGAATGGTATCTGGTAAACTGAGCTAAACACTAATTTAAGAAAAGTGAGGTCAAGGTCAAAGGAAAGGTCAAGGTTAAAAAATATTGATGCAGTTACATAGCTCCTATCAATATCTATCAGTATATGAGGTTTGATAAAAATATCTTTGAAAGTTTCTTTGAAACTGAGCTTTGAACAGAGCTAAATGCAAAGCGTGACAGAAAGACAGACAGAAGGACGGAAGACGGACATGACAAACACTATATGCACTGGCCATATTCACGGTGGGGCATAAAAACAAGGTAAAAAATTTGTTTGCATCCTTTCTCCATACCACCTCTCCATGTTCCAAGATTGAAATTTTAATGTCAAAAGGTTCTTAAGTTATGGTTTTGAGGTGTTTTTCTCAATTTGACCTTGAATGAAGAAAGGAGTCAAGGTCAACATTTTAGTGCAGTGCATCTTTTGTAAATGTCTTTTTACTATGCTACAAATTTGAAATTCTATTGTCAAAGGGTTCTCAGGTTATAGCCTGGACTATATTTTTATATAAAGATTGACCTTGACCTTATCGAAAGAAAGGTCAAGGTAAAAAGAGTTCGGTGGCCTCAACCAATTCCATTCCACCTCTCCATGTTTCAAGTTTGAAGTCTTAATGTCAAAGGGTTGTCAAGTTAAGGCTCGGACAAAATTTGATTGAAGAAGAAAACTGACAAAAACAATATGTAGACTAGTAAAGTCTACTTGTTGCATCAAACCTGTAGGAGGAGTAGTTTTGAAGGAACAAATTTGTTTCCACATTATGTAATGAAACTTTCACATAAGATTCAACTTTTCTTGCCTAGTGGTTCTTGAGAAGGAATTTTTTTCTTATACAGTAAAGCATACTTATAGCAAAACAAGCCTTTAATGAATTGACACTTACAGCAAAGCGATTTTCATTCCCCATGACTTTAAAATATATTGTAAACTTAATGGATATAAGCAATTACACTTATAACAAAGCAAAATCGTCCATCCCAGGCACTTTGTTATAAGTGTGTTTTACTGTACATTCCCATGTTTACAAAACTTTGATCCCCTATTGTGGCCGAACCCTACCCCTGAAGGTCATGATTTGGACAAAGTTGAATCTATACTAAGTAATGAAGTTTCACATAATTTTAAACTTTTCTGGCCCAGTGGTTCTTCAGAAGAAGATTTTTGAAATAACATTAAATTTTCACTCATTCTTATCTCCCCTGAAAAGAAGGTTTGGCCCTTCCTTAAAAAGAAGGTTTGGCCCTTCATTTGAACAACCGTTATGTTTTACACAAGAAAGAATATTTTGCATGAGAAATAAAACTCTTTGTGTTTCTAAATATTTCATCACACCTCTAGTGTGGTTTCTTCTTATCTTAACTTAGATAATGATGATTTAATTATGACTTCAATTTTGTACGGGCCTCTGTATGATAATTATACCCTGAGGGGTATGTTTACCTGTCTTCAACAAGTCAGGTGATTGTTCACAGTGAGTACTTTTCAAGCATAATTGATCAAGTTCATTTCTGCCTACTGAAAATACTGATCTTGAGCAAATTAATAAGAGTTCCAAGTGAAATTTGTAACAAACCACGTTAAAAGACTTCTGGCTGTGTCCTTTTGTAATTATAGATATAGATTAAAGACAAGATAGTGAGTAAACTTATTTTTTTTCTGGGAGGGATAACATGTCTTGCTGCAGTATGAATTAGTGTAAAATCCTAAAAAGTCATCAACTAAAAAAAAATTGTCTTATAATTCCACTTTAATTTTGACTCAAGTAGATGTTAGAGAGAGAGAGAGAGAGAGAGAGAGAGAGAGAGAGAGAGAGAGAGAGAGAGAGATTACTTCAGGTATACATGTATAGCCCCATGCAAAATATATATATCTGTGATAGCAAATTCTCAGCATGTCAAGATAGTGCAACTTTTATCTATATTGATAAAAATGTACATTAAAGAAAAGTATGATTAAATAGTTAAATTAAAGTGTTTTGAATAGCAAAACCAAGCTATACCAGTATAGCTAATTCAACTACAGAGCTCAATCAATTTTAAGAGATTGTGCAAGACATGTTTTAATTCTTAATCATTCTTAAATATTTATATCACCATTCCTGATTCAAGGGAGAGCTAGGCATATAACCAAAAAAGTCCATGATCTATTGATTTAATAAAGACACATGCATGCTGTGAGAAGATCAGTAAATAATGATGACAAGTGGGAAACAGGCGGGTTAATATTCACAAATTTTAGGAGTTTTCAACATTTAAGACCATGCAGACTTAACTCCCCCTTTTCCCCCTTCCCAGCCCCAGGCTCATTTATTTATACAAATTATTTATAACTTGTTTTTGGTATAAAATAAATTGTGAATAATACAAAAATATATATGTACACAAAGTATAATGGCGGGTCTCTGAATGATTTTCATTTTCTAATTCTAGGAAGGTGGACTGACCCTCGGGGGTCCTGAATAAAATGTCAAGCAGATTATCACTAACACACTTTTGACGCAGGTCATATTGTGATCATTTCCAGTTTCAGGATGAGGATGACTTCAAGGGGTCATAACCTTTGTACAATTTAATGCATAATGACTCGAGGGACAATATTACATATGGTTAAGGGGAGAATTTTCCACCATTTACAAGATAAAATGTATATGATCATTTGTTTCAAGTTTTAGGGGTTGGGAATGACCTCTGAGGGGTCATGACCCCATATATCCTATTTAGTGTGTTATAATACAAAGATGACTTGGGGGCTTTTGCTTTAATGAAAGCTATTTTATTGTTTCCGGTTCCAAAGATCAAGTGGAATGACCCCAGGGACTTGCCTCATTGTATAATTTGTGTAATTGTGGCATTCCATGGATCTTTGATCTTTTTCCAACTATAGGCCCCTAACCATTTTCATTTCCGATTATTTTACCCCGTTCTAGTCGCCCGAGTGGCGCAGTGGTTAGAATTAAAGTCTGCTCTAGAGTCGTGGAGTAAGGAGTTGATCATTAAGTCGCGGGTTCGAATCCACTGCGGGACGTGGAGACCAGTGTCGACCATAGGTTGAAATTTGCAGCCCTCCACCTGCAAGTGGTGGCGTCTCCATATGAGTGAAAAATTCTCGAGAAGGACGTTAAACAACAAACAAACCCGTTCTATACTAAACGTTTAAAATAATATATTCATAATACAGTACTTACCGCCTGTTATAGGTACTGTTAACTTGATAGAATAATAAATCCATTTAAAACACACACTAAATATTAATAATCCCAGTGGTAATAATGATGTACATACACCATGTGCAAAACAATAATGATAACGGTAAAAGTAGTGCTCGCAGTGTGACGTAATTCCACGCACGAGTCTAGAAATTTTCCAAAAAGGTGTAGCCTACATTTGTAAAATTTATATTATAATTACATACATTTTTTTCCATAAGTTTGTGTTATCTATTCTAAATATGACAGGAAAACGGGTGAATCGTGGATGGGGTTGATTTTTGACAAAGTTGATTGGGTCAAGATTTGGAAAGGGGTTCTCCGAGTCCTACCCAAATACTGATAAAAATTTGCACAAGTTGGCATCTATTTTTTTTAAGTTCCTCAAAAAAGCTATGCACTAAAATAATAATATTTGTTGTTTCACAATAAATTTTACAAGTTCCAATTATGGGTAGAAAATTACCCCACCCTTTTTTTTACACAAATCTTTAAAAAATTCTCTCTTTATCAGAATTTACATTATTAGGTAATATCAGACTGGTAATGAAATATTTACATGCGCGGATCTAGAGGGGGAGGGGTCCGGAACCTATACACGAAATCTATATACGAAAGCAACTAAAAGTGACCTTGGACCCCCCCCCCCCCTTTAGAAAATACGGAGCCTTATTAAGTTGAAAAGTTATACTTATGAAGCTTAAAAAGTGAGCGGCCAACCCCCCCCCCCCCACACACACACACACCACCACCACCACCACCACCATGAAATAGAATTTTTTTTTTGCTTTCTCAAGAAATTTCTGGGTTGGATCCCCCTGGAATAAATTCCTGGATCCGCACCTGATTTACATAAGAGGCCCATATCGGCTGCATGTTCACCTGAGTATTTTATGCTTGATTTAAATGTGTGCTTCTTCCCTGGTTACCAGAATATGAAGGAGAGCAGTCAGAGCACATTTCAGGGACGTAGCAACGTTTTTGAAAGTGGGGGGGGGGGGGTTAGCCAGAGAAAAACAATTGCAACTGACCTGAAAAAATTTGACAAGTCAAAACATTTTATTTTCAAAACTCAAAAATCCTATTTCGTAGGGTGGGTGGGGGTGGGGGAGTGGGTGGATTCCAACTTCTTTCAGTACTCCAATTTTATATATACACTACTACATTACCTTTATTTGACTATAATGTAACAAAAAGGGGGGGGGGGGCATCCACCTGTTCATGAACATTTTCAATCGTAAAAAGTTATGTTTCGAAAAAAAGTGGGGGGAGGGGGGGGGGGGGGGGGGCAGGCACCTCTGACGCTACGTGCCTGCATTTAGAGGCAAACACAGTAGTGCGGGTATTACTGTCTCATGACAGCATCTAGTATATAAATATATATATATATATATATATATATATATATATATATATATATATATATATATATATATATATATATATATATATATTTTTTTTTTTTTTTAAAGAGGACCCCGAGGTGACTCAAGCGAACCCGGGGTTTGCTTTTGGGTTTTGCTCTGGTGTTAGGTTGTGTCCGATCGGTACTATAAGTGAAAAGTACTTCAAAATTACTGCTGCATAACCGAGATTGAGTATTAATTTGTCAAAAGAAATCCTTGATGTTCTTAAGAAAATAATTCTTGGTAAGATATTTTTATGGATAAAGCCCCATAGCTGTTCATTTTGCAATCAAAGCATGTGCCTATATCTTAAACTACCAGACCAAATCTTTCACTGCATTTTATGGTTTAGACAATAGCGTCTTACAACGCCCATGTGTTTTTTTTTTCAAATATAAATACTCACATTTAAACGTTTCGTTTGAGCGGAATCTTGGTGGACATCGACTATGTTCAGGTATAGAAAAGTTCTTTGTGCAGTCCCTCTCGTCATCGTTTTTGACTAAACACTCTTCTTCATCAAATAAGGCACAGTTACCTTAAAAAAATAAATAAAAACAAAATCTTTTCACTTTATCATCAACATACTAAAACTGTTTTTAAAAATGCTGTGTTTTCCTGGCAAAAATGACATGTGACTACAAAGAACCTCTAATAGTCACTTAGGGAACAAGGCACCATGCTGGATTGCGATTAACGTAAGAATTTAAAGAAGAATTTCTGAACATTAGAAGTCAAAAATACAGATTTAAAGTCCTTACAGGCTTTGATAAAAGATGAACAAACATACTACAATAAGCAGTCCCTACGAAGAAAAAATTACTGTAGTTAATTATAGCTTACTATAATATCAAAGTTTTTACTATTATAGTTAATCAATTGGGTTTTTTTTTTTACTGAGGATTCCAGACCGTTATTTTTTTTATGTTCTTTAATTCATACACGCTCATTTTTATATCAAATGGAACAATTATTTGTAAATTGACACATTATTTCCAAATTTTACATCACTGTTATCGAATTTAAGAGATATGAAGCTTTAAAACCTCAGAAAATAAGTTCTAGAGTAAAGTTTCATAGTAAATCAGAGTATTTACTAAAGTTAATCTATAGTTAATTGAGTAAATTTTTGTTAGGGATCTTTTGAATACTCTTTCGGTTTTTTATGATGCTAAAATAAATGAGGCATAAATTCTGAATTGATGTTAATACAGACAATTCTTTCAAGTGTACCTTGAAGAAAAATCATCGGAGCACAAAATGCATGAGAAAATTGCATTGAATAACTTGTCAAACAATGATATATTAATCCAGGTTTGCAGTTTATCCTTATTTCTTCCACTTTCCAACTTTTCTCTGTTGAAGGACATTTATCAACAATTGCGTGTTTGCAGTGGTCTTCCCCAGCAATAAAAGAGACCTTGAAATACAATAAATAAATGAGTAAACACGATTTTACAGTTGGGAATAAGTTTCAATAGGAAAAAATACATTTGTAAATGAAAAATCTGACCTGTGAAAAAACAAGAAGTATTGCCATCACAATACTTGGATTTCCCGTCAGTTGGACGTTCATTTTTGATATGTTTCTGAAAAAAAGAAAAAAAAAGCATGTCGTACATGCTTTCAAAAAGATTTTTTAAATGATACCTTTCGCTGTAAATAGTGTAAAATATTGGTAGGTATGAATTATTTTGAAAACTGAATGTAATTATTGTGCGTGGCAATTAATTTTTCTGTCAGATACCTTACATTTAAATAAATGACCTAGGATTAGGTCACGACATACATCAAGGTCATAAGCAGTCTTTGTGTCAAGTACTATCATTCCAATAACAGCGTGTCACATCGCTTGATCGAGCATCCTATAGGTTCATATGTAGATCATATTACTCATCGATTGGCTGTTTGAATTCGATGAATTGAATACTACTTGACAAATGAAACGGAGAACCAAACAATATCACTTTCAACACTGACTAATCGTATTGAATGTCTGTTTACAAGTGAGTATATCTTATCATTCCAATAACCGCCTATCAGTTCACTTTTCGAATACTAACATGGTAAAACTTAATGAATTTATCACCATATTACTCATCGTTTGATGATTGATTTCAATGAAACAAATACTAATTTGCATATGAAACACACAACCCTGAAATACCACTGACAGCACTGACCAATCATATCGAATGAACATCTTCAGGTTGTCAGTCAAAGCTTATTTCATTTCATCATATTGTGATAGCAATCTCTGGAGTAAAACATATAAAATATGGCTTTGTTGACTTTCAGCGCCCATTAAGTGTTCACCACAAACATCCATCACCACCACAACAAAACCTGTGTACAGTGTATAACAAACAAATAATTTGCCAGCCACACATTTAGTTATATATAGTCGCCCGTGTGGTGTAGTGGCTGAACGTTTGCTTTAGTGTCAGAAGTAAGGAGTTGATCCTCACGTCGCAGGTTCGAATCCCTTTGTGGGATGATGAAACTGATCCTTCGGATGAGACCATATATTTGAGATCCCGTGTCGCAGTAGGTGCTGGCACGAAGAAAAGTGCTAAAAGACTGTAAGTGCCGAGTACAGGTCCAAATTTGCAGCCCTCCACCGGCAAGTGTTGGCGTCTCGATATAAGTGAAAAATTCTCGAACGGACGTTAAAGCCCTTTCACAATTGGCGTACGAGCACTTTACAGCACTTTACAATCGGAATGTTTTAGCTTCGCACGAGCTCTCGCATACGTTGCATGATGTCTCGCATTCGTTGCATGCATTTTTTTGGTCGCATCAAGCCTCCTTAAAATAGTGGACATGCATGCACACTATTCAGACGCGTCCGAATGCGATCCAAATTATCGCAATGAACGCACAAACATTAGTACGAACATCTTACAACGTTTTGTGTACTCACAAGAGTGATGCACGATTTTTAAGAGTCGTACGATGAATCGCAGCTGTCTATGCGTGTGTTTTGAGACCATGAGACTGTTGTTCGACGTGTCTCATGTAATCTTGCAAATTTTTACTATCATTGCACGATTTATCAGCTTCAACTTGCCATGCTTTACCCCTAGTATATATACCCTGTATAAGCATCGCTGTTTCAGACCACAATTGACCATGGATATCTATTCTCGCATTTAACTATGTCAAATGAAGAGCAAACGGGCGGTATATGAACCCCTATGACTCGCACGAGCATTCGTACCATGGAACGCATGATCGCACGAGCGCCTCAAATCCAAGTAATCTCGTCCGATCACCTGATCACTCGCGCGATCCTATTGCATTATATTACAATGCTCGCTTGCATTGTATAACAGTTGCATAAAGACGCAAATATACCGCAAGATTAATGCGTTTGTATTGCACAACGGTCGCTTTAGATCGTGCGAATTTCCTACGAATACTTTTTCAAATGCGATCATTTTGGCAACAGTTTACGATCCAAATCCAAATTTTCGGTCGCACGAATATTTTGTTGCTTCTGCTCGTGCGCCAATTGTGAATGGGCCTTTAACTAAACAAACAAACACTTACTTATAGCATATTAAAGCTGAACACGCTTTGTAAAAAGAATCTGTCCGTCATATTCGGTTGGACTTTCGCTATATCTGAGGACCCCTATATATAGAGCCGCTCACTTGGTCACTGTTCAGCGTAATCAATTGTCACCGGTGTAGACGGACGTATGCTATACAGCACTTGGTAGCGACAAAAATAACTGTGTGCTTCTTATGCAGGAGAGTAAGATACCAAAGAGATTTACAACAGTTGCACAGGTCAGTGCAGTATACAAACAAACAAAAATACACGTCAGTAACTGCAATAAAATGTAAACAGAGATAATGCAAGATAACCAGCACGAACACGGGTCGCCATTCCACGCCGATACCCGTGACAATAAAGCAGTCAGGTGTAACGAATGCGAAGAGTATACCCTAGTGCTGATATCTTAGATAGTAATATCGAAAATGGCGTATGCCTATTTACGAGTCGTGTTCAGCTTTAAGACAACCTTTGAGTTGAGCTGTAGACGTTTTTCAATCATTAAAATACTGAGGAATTTCTCATTTTCTGTGGATAATAAATCGTGCCTCTGGTTCAATTAACATCTTTATCACTTCTGGAGGAATTTTTTTCCTCATCTTACTGAAATCCCAACATGTGCTCAATCAAATTCCGTTAAGTGTCATTTGCAAACATGTGTCTATATTTGCAATTAGAAGTGTAGCCATATTTGTTTTACCTCCATCGGGCAAAATAGAAAGCAAAACGGAATTTGACTAACCACTTTTCTATTGCTGCTCAATACAAAATGCGTTTAATGCATTTAATGCGATTGGTCAATATTACCAAGGCTGTTTTTGAGTTCTGTGTTTTCTATCCAAAATAATATTGATTTCATTAAAATCAAATAATCCAATCGATGGGTAATATGTTAATTTGTTTATGATTTTATACCACGCTTTGTCAAGCAAACTGATAAATGTACTCTTTTTTGGAATGATAATACAGATAACAACAACGCATGGCCTCTCAAAGCTTTTAGAATACACTTTCAAATATTCTTAAATTCTTAGAACAAGAAAAATATCATCTCAAAATTTTGATTGACATCAATTTTAATTCAAAACAAAAAAAAAAAAAAAAAAAAAAAAAAAAAAAAAAAAACAGTGCAAGAGTTTCTTGAACGAGGAATGGGGAACATCATTTATGATGTATTAAATAAATAAATTCATTTTTGCACAGTGCATCTACATATTAGTAGAAGTGTTTCTTTACTATTTTCATGTTGTAAAATATCCTAGTATATTATTTTTATCCCTTGAATTCACACTTGAATATGACACTTAAATTATGATTACAAGAAGTAAAACTGGCTTTGACTGACCACGTGTAGCTGTGTTCTACATATACATATACCCTCAAGTAAACAATCATGCATTCAAAGTGTTCGATGCGATTGGCCAATACTCGTGGTTGGATTTGGATAGTGTTTTATATGCAGGTCACCCGCGTGGCGCAGTGGTTAGAGTGTCTGCTCTAGAGTGGTGGAGTAAGGAGTTAATCCTGTGTCGCAGTAGATGCTAGCAAGAAAAAGATCCCTCACTGCTCAATGGCCCTTGGTGCCGAGTATAGGTCAAAATTTGTAGCCCTTCACCGGCAAGTGATGGCGTCTCAATATGAGTGACGTTAAACAACAAACAATCAAATCAAATGTATGCATATTTTTATACCGAACAGCCAATCAATGAGTGATATGGTAATCAATGTTTGAAAGGTAAGCACGCCTGATCAAGCCAACTAACATGCCGTTATTGGGATGGTAGTATTCTTTTGCCTATTAAAAGTTTGGAGCGGACACGATATCACAGTTTCTTTAGCCGAGTGATGTATTAGAGTCAAAGTACATGTATGCCCTCAGGCTTAAACTATTTATGACGAAGTCATCTGGGCACAACTGAGTGAACAAACAGACGGACAAGATGATCCTCTCAATCCCCTAACACACACCGTTTTCAAAGGGATACGGTCGGGCGGTAACAAGGTGGGGATAAAAAGGGATTTTGAACTTAGACAGAAAACTGAGTATCAAACACATACACGTATTTTACTGACTTAAATTATTCTAATAAATCTATCCAAAACTTCTGTATACATACATACTATATTCAAGTTGATTAAACCCAAATAAATGTTAACTGTCTCTACTAGAACTGTTCAAATATTGTTATATGTTGTCGAATAAGTTGCATGTCATAACTTCATGTTTTTTTAAAAAATCATTTTAGTTATTTCTTTTGTTTTGGTTAAGTGTAACAATTTTTTCCTTCAGTATAAAGATTTGTGTGTGTGTTGTACCTTCTTTCGAGTTACAAGCTTAGCAAAATGATTTTTTACTTAAAGTATAGTACATGTCGCATAGTCCCTTTCTACACCCTGATTTAATCGATTAAATATAAGTTAATGGTGTTTTGTTTGTCTTCATTCTGTTAAAAGTAATATTTCTAATTAAAGCATCGTATAATAATTATGAATAATTTAACAAATCAAAAAAATTAACACCTATCTCACTTGAAAATTTGGGAACATTTTTTTTTTTCGAACAGACTGTGGTTTCTCTTTTAGGCTACTCGACAGTACACACTGCAGATAATTAAATAGGGTTTTACAGTAAGCGCAAAGACCTAAAACTGCAATACCTCATATAAGGGCTCATCGAATCCCTTCGTACTGAATAGACTGAAGTCTGTCTAAAGAACCTGAATTAGTAAAGGTTGCGTCTCTCTATGGTTTACAGTTTTGGAGGAGTAGCGATAACAAGGTTTATAATGAAAGAAGCAATAACGTTTTAAAAGGTCAATTTTAGGGAACAAAGATGAAATCTTTAAAATAGTTTTAAAAGGTTATATTAAAGATGAAAAGAAAAGCACATCTCAAAGACAAATGAGATATTAAAGGGGCTAAATTTCTCATAATTGTGAATGATCTTGACCTTTGACCTTGACCTTAATTTCAAGAAGTAACTACAAAGAATCTAAAGCAGATAGTCATCATTATTTCTTTGTGTGTAGAAAATATCTTGAAGCTAGGCGTTTAATGTTGAATGCATTACTTGTAATTAATAATGTAAAAATGTTAAATGTGCATAAACTGTTATGGGGAGATGAAACATTATCTTTGCAGGAAAATGAAAAAAATATTTGGTATTGTTCAAAAATTTATTCAGGATACTGGTCGTTTCAAATAACACTTACGTGTACTTGTATTTACTACCTTTCGAAGCTATTTTAATATGGTTATTGACGTCATTATAATCATTATTATATCAATTGATATTCCTTAGCAATAATAACTTTTGTCTTTGTTCTTCTACGTTCATGTATAATATTGTAAAATTGTAAATCTTTGTAAATGTTGTATGGCTATTAAGATTTTATGTATGGGAGAGGACTATCTAAGTTCTAGAACTTGTGTCCAATCCATTTCACACATTGTCAATAAAATATGTTTAAAAAACAAAGCAGTTAGTCCCATGTCTCTACGACTTGTTCAATGCAAAGAAAACACCAGAAAATAGAGAAGTTCTTTCAGAGGCCAAATTGACCTATAAAAAAATTGAAAATAAACTTAAACGACAGTACAAACGTCATGAGGGAGATATGCTAACATTTTTGAAGAAACAAAATCCAAAACAATTCTTTAAACTTTTCAAAACAAAAAAGACAAACCATGTTGACTGTAATTTAACTTTAGAAGATTTCTTTACGCATTTTAAAAATCTTGGTTCTAAAACAGGCGACAGTCTCAGAAAAGAATGTTATTTGGATGCTGTGTACGATGAGTTAGATTCAGAGATCAGTTTCGAAGAAATATGTGCAGCAATTAAAAAGTTAAAAACAAATAAAAGCTGTGGTGAAGATTGTATTGTTAACGAATTGTTCATGAAATGCCGAGATGAATTGCTCCCACTCTTACATAAACTTTTTAACAATATTTTCAACTCCGGTCTTTACCCTGAATCATGGTCAAAATGTTTTATTACTCCATTGTTTAAAAAAGGGGACAGAAACGACGTCAATAACTATCGTGGTATATCTATTGTTAGTTGTTTTGGTAAATTATTTACAAGTGTTCTTAACAATAGGATATTAGAATGGGAACATTCCTATGATATATTGACTGATGCACAGTTCGGGTTCCGTAAGGGATTGTCAACCACTGATGCAATTTTTGTTTTACAATCGCTTATAAATAAGTACCTGTCTGCTAAGAAAAGATTATATTGTTGTTTTGTAGACTTTCAAAAAGCCTTCGATTCTGTTGATAGAATAAAATTATGGCAGAAATTGTTTCATTTAGGCATCCAAGGTAAAATGTTAAAGATAATTATATCTCTATACAATAATGTTAAAAGTTGTGTTTAAAACAACGGTTATCTCAGCAACTACTACCACAACGACATTGGTCTAATGCAAGGAGAAACATTATCACCAATATTATTTTCACTATATGTTAATGATTTCGAGGTTGATTTTATATCAGATAACTGCCCCTATATTGATTTGCAGATGCTAAACTTATTCTTACTTATGTATGCAGACGACATGGTTATTTTTGCTGAATCTCCAGAAGGATTACAAAAAATGTTAAGCACACTATGCAGTTACACTGAAGAATGGAATCTTCCTGTCAATGTAACAAAAACTAAGGTTGTTATCTTTAGAAATGGTGGTAAATTACATAATGATGTATCCTGGTTTTATAATAATGTTGAAATAGAAATTGTGAATGAATTTAAATATTTAGGTATTTAATTTTAATGGAAAATTTTTGAAAACGCAGAAACATGCTGCTGAACAAGGTAGAAAAGCTATGTTTGCTATTTCAAGTAGATTAAAGAGGTATGAATTCAATGTAGAAACCTTATGTTCAATTTTTGATACTTATGTATGTAGTGTATTACTTTATGGATCTGAGATATGGGGTTTTCACAGATGTCCCGATATAGAAAAGGTACATTTAAATTTTTGTAAAAATACTCTTGGTGTTGGTTAGAAAACCTCAAACAGCTTGATTTATTCAGAGCTTGGGCGTTTTCCACTATATGTTACAATGAAACTAAGAATATTTAAATATTGGATCAAATTAAGAACAACAGAAAATTGCATTCTAAAGTCTTGTTATGAAAATATGGTATTACAAAATGACAAATGGATTTTACAAATTAAAAAAGAACTGTCTTTTCTAGGACTAGGACAACTTTGGACAGAAAACCATTTAAATGATAGAGCTTATAACATTATAAAACAACGACTTTTAGATGTTTCAAAGCAAAACATAATCGAGAGTATATCAAACTCTCGAAAGGGGTATTTGTATCAACATTTAATTGACAATTTCTGTTTGCAATCATATTTAACAAAACATATTGACAAAAAATTTAGACAACTATTAACAAAATTTAGGTTATCAAATCATATGTTGAATATTGAAACAGGTCGATACCATAACATACCAAAGATTAATAGATTATGTACATGTTGTAATCTCCATGATATAGAAGACGAATTTCATTTTATTTTGAAATGCCCTTTGTATATTGACTTAAGAGAGAAATTTTTGAAAAAGTATTATTATAACAAGCCTAGTGTCTTTAAATTAATTCAACTGTTAAGTTCTAATAATACTAAAGATTTGTTAAATTTGGGCAAATTTTTGAATGCTGCCACATTGTTAAGAAAAAATAATATCGATGTATAAGACTATTTTTATCTATGTATATTTTACGTTCACTCTCTCTGTATGATTTTGTTTTCTTTTTCCTTAATAACATGATTGTATTATTATTCTGATGAGCCAGTTGGCTTAAGGAAATAAAGAAACTTGAACTTGAAACTTGAACTTGTCGTTTTGGAAAAAAAGTTTTATTATTCGTAAAAATCAAACGCTTTCAGGGCCAGTAATTACTTAAAGGGGTTGACAGATCCTTTTGCATTGAATAGATTGAATAGTGTAATAAATTAGTCAAAGACATTAATGAAGGATTCATATCTCTGCGGCTAACATTTCGAAGGAGTAGCGATAATAAGCTTTTTTGTAAAAGGGACAATAACTCCTTGAGGGGTCAAAGTTTATAGACGCAGGGTCAACTGCAAAAATCTTTTAAGGACTACACTCTTATGAACTATAAATCTCTTCAAAATCAAAAGCGGAAAAATGATTAAAAAAAAAAGAACTAGGAGACTACTTGATCTGTGAACAATTAGATACTTTTCCACCTTTCCAAGTGTTTCCATGTCATTTGGGTTGAAAAAAAGAAGAAAAATGAAAAAAAAATCTCCTTCAGCAGGGATCGAACTCAAAAACCTTAAAATCACAAGACAGGTGTATTACCACTTGGCTACGTATTCCGATGCAGATGAATGAAGTAAACTACTAGTAATTGTTTAGGAATAAAAACACGTGTACATTTGTTTGATACCCAGTGTAGAAATCAGTATGAAATAGTTTTGAGAAACACGATTGGTGTATAGATTTTCTATTAAAAAATTATTTGAGTTGTTCTATATTTTGATTGAATTGAGTTAATCATTTAGAGCCTAAGAAGCATTAGAACTGCAGTGGCGAGACTGTTTGTAAACATATGAAAAAGTCGGATTCGGATTGACTGAATAAATAGGTAAGATTAGAATAAGCATCTCTGTGTGTGTTGATTTAAATGTAATTAGCCTAAATTAAATTTCTGACATGCAATTTGGGGGCAAAAAGGTGTCATTGAGAACTTATATAATAAGAAAAATCACTATTTCCGAGATTCATTCGATTAATATTAATTTTAAATAAAGTTGAAATAAATTCCATATGTTAGAGAAAGAAAAAATGCATGCTCAATATTAAAATATCATATTAGAGCAGGAGAATCGAATGCTATTAGCAACATCAGAAGAAATAACCGATAAAAGCTTTCATTCATTTTTATGTTCATCAGTACCAACATTTCAGATACGAAAAAATGTAGTATTTGCCGATAAAAATCATAATTTCTATATTCTTTAGAGATTCACTGTAACTTTCAGGAAACTTTCTTCCAGGTCTCTTCTGCAGTTCCCTGAAATTTTATGTCGATCCAAGATGTTGTATGAGTTTTAGAGAAATATTCTACGCGTTGCTATTGGTTTGATTTTTTTAAAGGTAGTGGGGGAGTAAATTAATTATTCATTCTGACCTGTTGGTCAAAGATGAAGGTCAAAGGTCAAGGTCAACGGTCTTTTGGCTAATTGGTATATTCTTACATATATACACAACTTTTTTCAGTTATGTCCCTTAGTTAAATTTCATCCCGATAGGTGTCGCCATTGCGTCCGTGATGCTGCATAAACAAACACTGTAGCCACCATTTCAGTTAACAAATGTAATATTTCAGCGCATTAGCAAAGTGAAATAAACATTTATGACATGAGATTTCGTTTATTTGCATAGAATTTGAATAAAAGTCGATGTTAACATGATAGATATCGTGTGATTTCGTCACTAATTAAATCTAAAGGACGTCAAACCATACAGGTGCGGATGCAGGTTTTTGCGTTAGAAATGGGGGGGGGGGTGTTTATAAGGCAAGGGGTCTTGGTAGCGCCGAGGTTCCCAGCAGGTCGGTGTCTTCCTGAAAACCGACACATAACAATGTATGAAGTGAAAACTCCATGGCTGATTTTTTTTTCTTTTTTAGGTCACCTGAGTCACTCAGGTGACCTATTGCTATCTGTTTTCGTCCGTCGTCGTCCGTCGTCCGTCGTGCGTCGTGCGTCGTGTGTTAACATTTGAACATTTTCAGCTTCTTCTCTGAAACCGCTGAACCAATTTCAGCCAATTTTTGCATGTGGCATCTATGTGTGAAGGGGAACAAAATTTGTGAATTTCATGGTCCCTGCCCCCCTGGGGCCTGAGGGGTGGGGCTAAAACCATCAAAATTAATGCAATCTTTAAAAATCTTCTTCTTTACTCCTGGACATCAAGCAGTCAAACTGTTGACATGATTGTAATAAGCATTGAGCCCTCTACCAAATTTGTGAAATTCATGGCCCCAGGGTCAGGGGTTCTGGTGCTAGGGCGGGGCTATATAGATCATATAGTGAAAGTGCATTATTTCTTTGAAAATCTTCTTCTCTACTCCTGGGTATTATTGAAACAAATTGAATACATAGTTATGATAAGCAAGGGTGACTCTACCAAAATTGTGAAATTCATGGCCCCAGGGTCAGGGGTTCTGGTGCTGGGGGGGGGGGGGGGGGGGGCTCTATAGATCATATAGTGAAAGTGCATTATTTCTTTGAAAATCTTCTTCTCTACTCCTTGGTATTATTGAAACAAATTAAATACATAGTTATGATAAGCAAGAGTGACTCTACCAAAATTGTGAAATTCATAGCCCCAGGGTAAGGGGTTCTGGTGCTGGGGGGGGGGGGGGCTCTATAGATCATATAGTGAAAGTGCATTATTTCTTTGAAAATCTTCTTCTATACTCCTGGGTATTATTTAAACAAATTAAATACATAGTTATGATAAGCAAGAGTAACTCTACCAAAATTGTGAATTTCATGGCCCCTGGGTCAGGGGTTCTGATGTTAGGGCGGGGCTCTATTTATTATATAGTGAAAATGCATTAATGCTTTAAAAATCTTCTTCTCTGCTTCTGGGTATTATTTAAACAAACTAAGTACATTATTATGATAAGCAAGGACACCTCTTCCAAAATTGTGAAAGTCATAGCCCCAGGGACAGGGGTTCTTGTGCTAGGGTGGGGCTATATAGCTCCTACAGTGAAGGTGAATTATTTCTTTGAAAATCTTCTTCTCTGCCCCTGGGTACTATTTAAACAAACTATGTACATTGTTATGATATGCAAGGATGCCTCTTCTAAAATTGTGAATTTCATGGCCCCAGGGTCAAGGGTCCTGGTCAAAAGGTGGGGGGGGGGGGCTCTATTGATTATATAGTGAAAAATCAAAATTTCTTTGAAAATATTCTTTTCTGCTTCTGGTTAAAAAGCAAAGAAGCTAAGTATATAGTTATGATGAGCAAGAGTGCTTCTTTCAGAGTAGTGAATTGCATGACCCCTGGGTCAGATGTGCTGGTATAAGGGTGGGGCTGTTGATAATGTAGTGAAAATGCATTAATTCTATTAAATAATCCTGTCTGCTCCTTAATGTTAAGCAAAGTGATAACTTATGATGAGCAAACTTGAAACTTCTGGTCCCAGGGTGAGAGGCTCTGGTGTTTCTCAGTGGTGAAGGGGGGGGGGGGAGGGGCTCTATTGATAATATAGTGAATCTGTAGTGAAAATGCATTATTTCTTTAAAAATCTTCTCTGCACTTGGGCATATCAGAGGCAAAAAGTGTAACAGTTGTAATAAGGTAGGGTATTTTTACCAGATTTTTGAACATATGGACCATTTGGTCAAGTGTTCTGGTCCTAGCCAGGGCTCAATTAATTTGCATTCTACTGAGAGGAGTTATTCCCCTTTGCCGTTTACTTTTGATAATTAATCATTGTAAATAATGTACTTGAAAAATTAATAGAATAAGAGAATTATGCAAGAATTTTTATTGTATAATACAAAAAGTATTTTCATAGTTTTAATGATCATGTGGACTTGTAAGTAATAGATAAATAAAAATGAGACAAAAATAACTTGTCTTATTAAATGTTCATCAAAGACCAAGAGAGGCCAATGTAAGAGATTACAACAAGGAATTAAAATAGTACAAAAGTACTGATAGGTTTTTAATATACTGTATAGTGATAGTGATAAATGAGGAACAGATTAGAACCTAATCTGTGAACTGTTAATGAATAGTAGACTAATTATTTTGTTGATCCTGATCACCCTATTTTTCTTGCTTTTGGGCAACAAAGCTTCACCTTTCATTTCATTTTAATACTCTATGGATCCTCTAAATTGTTGTATTCTACTCAGGTGACCGTTAAGGCCCTTGGGCCTCTTGTTTTTTTGTTTGTTTTTTTTTTGTCTTTTTATTTATGTTCTTTTTGTATTTTTTAAAATTTTTATTTATGTACACAGTAAATTACGACGGCGAAGATATGAAAAATTACAAATCGTTGGACAGTTACAATTTAATTATTTTTAAAAGCGGTTTTCTTCATTCTCTCATCAACATTAAAGCCCCCTTATAAAATTGTCAACCCAGACTTTCACAATTTATAGGTAACATTCGACTTAATCAGCAAGAGTTTGATTTTTTTTAAAAAAGTAGGTTTTCCTTTTTCCTGTATTACTGAGAATAGCAAAATGTGTTGTCATCGGTCTGGAAAACAGAATATGTTAAATTGTGATGTTACCCGATTTAACGCAGATGTGCCTGGGTAATATATTAATATACCTCTACTGATTTTTCACTGTATAAAATAAGATCGTTAAATATGAATAATTCTTCAATTCCTAAATTGTCAGTTTTAGATAGATCGTAGCAAATAGTCAAATTAAGCGCCATATACGTGTTTTGCTTGACAAAACTAAAGAAACAAACCTCCCAAAAAGTATTTGAGATTGATTTCATTTTAACTGTTTAAGATTAAAGCATTATTTTCCAAGTATGCATGTAATCATCATCGCACAAAAGTACATTTTTTTATTTGCGAAAAAATAAATAAATAAATAAATAATCATTTAAAAAATCTTGAACAGTGACAATGCTTTCTTCTACATGTACCGGTACAATATTTTTGAAATAAAAAAATATCAGATGAATATATGATTCATTATTGTTTTACATTCTTGTATCCTGGTTTATTTTATTTTAACGATGATATTAATGATGAGGAAAACGAGAAAATAACATATTGTTTGCGCTTTATTTTTGTCTTAAGACGTTTCATATAATTTACATTACATATGTAATAGGCGAGACTTTTTAAAAATAAAAATAAAGGGTTTACATCGGTATTTATAATTTCCTTATACCCCGAAATATACATATATATAAAATTCACAGCATAATTTGGGAACTAGAGACCAAGAGCATGACCTTATCAGTCATGGCAGAAATTCACGAGATATTTTATTGTCAATATTTTTTTTAACTTTGCGTATGCAGTGAATTCGAAAAAAAATTGTGTATTTTTTATTATTTAACTGCATAATTTTATTATTATTATAAATTATATCTTATGTTTATCAACAAATACATCAGCATTCGCAGCCAGGTTAAGGACGCCCATGAAATAAACGCCTTTATATATTCAATGAAAATGAATTCAATGTTAATATTTTATTAACAACATTAGTTTTAATGAATCCTCAACCACAAGCCATGTTGCATTTACATGCAGTTTCTACATAGAATCCAAGTTTCCTAAGTGGGAAAAACTGAATTGGAATCCGTAAATAGCCGAATAATTTGGTACCAGAGGCGCAGGAGTGCAACACTCTGAACATCCCTTTTCGATCGTGATAAATAGAAGAAATCAAATTAAATGAATTAACAAGTTTGGCTTTCCAGAAAGCCTGAAATGTCATCTCTTTGGCTTCATTAATGTCACAGAATAAACAGTGGAATGTTAATATTATTTTCTCAGCTATTACAGGCAGTAGTATCGCTTTTGAAAAAATGGGGGGTGGAGGACAAAAAAAAATCGACGATTTATCTGAACAATCTTTGACAAAGGGAAAAAGGGGCTATCCAAACTCAACATTTTCATTTCTTGGAAGGGAAGGAGGGATTACAACTTTTCCGACAAACATATTTTATATTATAATACATTCTCATGGGATGATTTGACGTACCATACTGCAACAAAAGGTGGAAGAAGGGTCAAAGGTGCGCCTTTTCAATGTTTGGGGAAAAAAGTGGAAGGGGACGGCCCTCCTGGTGCCTGTATTATTTGACTTGTTGTAATATATGCTTTATTCAATTTAAATATATTTTGTATAATGTCTGTCAAAAATTCTAACCACTGAGAAATATTCGTAAGAATTATTTAAAGTCATATATTGCGTATTATATATATATATATATATATATATATATATATATATATATATATATATATATATATATATATATATATATATATATATATATATATATATATATATATATATATATATATATAAGTTTAGACTACCTAAATTAAAAAGATCCCTCTTTTTGTTTTATTACTTTATATAAAAATAGGACTTTCCTGTAAATTACACAATTTAAATCAATCACGTTTCAAAGATATTAGAAATTTAAAACAAAAACCGATTTATTTTATCGATTCAGATTTTAATTAACAGACACAGTTTAATTTTTTTTATTCAGTCGAACTATGGAAACATGGGGTTATTCAAGTTCAAAATCGGTGAAAAATTTAATTTCAACGTAAATAACATATATCATGTTTAGCTACACCCAATCTCGTATTTTTATTTTTTAGCTCAGATACGCCTTATATAGCTTTAACAATTATTCCGAAAGAAGATGGATAAAAACTTAGCGTTCCTTTTGACTTTAGTTCTTAGCCGCCTACTACGGCAGCAAGGAAGTTTTAAAGCGCCAACTTAAATTAATCTGAACCTGAATTAATTCCCAAGACTTTCCTTATTTTCCTTAACCGTATCCTCTGAAGTGACTTGGCCATCGAGCCACTGGGATTTGATTGATTATCGAGCCACTGGGAATATCAAGGGAAAAATTGAGAGACTCCTGCATCATGCCCTTCTGCTGCCCGTGCAGATTCATGTTCTAACGCTATATTATGTATAAGTACATGTACATGTATACGCTCCTGTGAAAAAATCATGCATAAAGGTAATAAAATTGAAAGTTACCATTTGAGATTAAGTATTAACACACCGAAAAGAACCCCAATCTACCAACATTGATTTTATAGGCTGTTCCATGAGACACACATTTAAAATTTATAATTTTGGCTTTATTTTAAGAATACGAGGAGATTTTTTTTTTTTACCTTTCCTCATTGACAAAAAAAACGCAAATTAGAATTGCATAAAGAAAATGATAACAGTTGCTTTGTTTATTAATTCTTAAAATCTGGGCCAGGTAAAGAAAACTGTATCTTTTCCTAATACTTTTCTACAGGGGTAAATTTAAAAAAAAAAAGAATATAGTGCACACATCCGAGAAAATACTCATAATGATTCTTTATGATCTTTATTCCAGTGCCTATATATACGGTATTAATTATCGATTAACTAAAGTGCACATAAAAGTGAAGTCTTTGCCATTGTATATACGCATTTAATGTGAGTTATTATTTAAATGTTTTTACTGTTTTCTTTCATCAGTAAATCTTGGATCCACGCCTTGGTTTATACACTCAATATGCAATGTTTTCTGTATTTTGATCCCCGCGCGCTGACCATCGTTTTACGCAATGGCCTAGATACAATGTTTATGTAAATAAACCGTTAATGAAGACCCACCACCACCCAAGTGATCCTACCTCTATTACTCTTAATGAACACTGGTGTGGTTTTACTTTAACTTTAAGATGGACCATTTTGTTTAATAATAATAAGACAGACTTTGGTCAATTTTGTTTACATCTCTATATTTAGAAATCGTGTCATCATCAGGTCCTTTGCCAGACCACCAGCTTATCAATGGCAGCTTACACTAGGACTTTACTTCCGGTGATTCAAACTTAATGTGTCATCTCCCGAGGGAGATGACAAAAAATTGCTTTGTATTTAGATAAGATTGGCAACTTTAAGAATATTTTGTATGTTTCTTAAAAATATATATATCGGAGGCTTTCAGTTAAATTTTAATAATCCTGTAGTACTAAGGCATGGTCACTCACGGTTTTCACGGTTGTAATGGCGGATGCGTCACATGACTAGTAATGGTTACGCTCAGCAACTGTGACGTAATTGCGGGAAAAAGTTGTGTATACAAGGAATTTCTTATGGTTTTAATGACCTTGACCTTTGTCCTTGACCTACATTTCAAGGCCAAGGGCAAACATGCCAATGCAGTTAGTCCCATGTCTCTAATATACACCGTTTGAAAAAAGGTTTATTAAATGTAAGCAGTGAAAACTTTCAGGGGCAGTAACTCCTAGGAGGGGACAAAGAATCCTTTCGGATAAATTGAAGAGTGTACTAATTTAGTTGAAAATATTGATGAAGGTTCCGACCTTCTACGGTTCAAGGTTTTGGAGGAGTAGCGATAAACAGGATTTACAGTGAAAGGGGTAATAACTTTTGAATGGGTCAAGCTTCCGGGACAAGAATGAAATCCTTAAAATAATTTTAGAAGGACATACTAAAGATGCCAATATATTCAGTATGTGTCGAAAGACAAGAGAGATAAAAAGAGCTAATTTTCTCATCTTTTGAAAGACATTGACCTTTGACCTCAATTTAAATTTCAAGGTCAAAGACTGAGAAATCCATTGTTATTGTTCTTATGTCTCTACGATTATTTTTTTTTTAAATTATTCTTAAACATCAAAAACTTTCAGGGGCAAAAACTAATTAAAGGGGTATACGCAACTTTTTCGCACTGAATACATTGAAGAGTCTACTAAATTAGTCGAATACATTAGTAGGTGTAGAGATAACAAGGATTTTAGTGAAAGGGGCAATAACTTTTAAAGGGGGGGGGGGTCAATCTGGGGGACAAGTATGAACTCTTTAAAATAGTTTAAAAAAGACATATCAAAGACTCAAAAATATACAGTATATGTTGAAAGACAAAAGAGATATAAAAGGAGGCTAATTTCTAATATTTTGAAAACCTTGACCTTTGACCTTGACTTAGACTTCAAGGTCTACGGTCAAGGAATCTAATGCAGTTGGTTTCATGTCTCTACGACTTACCATTTTGAAAATTTTCAATTATTTGTAAACATCAAAAACTTTAAGGGGCAATAACTCATGAAAGGGTCGGGGTCGACGAATACTTTCGCAATGAATAAATAGGAGAGGGTACTCATTTAGTTAGATACATTGATGAAGGTTTTGTACCTCTACGGTTTACTGTTTCGGAGGAGTAGCGAAAACAAGGTTTATAGTGAAAGGGGCAATATCTGCGAAAGGGGTCGTAGGTCACACAGCTTAATTTGGTTGGCTTTTGTTGTCCCGTATCATGAATTATAAAGTTTTTCGATAAGTTCTTTGGTTCAAACGGCCATAACAGAAAAAAAATAAACATAAGCAATTCACATTCCGTGGAAAGACCTAATAATACTCACTAGTAAACTCATTGTTCAGAGAACAATTAGAGGTCTTTCCACCTTCTTGAGTGTTTTCATATCATTTGACTTCAAAAAAAAAAAAAAAAAATAAATAAATAAATAAAACACCAAAATTCTCTTTTCTCTAGTATAACTTTATCATCGGACACAGTGTTCTTTTTAAGAGGCAACTAAATGAAAGACTTCTAGATTTCGGGGTCAATTTTTCTCTCCTTCCCCATTCTCTCTTCCTTTCTCTCCCTCTCTCTTTTCCCCCCTCTCTCTCCTTTTCTCTCTGTTTTCGTGTTTATGTATCACTTGCTAGCAAATTGTTTACGCAGTTACCATGGAAGTTCAAAGCTTGACATGTGTTTTACTGCACATATCTTGTTTTTACTTTTGTCCATTATGCATTTCGAAGGTTTAATTTGAGGTGTTAAATGTTCTGAATAAGTTAAACTAATAAGAAAAGTGCCGGTGAAATAAACCAGACTCGAGGCTAATTGATATATAGGTCGTCATATGGGAAAACATGGATAGACTCAAAGCGGCCGCACTGCAGACCCTAAGGTTGTTGTAGTTTCGGAAAGAAGATTCCTAATTGAAACAAGCTTCCATGTGGGTTACATTAAATGCAACATAATAAATAAAATGTTCTACATGCATTTCAAGAAGAAATCAAGATAAAGCTTAAATCTAAAAACTAAAAACATCTTCTTAAGCTTGTCCTGACCCTTGAATTATTGGGTCATAGGAACAAAGATCAGGATTTAAGAACCCTCTCTACACTGCACACTAAAGAGTTCTAATTCTATGGTATTTTTTTTGCAGTTAGAGTGGTCTGCCCTTAGATCTAAATTCTAATATATAGAAATTTACAGTATATTACTCACTTTGTAATCAATTCAAGTATTCCAAACATTTTAAAAGGCCAAGATAAATTAATTGAACACATTATTTACATGTATTTTCTCCATGGAAGTAAACAACAGCGATTTCTGTTCACTGATACAGTGTTGTGCTTGAACATTTTTTCCAGGGGATAAATGCCATGTACCATATATTGAAAATTAAATATATAAGCTCAATATTTACACCTTTATTCAATATAATTTTCTCGATGTCCAAAAAACATTTTGCACTAGTGTAGAGAGTGTCCTTAAAATTAAAAAAAAAAAATTATTTTGCTTAGACACAAATGAACATAAAATAAATATAAAAATGTTTCTATATTCTTTTCATGACCATTGGATCAAGTTCAAAGGTCAAAGTTCAGATCACATATGGTTATTGGACTACATGAGCAGGATCTAACGCTTTCTTGAATGACCTTGACCTCTGACATGGACCCAAGCTTAAGGTCGAAGGTCAAGGTTACATTTGCAGACAGTTCCATGTTTTTTTTTTACTCTTCGTGAAGACGTTATTTTTTTTAAAACGAAAACTTTAAAAACTTAACGAGTGGCGCAGTGGTTAGAGCGTCTGCTCTAGAGTCGCGAAGTAAGAAGTTGATCCTTACGTCGCGGGTTCGAATCCCACTGTGGGACGATGAGACCGGTCCTTCGGATGAGACCGTATAAACCGAGGTCCCGTGTCGCAGTAGGTGCTGGCACAAAAAAGATCCCTAACGGCTCAATGGCCGTAAGTGCCGAATATAGGACAAAATTTGCAGCTCTCCACCGGCAAGTGGTGGCGTCTCCATATGAGTGAAAAATTCTCGAGAGGGACGTTTTACAACATACAAACAAACAAAAATTAAAAAACTTAAGGGTTAATAACTGTCAGAAGGGGTCCACAAATCTTTTCACAATGAATCACCTGAAGTAATAGGAGGCAATGGTAAACGTTTTGTGTCGCTACGGTTTATGGTTTCGGAGGAGTAACGATAACAAGGTTTATAGTGCAAAGGGCAGGAATTCCATAAGGGGTCGGAGTTTGGAGTTGCAAAATGTTATTCTGAGATATCCTGTTAAGTGCTCATAAAGGGTGCAAAGATCTTCAAGAAATGTTAAAAGACAAGAAAATATTAAAAAGAGCTCAATTTCTCATAATTTGAGTGACCCTCAATCTAAGGGTCTAAGGTTGAAGACTATATTGCAGTTGGTCCCATGTCTCTACGTTTAAGCGTTAATTTTTTTCAAGTTGACGTAAACAGTAAAAAGATTTAGGGGCAATAACTCGTAAAAGGTTTCGATGAATCCTTTCTCAATGAATAGATTGAAAAGCTCTCTTGATTAGTCGAAAGCATTGGTGAAGGTTTAATATTCTACGGTTTATGGTTTCGGAGGAGTAGCAATAACAAGCTATTCTTGTGAAAGGGGCAATAACTTCATGCAGGGTCATCAAACGAAGTCATTCGGTAGAATCTGAGCATCTTTTAAAAAGTCGTTTAATATGAAAGATGCGTCTCCTTGATAAATACGAAACAAAAAAATCAGCGGAAGAAAGATTAAATAATTATAATTAGAGCAAGCTCGTTGCAAAGAAACGAGTAGGCCTCCCTGTCCGATTTTCAGTATCTCTGCTTGTAAGATAGGTAAAGGGAGGTAGACCATTCATTTAGGATGATTTTCGTGAAATGAAGCAATTAAAACTATTTCCGGTTTGACCGGAAGTGTTGCTAATCGACAGAAATTTAGGTCGGAAGTCTTTGGTGAAGTTAGTCATTTAATTCTATGCATTTAATTCTATGTTAATATCTGCAGAAATAAATCATTCTGGCTACTTCCGGTTTAACCGGAAGTGTTCCGAAAGTAACGATGCTCGATAAGAAATTAGGTCGGGCGTCCTCTGTGAGGTGTATATTTCAAATTAATGCCAATATCTGTGAAAATAAGTTATTTTCGACTACTACCTGTTTGACCTCAAGTGACGTTTTTGACGTTCGCACAAGCTCCTACTTGTTAATTTGAACAACTTCTTTGATGTATTTGAAATTCGCAATACCTTTTTAGATATTGACAAAAAACTTTCGGCCCCTCTAGACCCCCATTTTAGGGGCCAGCCCATTTCAATGATAGCATTGGAATGGTCTTGTAATTTTGCACTACTTTTGTTCTATATGCTTTAACAAAATATTTACAGGTAAAGAGATTTCCAAGAAAAAATGTTAGAAAAATTTTGAAATTCTCGATATGAATTTTTTGGGCCATAGCGAGCGTCGACGTACGGCACCTCAGGTGGAAGAGAACTACGTACTACAGATCTACATATGTTGCTCTATCTGTACGTTTATGTTCCTGTGATAGGTGGTTTGTTAGAAAACTTGCGGACAAACTGACTCTCCAAATATCACTAAATGGCGAAAATTCCCGGACCGGAGGTGATGTCATCAAATAAAAAAATGTATATCTAGATTTTTTAAAGTTCTATCAGACCTGAAAGTTTCAAATTGCCTTTTTTTCCCCTCGCATGCACAAAATCGGTAAGAAAAAATATATATAATAAAAACAGTGGATAAGAAATTTAAGAATAACAGTAAGGTCTTCCATAGAAGACGAAAGACCTAAATAAAAGTAAAAAAAAACATAAGAATATCATGAGGGTCCTCAGTAGAAGACGGAAGACCTTAACTAGGGCAAAGCTCGTTGCAAAGCAGGTCTTCTGTCCGGATTAAATATCACTGCCTGTTGATGAAAGTAACGATACTCAATGGAAAATACGATTGGACTTTTTCTGTGACATTATTATATCAATTTAATACCAATACCTGTGTAAATAAACAATTTTCGACTTCTTTCCGTTTGGTCGGAAATGACGTCATTCGATGTGTTTTGACGATCTCGCTAGTTGTTTCTTGTCATTTTGAACAACTTTGCTTCTTTGATGTATTACAAAATCTTAAAACTTTCTGAGATATTAAGAAGAAATTTTTGGCCCTCTAGACCACTTAATTTAGGGTCACGCCTTTTTTCATAATGACGATGGAAAGATCTTGAAATTCTGTGCTACTTTTGTCCTGTATGTTTTTACACAATATTTACGGTAAAGAGATATTGGTAAAAAAGGTTAACAATTTTGAAATTCTCGATTCTCCTTTTTCCGAGCCATAGCGAACGTTGACGTTTGGTACTTCAGTTGGAAGTGATGTGTCGAACTACGTACCACAGATCTATATAATCTCTATCAGCTCTATCTTCGCTGAAAATTTCAGGTTCCTGCGATAAGTGGTTTGTTAGAAAAGGCGGACAAACTGACCCTACAAAAATCACTTAATCGCGATAATCTTCAAACCGGAAGTGACGTCAACAAAATAAAAATTTATATATCTAGATTTTTTTTAATTTTCTACAAGGCTTGAAAGTTTCATGAAAATCAAGCAAGTCGTTTCCGCGAACTCACGTGCTCAAATTCTGTATGAAAAAAAAATATTAATAAAAACAGTGGGAAAGAAACCTTAGAATAACAAGAAGGTCTTAAGCTGAAGACGGAAGACCTTGATAAAGTTAAAAAAATGAAACATAAGATTAATAGTAGGGTCTTCTGCTGAAGACGAAAGACCGACCCTTATAAGAAACAGAAGAGTATCAATAGGTCTTTCCGCAGAAAGGTGGAAAGACCTAAAAATAACTTCTAGTAGACTAATTGTTCCTAGAACAATCAGACGTCTTTCCACCCTTACTGAGTTTAATTAATTTTCATATTTATACCCGCACTTTCTTACATTTTACACAGTAGCCTAATCATCTTTTGGGAGATGGTTAGTGGTGTCATGTAGATGTGCAGTAAGGTTTCGGAATTTTCATTTTCAGCCTGGGGGTCAAATGGGGGTCGAAAAATGACGTTTTTTATGCAAAAAGCCCCTGGTTCCCTGAACTCCTCTTACATTTTATACAGTAGCCTAATCATCTTTTGGGAGGTGGTTGGTGGTGTCATGTAGATGTGCAGTAAGGTTTCGGAATTTTCATTTCACCTTGGAAGTCAAATGGGGGTCGAAAAATGATGTTTTTTATGCAAAAAGCCCCTGGTTCCCTGAACTCCCCTTACATTTTATACAGTAGCCTAATCATCTTTTGGGAGGTGGTTGGTGGTGTCATGTAGATGTGCAATAAGGTTTAGGAATTTTCATTTTCACTGGGGGATCAAATGGGGGTCGAAAAATGATTCTGGTTCCCAGAAACTCCTCCACCATTTTACACAACAGTCAATGATCTTTTGGACTGATTATGATTGATTATCATTGTTAATGCTTAGGTGGCAATATTTCAGCCATATTTCGGCGATCAAATTAAGTGTATATTCCCTTGATGAATTTTATGAATTTTGACACAAATTTAAGAAAAGTGAGGTCAAGGTTAAAGGAGAGTAAAGGTAAAAAAATATTGATGCAGTTGAATAGCTCTCATTAGTATGTATCAACATATGAAGTTTGATTTAAATATCTTGAATGATTTCATGAAAACTAAACTAAATACTAATTTAAGAAAAGTGAGGTCAAGGTCAAAGGAAAGGTCACGGTCAAAAAATGTTGATTCAGTTGAATAGCTTACATCAGTATGTATCAACATATGAAGTTTGATTACACTTTCTTGAATGGTATCTTTAAAATTGAACTAAACTTTAATTTAAGAAAAGTGAGGTCAAGGTCAAAGGAAATGTCAATGTCAAAAAATATTGATGCAGATGAATAGCTTACATCAATATGTATCAACGTGAGAAGTTTAATTACACCATCTTGAATGGTATATTTAAAACTGAGCTAAACACTAATTTAAGAAAAGTGAGGTCAAAGGAAAGGTCAAGGTCAAATAATGTTGATGCAGTTGAATAACTTAGATCAGTACGTATCAACATAAGAAGTTTAATTACACTATCTTGAATGGTATCTTTAAAACTGAGCTAAACACATTTAAGAAAAGTGAGGTCAAGGTGAAAGGAAAGGTCATGGTCAAAAAATGTTGATGCAGTTACATAGCTCTCATCAATATCTATCAGCATATGAAGTTTGATAAAAATATATTTGATAGTTTCTTTGAAACTGAACTTTAAACAGAGCTAAACGCAAAGCTTGACGGAAAGACAGACGGAAGGATGAAAGGACAGAAGACAGACATGACAAACACTATATGCAGTTATGCACCAGCCATATTCATGGCGGGGCATAAAAGCTAGGTAAAAATTTTTATTTGCATGCACCCTTTCTCAATACCACCTCTCCATGTTCCAAGATTGAAGTTTTAATGTCAAAAGGTTCTTAAGTTATGGTTTGGAGGTGTTTTTCTCATTTTGACCTTGAATGAAGAAAGGAGTCAAGGTCAAAATTTCAGTTCAGTGCATCTTTTGTAAATGTCTTTTTTCTATGTTACAAATTTGAAATCCTAATGTCAAAGGGTTCTCAGGTTATAGCCTGGACTATATTTTTATGCAAAGATTGACCTTGACCTTATTGTAAGGTCAAGGTAAAAAAAAGTTTGGTGGCCTCAACCCCAATTCCATACCACCTCTCAATGTTTCAAGTTTGAAATCTTAATGTCAAAGGGTTGTCTAGTTAAGGCTCGGACAAAATTTGATTGAAGAAGAAAACTGACAAAAACAATATGTAGACTAGTAAAGTCTACTTGTTGCATCAAACCTGTAGGAGGAGTAGTTTTGAAAGAACAAATTTGTTTCTACATTATGTAATGAAACTTTCACATAAGATTAAACTTTTCTTGCCTAGTGGTTCTTGAGAAGGAATTTTTTCTTATACAGTAAAGAATGCTTATAGCGAAACAAGTCTATAATGAATTGACACTTACAGCAAAGCAATTTTCATTCCCCGTGACTTTAAAATATATTGTAAACTTAATGGATATAAGCAATTACACTTCTAGCAAAGCAAAATCGTCCGTCCCAGGCACTTTGTTATAAGTGTGTTTTACTGTACATTCCCATGTTTACAAAACTTTGATCCCCTATTGTGGCCGCACCCTACCCCTGAAGGTCATGATTTGGACAAAGTTGAATCTACACTAAGTAATGAAGTTTCACATAATTTTAAACTTTTCTGGCCCAGTGGTTCTTCAGAAGAAGATGTTTGAAATAACATTAAATTTTCACTCATTCTTATCTCCCCTTAAAAGAAGGTTTGGCCCTTCATTTTGCATGAGAAATAAAACTTTTGTTTTTCTAAATATTTCATCACACATAGTGTGTTTCTTCTTATTTTAACTAAGATGATGATCTTCATCAGTCATCAGACGTTGTTTTTATTGAGGGGGCCCAAGCTAGAAGTAGCTAAATTTTCTATTGTCATCTATATATCGGAAAAATTATTGGAGGGGCACAGCCCCCCCCCCCCCCCCCCGGTTCCTACCGCCATGATTATGATGGGTCTCTGAATGATTTTTATTTTCTAATTCTAGGAGGATGGACTGACCCTAGGGGGTCCTGAATAAAATGTCAAGCAGATTATCACTAACACACTTTTGACGCAGGTCATATTGTGATCATTTCCAGTTTCAGGATGAGGTCATAACCTTTATACCATTTAATGAATAATGACTCGAGGGACAATATTTTATATGGTTAAGGGGAGAGTTTTCAACCATTTTCAAGATACAATGTATATGATCATTTGAAGTTTTAGGGGTTGGGAATGACCTCGGGGGGGGGGGGGGGGGGGATCATGATCCCATATATCCTATTTAGTGTGTTATAATACAAAGATGACTTAGGGGCTTTTGCTCTAATGACAGCTATTTTATTGATTCCGGTTCCAAAGATCGAGTGGAATGACCCCAGGGACTTGCCTCATTGTATAATTTGTATAATTGTGGCATTCCAATGATCTTTGACCCTTTTCCACCTATAGGTCCCTAACCATTTTCATTTCCGATTAGTTTATCCCGTTCTAGTCGCCCGTGTGGCGCACTGGTTAGAACGTCTGCTCTAGAGTCGTGGAGTAAGGAGTTGATCCTTAAGTCGCGGGTTCGAATCCACTGCGGGACGTGGAGACTAGTTCTTCGGATGAGACTGTATAAACCGAGGTCCCTAGTTGTTGGCACAAAAAAGATCCCTCAATGTTCAATGGCCCTAAGTGTCGACCATACGTGATGGCGTCTCCATATCAGCGAAAAATTCTCGAGAAGGACGTTAAACAACAAACAAACCCCGTTCTATACTAAACGTTTAAAATAATATATTCATAATATACTTACCGCCTGTTATAGGTACTGTTAACTTGATAGAATAATAAATCCATTTATTCCACTAAATATTAATAATCCCAGTGGTAATAATGATGTACATACACCATGTGCAAAACAATAATGATAACGGTAAAAGCAGTGCTCGCAGTGTGACGTAATTCCACGCACGAGTCTAGAAATTTTCCAAAAAAGGTGTACATTTGTAAAATTTATACTATAATTACATACATTTTTTTTTCATAAGTTTGTGTTAAATCTATTCGAAATATGACAGGAAAACGGGTGAATCGTGGGTGGGGGTGATTTTTGACAAAGTTGATTGGGTCAAGATTTGGAAAGGGGTTCTCCGAGTCCTACCCAAATACTGATAAAAATTTGCACAAGTTGTAATTTTGGCATCTAATTTTTTTTTAAGTTCATCAAAAAAGCTATGCACTAAATTAATAATATTTGTTGTTTTGACAATAAATTCAAGACGTTCCAATTATGGGTAGAAAATTAATCCCCCCCCCCTTTTTTACGCACATTTTTCAAAATTTCTCTCTTCATCAGAATTTACATTATTAGGTAATATCAGACTGGTAATGAAATATTTACATGCGCGGATCTAGAGGGGGGGGGGGTCCGGAACCTATATACGAAATCTATATACGAAAGCAACTAAGTGACCTTGGACCCCCCCCCCCCCCCAGAAAACACGGACCCCTGTTAAGTTGGTACGAAAAGTTATACATATGAAGCTTAAAAAGTAAGCAGCCAAACCTCCCTCTCTCTCTCTCCCCCCCCCCCCACCCGTCACTTGACAAGCCAAATTTTTTTTTTTTCAAAACTCAAAATACTCAAATATCCTATTTCGTGGGGTGGGGTGGGGGTGGGTTCCAACTTCTTTCAGTACCCCAATTTTATATGTACACTAGTACATTGCCTTTATTTGACTATAATGCAACAAAAAGTGGGGGAGGGGGTGGGGAGAAACAACCCTTTCAAGAACATTGTCAATAGTGAAGAGTTATGTTTCGAAAAAAGTGGTGATGCTACGTGCCTGCATTTAGAGGCAAACACATTAGTGCGGGTATTACTGTGTTATGACAGCATCTATTTTTTTTGTTTGTTTGTTTGTTTTTTTTTTTTTTGCTTCTCAGGAAATTGGGGGCTGGAAATTTTTTTGATTGAAGTGTGGAACCCCCCCCCCCCCCGGGAAAATTCCTGGATCTGTGCATGTAACTGAATGTAATGTCGACAACGGGAGATAACTCTTCAGAATGTAAAATTCGTCTATTGTGGCATCCGATGATCTTCGATCCTTTCTAAACTTTAACCTAACCAGTTGCATTTCGGTTTATTTTACCCCAGTCTATACTTAATCTTGTACTTACCGACTATCATAGGTCCTGTCAACTTCATGAAATATAATCCAATTAAAACACAAAATGAATTAATTCCTACTGATATACATGTAATGATTGCACCATCTAAAAGTAATAATGGTAAAACTAGTACTAGTAGGGTGACGAAAGCCTAATGTGATGTAAAAAATTTTCAAAAAGGTGTTCACATACATGTACAGTACAAGAACAAATTTTAAATTATCATAACAAACGACGTTTTAACATAACTTTGCCATCTAGGCCTATTTCCAAAAGCAGGCAAATTGTGTGTGTGTGTGTGTGTGTGTGTGTGTATGTGTGTGTGTGTGTGTTGGGGGGGGGGGGGGGGTAGGGTGACAAAATTGATTGGGTTTGGCTTTTCAAGAAGGTTTTTGCCTAATCAAATACTAAAAAAAAGTTTGCACATTTTGATAAATTCATTAAAAACGCTTTGTACTAAAGCAGTATTATTTGTTCTTGAGAAAATAAATTTAAAAAGTTCAATTATGGGCCAAAATTTTATATCCCCCCTTTTATCAAAACCTATTTTACATCATTAATTAAATTCTGTTATTTCAGACTGGTAATGAATTAAGTAAAGGAAATACCTATAAGAGGCTCATAGATCACATGGTCACCTGAGCATTTTATGCTCGATTTGACGAAACATGTACTGTGTAAATTGTAGAATTATTTTGACTTTTTCTTTGGTAAGCCCAATATGAAGGAGTGTGTATTTAGAGACAAACACCTTAGTGCGGGTAATACTGTCTTATGACACCATCTAGTTAAATGTCTACTGCTAAATTTCATGAAAAAGAGACCTGAAATAGCTCAAAAGAATTGACAAATGCACATTTAAAAGAAAAAAGGTGACCTTGTACACATTTTCGAGGTCAAAGGTCAAGGATCTCATTGCAGTTGTTCCATGTTTAAAAATTTAAGGGTAAACATTAAGCTTAATGATTTAAAAGGGAATAACTCACATAAGAGGTCGTCAGATTCTTTTGCACGGAGTAGATTGAAGCTTTGGCTGAGAAACTAAAGACATTGGTGGTTTTGTGTCTCTACGATTTACAATTTCGTTGGAGTAGTGATAACAAGGTTTATAGTGAAAGGGGCAATAACTGATACTGGGGTCAGACTTAAGGCCCAAGAATAAAATCTTTCAAATAGTTTTAAAAGGACATATTAAACTTTTAAATATATACATGTATATAGTATATGTTGAAAGACAAAAGAGATATAAATGGGTCTTTTTCTCATAATTTTAATGACCTTGGCCTTTTAACTTGACCTAAGTTTCAAGGTCAAAGGTCTAAGAATCCAATGCTGTTGGTCAATGCTGTATGACTTATCGTTTTGAAAATTTCTCATTATTTATAAACATCAAAAACTTTTAGGGGCAATAAGTCATTTAAGATGTCGACGATTAGGACGAATACTTGAAGTGTCTCTTTAACTAGTAGAAGACATTGTTGAAGGTTTGTACTTCTACGGTTTTCAGTTTTGAAGGAGTAGCGATAACAAGGTTTATTCTGCAAGGGGCAAGAACTGCAAAAGGGGTCATAGGTCACACATCTTTGGTCGTTTTTCGAAATAACTTTTGTTGTCCAGTATCATGAACTATAAAGTTTTTCGATAAGTGCTTCGGTTCAAAAGGCCATAGTGGAAAAATAATAACAAGGAGACTAATTGTTCAAAGAACAATTAAAAGTCTTTCTTATATGTAACATTTTACAATTAAATTCCATGAAAAATAAACTTTTAAACTTTGATTAACTTTAGTAAAAACATTGAAAATTTGATCTATCGTAGTAAAAACTTTGAAATTTGTATTTACTATTGTGAAAACCTTGAATATTCAAATACCCGTGGAATTCTGTTTCGGATTCCCATTCTTGACATTTTATGATACTTCAGGGTCAAGATTCGTAAAAATTTCAGAGAACTTTTTATAACTCGACCCTAAACCCTAAAAAAAAACATAAAGTACAAGAAATGAATTTTAATGTGAGGTTGTCTCTCCCGCCGATAGACCGATAGATAAGCAATAAATATTCAAATATATTTAAATTTAATGCTGATGTAATGTCATATTTTATGGAGAAAGGAAAATAATATATTATAAAAAGAAACTTGAGTAATTTAGAACCAAAATACATGTTTCATTAACTTCGGTAAATATGTATTCTCTTAATTTATAAATGTAAATACAGCATTTGAACTAGAAACTCGTTGCAAGCAACGAGAGGTCTTCCGTCCTATTCTCCATCCTTGTATTATTGTGTGCAATTAAGCATATTTATACATGCTTGTAATAGTGTAACACACAGGAAATGCGCACTTTAAAAGAAATAATTATCAAGGAAAATATCACAATGAAATAGGTGGGTAGAATTCAACGCAGACGTTTGAGAAAACATTGGATAAAAGCTATTGCTCAAAGTTCATTTTATGCCATTGCAGGCAATTTTTTTTTCTGAGATGACCAGGAACATATTTTATCGTTCAAACAAAACAAGGAGGAGGGATACTCATGAACTCGATTTTTCATCTTTTCTAGCAAAGAGTTGGTATTTATTACAGGTACTCACAGATCAGATGACTGAAGGCCCATAATTCAATGTCAGATTACTTATTTTATTGCCTTTGCAGGACAGAGTATTTATATTTTCGTAAACGGATTGTTCATTTCCAAAAATGCCATCTCCCCTGCCCTTAATTGTCAAATTACCCCGTCTGAATAAACATTCAATTTAATGTTTTCTCGGACGTCCGCGCTTTGATTCGACGCGGACGTCTGCGAAAACATTGGATTGAAATTCTACTTTCAAAAAGCATTTCAACCCAGTGTTGAAAACAGATAAATATCTCAAGTTTGGATTTATCAATTTTCAAACAAATTATATATTAAGCATGTTGAAAGTATTTCTATAATTCTCATAAATTTCATTACAAAATACTGAGAAACATAAAAGTTGAAAAATTGGACTTTTTTAAATTCGCTTCGGTAGCGACCGGAAGCATTAACGACGAAGAAAAAGTCACGTTCTGGCTAGTATTTATCACGATCTATAATCCCTGAAAGTTTCACATGGATATCCTTTACCGTTCTTGAGATTTTCCGCGGACAAAATGTCATTTTAAATTCAGAAAATGGTCTATAACATGGCACTGGAAGCGAATTTTCAAATTTTCTCTCGGAAAAAATAACTTCAGCAGATAACGCATTGTTCCTATAAATTTCATCAAAATCCATTTAATAGTTTTTGAGAAAATTGCGTGCACAAAATTAGATGGGCGAAAAAATAAGAAGAAACAGTGGAATCATTATAAGGTCTTCCGTGAAAACGGAAGACCTTAATTGACTAATTTGTAAATCTAAATTAAGATTAACAATGACCCCCGACCCCCAAAACGACAAAATAAGCAATAAATTATTCAAATACTTTAATAAGTTGATAAATTATATTGAAAACTTTTAAACTTTGATTTACTATAGAGTCAACTTTCAAACTTAAATTAACCATAGAGTCGCCGCCAGAGAAACTAAAAACCTTTCATAAACCGATTATTTAAAATAAGTAATCCGCCGAAAGATGACTGAAATATTGCCGACTCGGCGTTAAACAATAAACTATCAATCAATCAACTATAGAGTCAACTTTCGAATTTTGATTTACTACAGTAAAAACTTCGATACTTTGTTTTATCATAGTAAAAACATTGAAACTTTGATTAATGGCAGTGAAAATTTTGAAACTTTGATTTACTATGATGAAAACTTTGATCTACTATAGTTTAAACTTTGAAACTTTGTTTTACTATAGTGAAAACTTTGAAACTTTGATTACCGTATATAAGTGGAATTTTTAGCGAGACGCAAATTGAGTGATTATAAGACTTTATATATTTTCAGCGAGAAGTAATTTTAGCGAATTTATAATGCCAGGCGTCAGAATATGTATTGATTCAATCAAATCTTAATAACTTTTGATATATCCGATTTTTTTCATTCACTGTTTGTATTTTATTACAAACATTCAACTTTTCCAAAATGTTTTTTGAATCAAAATCAAGATATTCAAAATATGAATTTTGACTTAATCCTGTTCTCAGTTTATAGTCTTGGGGTCAGTTCATTTTCCCTCTGTTCTGGGAACAACTCAATGTGCTTTATTACCCACAGTCGTTGGCTTCGGGCATTAGAACATATTTAGCTGTTTCCAGTACCTTGGGAAAAATATTCTGGTCTATTGACAGATCAGCAATTAAATAAATGTTTAATATTTCATTGAAAAATACATGCTTTTAATTTTTAATAATCAAACAATAACATGGCTACTAATTATATAAAGTAGAAATTATAGAATAATTGAATACACATTTCAAAAATATCTTGAATGTTATCTATATTGTAACTGGATTCATAATTACATGTAAGATATCGTGTAGAAAATCTTTCAAAGGATGTATTTGGAATCTTAAAATAGTTGACCTATAGGAGTGAACAATTTTCCGGAACAAGTGTAAAACACTGATGCCCCTGTATGGCAGCTTATGGCAAAGGTTAAAGTTTGTCAAATGCAAGTTAAACTCCAGGTCAAGAGATCAAAAATGTTGGTACCCCCCAAAAAAAGGAGTTGTCTCAAGGAATATACTTGTGAAATATGAAATCCCTAGTAAAACGGCAAGGTCAAGGTTTAATGGTGCCCAATGGAAGGTCTTGTCACAAGTGTTACACATGATCATGAAATGTGAAAGCCCTAAAATCAAACGTTCAAATATTATGGCCAAGGTTAAATTTTTTTAAAGAATGTTAAACTCCAAGGTCAAAGTCAATGCCAGAATTGTTGGTATCAAAAGGAAGGCCTTGTCACAAGGAACATACATGTGAAGTATGAAAGCTCTGACGCAAGCTGTTCAAAAGATATGGCCAAGGTTAAAGTTTTTCAAAAGTAAAACAAACTCCAAGGTCAAAGTTTTTGGTATCTAAAGGAGGGCCTTTGCATTTGTGAAGTATGAAAGACAAAACACCGACTGTTCAAAAGTTATGACCACGGTTAAAGTTTTCTTCAAATGCAGATCAAACTCCAAGGTAAAGGACAACGGGTCAGGGTGGTTGGTATCTAAAGGAAGGTCTTTTCTTAAGGAACGTATATGTGAAGTATGAAAGCCCTAGCACCAACTGTTTATAAGTTATGACCAAGGCTAAAGTTTTACAAAAGTAGGTCAAACTCCAGGTCAAAAGGTAAAAAATGTTAGTATCCAAGGACGTTTTATCACAAGGAATACACATGTGAAGTACGAAAACCTTAGCACTAACTGGTCAAGGTTAAAGTTTTTCAAAATTAAAGTAGGTCAAACTCCAAGGTCAAGGTCGAAAGGTCAAAGTTGTTGGTATCCAAAGAAAGGTCTTGTCAAAAGAAATCTGTGAAATATGAAAACCCTAGCACAAACTTTTCAAACGTTATGGCCAAGGTAAATTTTTTTCAAAAGTAGGTCAAACTCCAAGGTCAAGGTCAAAGGGTCAAAGTTGTTGGTATCCTAAGAAAGGTCTTGTAACAAGGAATGCACATGTTAAGTTTTAAAGCCCAAACACCAACTGTTTAAAAGTTATGGCCAAGGTTAAAGTCTCATAAAAAGGTCAAATGTGATGGTACCCCCCCCCCCCCCAAAAGGTCTTATCTCATGGAATACACTTGTGAAGTATGAAAATCATAGCTCCAAACAATCAAAATAGAGCAAGGCTATTACAGAATTTTTCTTATTTATTCTTATCGTAAAGATAAACATTTAAAGTGTTTTCACAATGCATAACATAGAAATAAGAATTTGAGATATATCTGTTCTAGACATGGGTAGATATGCATGTTTCGTGTTTTTTTTTGCTGATTCATCATTTTTGTTGATTTTGGTACTTTTCAAGGCCTTATTACTAAAACTTCTGGCGTAATACAGGAATAATAAATACTTCGCATAAAAGCTTTAATAATCTTGCTCATAACTTTTGATTGGTTGGAGCTACATGTATGGTTTTCATACTTCACACCTTTCTTTGGGTACCATCACATTTGACCTTTTGATTTTGACCTTGGAGTTTGACCCACTTTTGCAAAATTTTATGAGACTTTAACCTTGGCCATAACTTTTAAACAGTTTTTGCAGATAAACAGACAGAACGAAAAACAGACAGACAGCTAGACGGACAGGGAAAAAACTATATGTACCCGAATATTCGATTACGGGATTATAAAAATCAATAAAAATCAATATTCATTTAATAAATTTATTTTCTACACTATCTGATAACATTTTCAAGCTTTCGTTTGAAACCTAATTTAAATTCATTATTTCCAATTTGAAAATATACCGTAAAATGGCTAAAACAACATTTTCCCCATTAAAACATTGATTTGGTATAGAAATCAATAAATAAATGAAAATATAACTAGACGCTGTCATAAGACAGTAATACCCGCACTAAGGTGTTTCCCTTTAAATGTGCCCTCCTTCAAATTCTGGAAACCACATTTCGATCCAGCATAAATTGCTCAGGTGAACATGCAGCCCATATGGGCCTCTTATGTAAATATTTCTTTACCAGTCTGATATTACATAATTTCATAACGTACATTCTGTTAAAGAGAGAATTTTTGAAAGATTTGTTAAAAAAAAAAAAAGGGGGGTGGTTAATTTTTGGCCTTTAATTGGAACTTGTTGAATTTCTTGTCAAAGCAACAAATATAATAATTTTAGTGCAAAGCTTTTTTGATGAACTTCGTCAAAAATCAACCCCACCCACGAAGCTTCTGTTTTCCTGTCATATTTAGAATATGTAACACAAAAACTTACGTAAAAATAAAACAATGTATGTACATGTAATTATAATATAAATTTTACAAATGTACACCTTTTTGGAAAATTTCTAGACCCGCGCATGGCTTTGGAATTAGGTCACACTTTAGCATTACTTTTACCGTTATCATTATTGGATTGCACATGGTGTAAGTACATCATTATTACCAGTGGGAATATTAATAGTGTGTGTTTTAAATGGATTTATCATTCTACATGTATGAAGTTAACAGTACCTATAACGGGCGGTAAGTACATTATGAATATATTATTTCAAAAGTTTAGTACAGAACATGGTAAAATAATCAGGATTGAAAATGGTTATATAGGGGCCTATAGTTTGAAAAGGGTCAAAGATCATTGGAATGTCACATGGAAATTATACAATGAGGCAAATCCCTGGGGTCACTCCCACTCTTTGGAACCGGAAACAATAAAATAATTTTCATTAAAGCAAAAGCCCCTAAGTCATCTTTGTAGTATGATTGATTGATTGATTGATTGAATGAATGTTGTTTTAGGTCCCATTCGAGAATTTTTAACTCATATAGAGACGTTACCATATACTGGTGAAGGGCTTCAAATTTTGACCCCTACTTGGCACTCAGGGCCATTGAGCAGTGAGGGACCTTTATCGTGCCAACGCCTGCCGTGACACGGGGCCTCGGTTTTTAAGGTCAAATCCGAAGGACACGCAACTTTCACTTCACAGTGCCGAGCGCATGGCGAAGGAACAGTTGCTACCCATTTTTTATCAACTTAGCTCAGTCGCGGCCGAGATTCGAACTCACGACCTCCCGATCACGGAGAGATTGCTCTACCAACTGAGCTAGCATAAACGGTTTTTTGTATTATGACACACTCAATAGGATATTTCGGGTCATGACTCCCCGGAGGTCATTTTCAACCCCTAAAACTTCAAATGATCATATACCTTAAAATTGTTTGAAAACTTCTCCCCTAAACCATATATAATATTATATAATATTGTTCCTCGAGTCATTATGCATTAAATGGTATAAAGGTTATGACCCCCTGAAATATGACCTGCGTCAATAGTGTGTCAGTGATACTCTGCTTGACATTTTATTCGTGACCCCGTAGGGTCAGCCCACCTTACTAGAATTAGAGAACGAAAATCATTCAGAGACCCGCCATTAAACTTTGTGTACATGTACATTTTTTTTTATTACTTAAAATTTGTTTTTTTTTATCAAAGCAAGTTATAAATAATTGTATACATAAATGACCAACGAAAAACAATCATCTTCTAAAAGATGATAACGCCTCTGTATAAAATGTAAGAGCAGTTCTGGGAACCAGGGGTTGGTAGAAAAACATCATTTTCGACCCCCATTTGACCCCCAGGGTCCAAATGAAAATTCCGAAACCCTATTGCACACCACCAGTCATCTTCCAAAAATGATTAGGCTACTGTGTAAAATGTAGGAGGAGTTCTGGGAACCAGGCTTTTGTAGAAAATATGTCATTTTTTACCCTAAGGGCTTGTTTTGCTCCTTGGGTTTAATTGAAAATTTCGAAACTTTATTGTACATCTATTGGACACCAACTATAATATTCCAAAAAGGTTAATTGAATTCTGCTTGTTAAGAGCAGTTAGATTAAGAAGAAAGAGTGACAGGCGGAAGGACGGACGGACAGACGGATGGACGGACCGTGGTAACAACAATATATCCAAACTTTCTTTAGAAAGTGTGGGTATAATAATAATAAGGATACCTGTCTTTAAAAATTTGGTTCATATTTATACCATCTACTTTCTTTCTAAGAGTAACTCATATGGTTAAATCTCTGATTCTTGATACTGCACATTCTTTTTCTCAATCGTTGTTCGAATCCACTATGCGCCACACTTTCCATCACTTTTTTATTATTTTTTTTTTTTACATTCTGATTATTTTTCTTCAATTATCTTTTTGTATGTGTGTTTTTTTTTTAATATGAAAGACATTAACGAGAAAGCGAATGAAAGTGATCATACATTCTATGTATCGTAAACGCAATCAAGTCAACAATTATACCTCAGTGTAACTGTAGCACACTTTCTTCAGGGACAAGAATTATTCACTCTGTGATACTTGATACAGGTATATTCGTCTGCAAGAAGTTGCTGATCTATAGCCCACTGGTTGAAAATTATTGGAATGAACGACTAGAGAGCTATTATAATCATGTAATCAGTTTTAATATTCCAAGAGTAAAGACGGAGGTATCTAAACCCTTATAATGTTTTGTTTTTTAAAAATATATAACTAACGTAGCCTCACCCTGGAGCTTGATATATGGGACAATTTTTGTAAAGGGTTAAGCATTCAATGTAATATATAATAATCAGTTTGTCCACTAGACGTCCTTAAGAAAATTTTTGAAAGAAATATAGTGTGACATAATTTTAAAATAGCTCAACCTTGGCTAGGGCCTCCTAAACGCTTGAGGAACCATGATATTGTCAATATTAGTAAAGGGTATCGGTCCACCCGGCGCCTCTGAAAATACTCATTCAAATCATGCAAACGGTTTATATCCCGAATGTCTACTCACTAAAACAACTATTTAATTGTTACTCTATTATTAAAGAGACCCTACATCTACAAGGGATACCGTAGGTAAAGTTTAAATGTGTTATCTAGATTTCACAAAGTTCTCTTAATTGAATTCATTTTTTTTCTGATGAAAATTATGTCCTAAAGCACAGGTTGATTGATTAAATAATATATATATATATATATATATATATATATATATATATATATATATATATATATATATATATATATATATATATATATATATATATATATATATATATATATATATATATATATATATATATATATATATATATATATATATATATATTGAAAAGTATATATTGAAAATGAAAATGACATGATAGATAGATTTTTTTGAAATACAAAATGGTCATGCATAAAAATTAACGTAGAGAAGGTAATAAAAGAAAGTTTTTATATATACTGAACCTTTTATAAATATAAATATTTTAAATTGATAACATAATTAATCATTACCATCTTTATCTAAATTATTTGACTTCTTTATACATGTTTTTACATGTACAAATTTTGACATGTAAAAAACAATATACACAGTTTTTACCTCTTAAAATTCAGCTAAATCTTCTCAAGAAAGCAGATTTTGGACAGAATACACACCATCCGATGAATCTTGAAAATCAAAACTGCGTTTCAATGAGCCTTAGTACATGTATTATTCGAGCTTTCCCCCAAAAAACATGTCGGCCACAAAATATAAACAAAACGAAAGTAGAAAAAAAAAATCAAAAGAGCGTTTCAAAATGGTACACTTATCTAATGTTTCCCAGTTTAACAAGTTTATAATAATAGGTAGTTTGATGAAAATGGAAAATGAATTCTACGAGCAAACAGTCTGATTCTATCTTCGACCTTGATGGCTTGAGGTAAAAAGCTGAGTGGAGTGGAGTGGAGTTACGGAGTGGAGTCTGTATTGTAACAGTACAAAAAAGTTTGAAAACAAATCAATTTCTCTTATATACAATCTCTCTCCTGCAATGTCATTTTGGATTTGTGCCAAAAGAATAAGACAAAAACAAAAAAAATCCATGCAGAAAAAAAATATTGACCTTTAAATTTCACACAGATGATGACTTTTAAAAAAAAAAAAACAACAACAAAGACTAGGTGATATATTAACAACATTTAAACTAGGCTCAGATATATGACCCTGCACTTCTGTTCAAAACAGACAAACCTAGTTAGAGGTGTTGACAGATTTGATATCAAACAAATACTGGTAAATAGCAAACAACTGCACCTAGGAACTGATCACAACAATTGAATTATAAAGGTACAAAGAGCTTTTTGCAAAAGACAATATTAAGGATTTCTCTTCGCGACGTGCTTACGCTTTCCATGTCGAGAGGTTTAAATACCACGTCACGTTGTCACCACATCAAAGGAAGTAACCGAGTCTCTCCCACGCTGACGTCTGTAAACTACAATAAACAACATGTCTAGTGGGTTCACAATAGGGGACAGACAGTTCAACTGTCCTTTTTAACGAATTTCATGCATATTATATGTAGAATTAGTATTCATAAACATTCTTTTAAAATCCATTACAAATTCCAATTCAGGTGATTATTTGATTCAGTAGCAAGTTCAATAGCGACTTTGACATTTTTTGCTAATTGCATATAGATAAAGTAGTGCACAATGTATTTATTAATGATTTATGTTGATGTAATTTAACATTAAAATATCTAAATGCAAAATATATTAATTCAAATGTAAGCAAATTTTATTCCTTTATGACTAAAAATGTATTTTTTTTTTCAATTCGCTTTAAAGCTAAAGTTTCCCTGCGGTCAAATGCTGCGTAAGAGAACGGCCAATTCCTTTGATTCTGAAAGGGGGTGTCAGATTTAAAATGTATTATCTGTCCTCGAAAATGTTGAAAATAAATAATCCGTCCTCAACTGGCAATTTTTCCTTGACTGGTTCTACCACACCCCACCCAAAGTTTTAAAAAAGTTCTGGAGTTCTTTTATTATTATTATTATCATTTTTTTTTTAATTTTGCATGTAAAACTTTTTCTGTAAAGAAATAAATAATCTGTCTTTCATCATCTTGAAAAAAATTCATCTCGCCTTGACTGGCATGAAAATAAATAATCGGACTAAAAAACACCCAGCCTTCCCACCCTTTCTCAAAATCAAATAGTCATCCCCTAATTTCATTTAAAAAAAACCCCACAATATACTACTGTCAAAAGTAGAGTTCGTAATGAATGCATCCTGTTCGCAATGTGTTGTATGGAGGTAAAACAGGTTGCATTTTTCTTTATCCCATAATCTCCCCTCCTTTTAACCCATCTCTCCTTACCCTTCTCACTATTCCAAGCATCGTTTTTCGAAGTGTGGAAAGGGGGGGGGGGCAGAGAAATAATTCACAGACAAATAAGGTCAGCATAATTATTGAGAGGAAACAGCATTAAATTAAGCTTTGTTTCCTTTAGTATAGTATACAATGAAAAAAAAATGAGGAGCAAAACCGTAAATTATAAGCTTTGTTTTCTATTGTATAGTACACTGTATGCACCCGCAAAATCCGTCTTCCCCCGCCCTCACTAAAACGTCTAATGATCCTTTTTTGGTAGTTGATAGTGCTCCCAACTGAAAATGTATGGCTGTCACCCCCACCCCCCGAAACATGTAGTAAAAAAGTAACTCCCATCAAGCCACGAACCCCGTTTTCACTTAGATCCGACACTAATTTAGTGTTTCGGCGGTGTGATAACAGGCCAAGCAAAAAATAGATATTCTATGCTAATTATAATTAGTTATATAAGTCCGCCATCATCAGGAATCCACCTATATATATCAATATTGTATATTCATTTTATTTGTTTTATTATATACGGTATGTTCTTTTTAAATAGTAGAACCGGTAAGGGAAATTCCCAAGGTCACGTAATGTTTAAATAATAAACACAGATGAAAGTTGTTTGTGTAAATAAATATGCAAGAATGCGATAATTTGTTAACTGTCTCTGACTGAGATATGTCAGTAAATGATCTGGTTGATTACATTGTAATTGACCAGTAAGTGAGGCTTTAATAACTTTTATTAAAGTTTTGAACTTGTTAGGAGATCTCCTAAACTCCTGTGTTTTTTATATGCTATAACTGGTTTGTCTTTGAATATATCTTTGAGTTTGGGCTCTCTTGATAGAGTGTGCCAGTATTTCAGCAATTTCTTTTTGATATTGCAAATGGCTGGGTTGTACTTTGTAACCATGACCAATGGTATATCAGAATTACTGTTAACTTTCTTTTTTGATTTAAATGGTCTATTTTGTAATTTTTTAGAACATTGTTCATTGAACTGTTAATCTCATTTTCATTATATCCTCTTTTCAACAGAGAAAATTTGAACTTCTCGATCGCATTGTGAAAAATATTAGAATCGCTAGTATTGCGTAAATGACGAATGATTTCGCCTTTAATGATTCCCTTGAAAACAGAAGGGCTATGTGCACTATTGCGTTCCAGATACTGGAAAGTATTAGTAGGTTTTATGAAAGTTTTGACATCAAGAATTCCTTCTAATTCAAACCTTTCTCCCTTAAATAGGGTGATGTCAAGGAAGTTCATTTCTTTGTCGGAAATTTCATAAGTGAATTTTAAAAGAGGATGATGTGAATTTGCTATTTGGAAAAATTGATGAATTTCATCCATTTCCCCTTGATAGATTATAAATCCATCATCTCGATATCGACCGTGATAAACAATATTATGTTGAAATGGAAATTTGTTTAGAATTTCCGAAGTGACTTCATACATTCTGATATCGCACACTTCAGGACTGCATTTTGAGCCCATTGCGCAGCCTATAATGTGTTTATATTTCTTAGAATTAAATTCAAAGACATTATTTTCTAATATTGTTTGTAACAACCAAAGAAGATCTTCTGTAGGTGGCCAAGGAATTTTAAATTCTCCTTTGTTGAATTTAGAGTATGCTTCACTGACAGCTGTGAGTAATTCGTTGAACTGCATATTTGTATACAGGGATGTTACGTCATAACTGACCATTATGTATTCTGCTTGAGGTCTAAGTTTTTCTATTTTTATTATGAAATCAGAGCTATCTCTGATGTAAGTGGATTGTGTTTTGACTATTGGTATTAGGAAGTAATCAACATATTGACTGATTCGTTCCGTCGCCGACCCGCATTGCGAGATAATAGATCGTTCCGGGCAAATGATTTCTTGATTGCAGTGGCCCTGTTCTTTGATAAGATCAAACATCGTCTGATCTTATTTGTGAAGTTTAGGTAGTAAGTATAATCTACCTATTCGTGAATACGTAATATCCATTAAAAATCTATATGTAACTTTATCTAGATACCCATTTGCCTTAAGTTCATTGATTTTATTTTCAATATTCCTTTGGAGCACTGATAAATCAAAATCGTCAATTATTTCGTAATATTTAGTGTTCAATTGGCTATCGCCCTCCTTAATATAATCGTGTTTGTTCATAACAACACATCTGTTGTTTTTGTCTGCCTTTTTAATTACAATATCGTGGCGATATCGCAACTGGTTAAGTGCTCTTCTCTCAAGTTGAGATAAATTATCAGAGCATTTTTTTATTTGAATTGAGGAAAGTTCAAGTTTGGTCTTATCGATGTAGGTTTCAAGTGCACCAATCATCTTAGGTGGTTCATATCCACTCTTTGTGTAGAAAGGATGAATCTTATCGTTATTAGTCTTGAAATTGAACTTACATCTCATTTTACGTGCAAGTTCATCAAAATCTTTGAGTAAGTCGTTTTTTGCGACTTTTGTCGAAGGTGTTTGGATGAATTTCAGCCCTTTTGCTAACAATAAGTATTCACTATCTGTTAACTTGCTTTTGGTCAGATTGAATACATGTTCTCTTGCATAAAGAACATTGGAGTAGAACTTTATATTTTTGCGGGCTTTGTATTTCATTGCCCTAATAGATCGTTTTCTTCTTTTGATGTTTCGATCGAAACGACGTGCCATTCTGTTGGCTGTGTATGTGAAAATGTGAGCAAACCTTCGCACGTGGTAAAAATGCCGCTAGCGCATGCGTACAAATCCTGTATGTAATTATTGAATAATCCAGACATAATCATGTTTGAACTAACCAATTAGAAAATTAAAAATACAATTTCCTTACCAAAAGGCATATCAATAAGATAGCAAAATTCCAAAGGAAATGGATATTTTATTCATTGATCATTCGCAGAACATAATTTGTCACAGTATGTAATCAATAGCGAATGATACTTTAAAGAAATGACTAATTCCCATAGGGATAAGTTCGTTAGAGTTAAGAGTGATACACTCAAATATAATAATCGGACAATAGAGTCACTTTAGTGTAGCGAATCAGTTCAGTTGCGCATGAGTGATACACTCAAGTTTTTATAAATGGACGTTCTAGAAAATTACAAAAGAGACCATTTAAATCAAAAAAAGAAAGTTAACAGTAATTCTGATATACCATTGGTCATGGTTACAAAGTACAACCCAGCCATTTGCAATATCAAAAAGAAATTGCTGAAATACAAGCACACTCTGTCAAGAGAGCCCGAACTCATAGATATATTCAAAGACAAACCAAATATAGCATATATAAAACACAGGAATTTAGGAGATCTCCTAACAAGTTCAAAACTTTAATAAAAGTTATTAAAGCCTCACTTACTGGTCAATTACAATGTAATCCACCATTTCATTTACTGACATATCTCAGTCAGAGACAGTTAACAAATTATCGCATTCTTGCATATTTATTTACACAAACAACTTTCATCTGTGTTTATTATTTAAACATTACGTGACCTTGGGAATTTCCCTTACCGGTTCTACTATTTAAAAAGAACATACCGTATATAATAAAACAAATAAAATGAATATACAATATTGATATATATAGGTGGATTCCTGATGATGGCGGACTTATATAACTAATTATAGTTAGTATAGAATATCTATTTTTTGCTTGGCCTGTTATCACACCGTCGAAACACTAAATTAGTGTCGGATCTAAGTGAAAACGGGGTTCGTGGCTTGATGGGAGTCACTTTTTTACTACATGAAATTGCTTCCTACGGGCCTGCTCTCTCTCTCTCTCCCTCTCTTACTAACACATAAATGTACACGTTTAATACAAGACACCATGTAAGCGCTTCACCTAGTAACTTGTTGCCTCAGCAGGAATTTATACAGGGTGTGAATTTAGTTTCTTTTATTGCTATAAAAGTACCTTTTCACCAAAATGAACACACACACTGTAATATATCACTGACGCATGACAAACGTCTTTCCTTATCCGTCTTAGGTATTATGGCGTATTTTCTTCTATTGTTCGCTTTTAATTACATTGTAAGTGACTACAGAAAATTAGACGGGGGAAATTATCATTTACAAAGTGACAAAAACACTATTCGTTCTTTTATACACATATACTTAATTGTGCCGATTTAAAACTATATGAAGGTGCAATAACTGGTCCCGACAAAACTACCGAGATACGGGAAGTTGGGACGAGTTACATGTACGTTCGTTCTTAAGATGTCGGTATTTCTCTAACAGAACCAGAAAAAAAGGTTGATAAAAACGAAGGATCGAGACACAGGAAAAAAAAATTAAATATCAAAAAGAGGCCAGCATTCAATTAACTAGTAACACCTCAAAAATTTCAACCAGTAATTGCTTTTTATATTTGTAACTCTGAAGCTGTCAACAAGAGTTATAGGTTTATCTGTTTGGAATAGTGGTGCATTGTTAATGTTACACACGTTTTTTTCTGTGTGATATTTTAGGTCATTCTTTTAAAATGTTTTCACCTGACAGGTGAGATTCACCTGATACAAAGGTTGGTTTTAATTTCTGTGAGTGATGGTCTACCTCGTTGTATATATGGATTTTATCTAAAATAAGAGTTTGGCGGGTGCCGATTTGCACTTTGGAAGTGGCAGATTTATCCGGCACAGTGTTTTTGGCTTAATCTCTTCCTTTTGTTTCTTGCTTTATTCGTTTTACATTTTTCCAAAATGACGTTGCAAGGATAAGATTGTATACAAGAGGAATGGAGTTTTTTTTAATAACCTTTCTGTACTGTTACAATACAGACTTCACATAATTCCACTACACTTCATTCCACTCAGCTCTTTACCCCAAGTTATATCTGAGCCTAGTTTCACCCAGTCTATTTTATTAAAAAGGAATAGGTGATCGTTTGTGTTAGATTTAAAGGTCATTAATTTTTTGGCTGCATTGGTTTCTTTTTTTTCAGGTATATTTTTTCTACACAAATCCAAAATGAAGGTGCAAGGGAAAGAATGTATGTAAGAGAAATCCATTTGTTTCCACATAACTCCATTCCACTAAAGGCCACTCAACATTTTACTTCAATCCATTAGAATAACCCTGTCAAGGTCGGCTTTGGGTAAAAAGCTGAATGGAGTGAAGTAGAGTGTAGTCTGTATTATATCAGAACAGAATGTTTAAAAACAGATTAATTTTTCTTAACAATCACTCCCTTGCAAAAACATTTTGGATTTGTAAAAAGAGTGAAACAGGAAACGAAATCGATGGAGCCGAAAAAGCTAGTAACTCATGTCGCATAGAGGATTACCTATTTTTTTTTATATAACAAAGAGTAGCTAGAGGTGATATGACCCTGTACTCCTATCTCAAGCAGACAACCGAGTAAGAGGTGTTGGCAGCTTTAAAGTTAACCAGATAAACAGCAAATAACTGCACTGACGATTGAACTATTCAAATGTATAATTGTTCATATTAACTGATTTTTTTTTTTAGGTTTTACTATTTAAAAAGTAAGTTGCCCTCTTTGTTGATATAAGAAGGTCATTTTTTCATAAATCTCATCACATATATATATATATATATATATATATATATATATATATATATATATATATATATATATATTTGATTCTCATTTTGTGTAACTAGTTACATTCCTTCCTTTTTGATTATAGAGTCATGGAATTTGAAAAGAACTGACTCTTGTTATTGTACACAAATATCCCTCCTTCTTTCATTTCTGTTTGTCCCAGCTATTATAGTTGACGTCTGCGATCACTCAGACTCTTCAAATCTCCCTGATTTAAGAATAAATAACAATAACAGTCAGAAGCTTGTTCATGTTTATGAACCACATGAATGAATGAACTTTATTCCCTTAATTGACAAAACAGTAAGAGAAGATATGTACAATATAATTAACAGAAAATACTACATGCCTGAAGAAGGGATAACATAGTGTAATATCAACCCAGAGAGCCAACTCTCTCAATTATAATATCTAACAATTTACAATTTTTTCTAAACTAATTAATATTTGATACATTAACAAGCATTTCAAATTTCAAATAATTTGGATTCGATTGAAAATATTTTGACAAATACATAACTCTTGGGTTCTTTATAGATACATCAGTACTGAACATCAGCTAAGATATCAAACTCTTCTCGTGTTAATACTGTCGGCTCTGACTCTTGTTCATTAACATCAATTCTCTGTAAGGACCAAAAATGCTTGGCCACGCACTATCATGGAATTTTATTTTATCACTATAATATCAGAAAGTGCCCTATATAAAGACTATTGGTGGGTAAATTTTGGACAGTACCTCCTTGGTTTCCATAGCAACGACTTTGAAATATTTTGTCATGGCAAAACTGACCTGATTGTCATCACCATGTAAAATAATTCCGTGTTTCCTTAATGTAGGAAAGTTATGAACATAACATGGGTTTCATTTTATAGCTAAGTAACCAAAGTTTCTGTGCATCTAAATTTTATTCAATTTAACCCAAGGTTTTTAATATGATACAGATCAATTTACATGAATTTGTCTTAAAAAGGTTTACAAAGGTGCCTATTTCTTGATATGCATATTAAATTTTGCAGGCAATTGAAACTTAGAAAAAAGATCTTTTTAGTAAGATCAAGCTTAGATCTAAAAGATGCAAAAAGATTTGAGATGGGGAAATCAGTTAAAAGTCATATTCCAATCCCCTCAATTCATAACTTTTCCTAAAAATTAACCTAGAGTTATTTCCCTTTGCTGACTCTTTTGCACTGAAGACAAAAAATTAACCTGGTGTTATTTCCCTTTGTTGACTCTCCTGTATTGAAGTCTAAAGAAGTTTATAACAACATGTGGCAAAAACAGACGCCAGAAAAATAAACATGAAACAATAACGGAAAAATGATGTGTTTTTCAACTTTTTAAAATGGAATTCAGGTGTGAATGGCAAAGGAATTCATCAAATGAAGGAGACACTGCTTTCTCAGCATTCAACTTGATAATGATGTACAGGTCTTTATTATGATAATAGATTTTTAATGTCAAATTCACTTTGCAAAATATTGAAACAAATTTTATGAGGTCTGACTTGCATTCCCATCATGTGGGATTCCATGTACTCTAAAACCCATGAGAAAAATGCAAGATGCAATTGGGGGAAAACAACAAGCAGAAGATAGGGCAGTCAGTGGGAATGGTTAGAACAACCCTAGGCACAGGTATAAATTTGAATGTTTTCAAATATTCATTTTGTACAAAAACTACATGTAAGAAGCTTTTTCAAATAAATTGACATAATTTTAAATTAAATAATTTTTTTATGTAATAGACTTAATTGGTCTATATTCAAAGATCACCATGTTAGCAGGACATTCCAGATATATATCTTATTAATATATTGGCATTATAGGAATTTTGCTTGCTTCAGAAAGCAACTTACTTTGGCAAATCATAACTACAAAGTTTATCAAAAGGAGGAGAATATTGTAGATGTAAGTTTGTATGTGATGAAAAATATACACAAGGCTATATAAAAAAAAATATATTTTTGGTAACATTGTACACAGTGGCGGTTCCAGGAATCTTGAAAAAGGGGAGGGGGGGGGGCGGGCAGTGTGGACTCGGGGCACTGGCTCAAGGCCACACCAAAAAATTGATTTATTAAATCTGATGTATATTTTGGACACAAAGGGGAGGTGGAGGGGGGGGGGGTCCCTCTAAATCCGCCATTGGTACAGTTTAAAATCTAATTTGGTCAAAAAAGTAGTAAGTGGTGGGTAAAAATTAGAGAGGTCGACTTAACGGAAACACAAAAAAAATTTAGCCTAAAAAGAAGTCATATAATTCCGATTCACTGTAAAAGAACAAAACATATTTAACTGCAGCTATAAATACAAACTAATAATATATAAATATAATGTATGCATTCATGATTGACAATAAGAATGAATTTCTTTAATTTGAAAAAAAAATATTTTAAACATATTTTAGATGTACTGGTGCTTTGAAAAGAAAAAAAGATGAAAAGATACATAGAGAAATAATTTTCAGTTTAAAGCAGGTGAATTTTTTTTTTAATATTGCAATTGTCTGGATATTGAATTTTCATTTTTTTAATGCCACTGCCACCATGAATTTATCAATCTTTTATAAAAGTCATGATTTGACAGATTCTGGGGCTGTAATAATTATGAAAAGAAATACAAATTGGTTGTTGATTATATATACTTCTTTGTATATATTGTTAACATTTTAGGACTGTGAGACAGGAGCATCACTTATGAAAGGTTGCACTCAAATAGTACAACGATGAAGGATATATGAGCAAATGTAAGTACACTATAATTAAATTAATTCAATATATATATATATATATATATATATATATATATATATATATATATATATATATATATATATATATATATATATATATATATATATATATATATATATATATATATATATATATATATATATATATATATATATATATATATGAAATAGTGTTGATGACTTGTATGATTATCCCTAATGCATATGATTTATACAAAAAAATTGCATAGGCCTACATGTATAAATTAACTATAAATAGAAATATCCAGTATACAGTAATGATCAATATAGTTGCAAATGCTTGGGAAATAACTGATTAAAGAGAACCTTTATTCTTGTGTTTTTATCATCTTTATTCAACACAAAGGCTATATACCAGAAGCAGGAGGCAGTTACAAAATTAACTAATGGAGACATAAACCTTGCAATTGACGGTGAGAATTGAACATTGGACAGTATCTTCCCTGAACAATATTCTTTTGGAGAAGATTCTGTTAGAGCATGGGGACAGCTTTTGGAGTAGGTGATGGTAAATTGTTTCAGTTACTTTTATCTTGCAATTGGCTACACTGAAAATACTGTATGTGTACATATATTGGTGTATTCAAAATTTAGCACAATCACTGGGTATGGAGTGGTTGGCGTAATCATGAATTAGCGCTACATACGTCTGCGGCATGTATTGTATTTATTAATGATTGATTTAAGGTATTCATTAATTGGTGCATTGTTGTCTGCGTTAAAGGCGATAAAATATGAAGAACAGGTGCTTGGGAATGGGAACCCCTCCCCCGCGTTCCATACTCCAAGGGTTCTCCCCGACTTTTTTATAACAAAATATATTTCTATGACACATTCACAAAGTATTACAATTCAAAAATCCAAAATATAATCTAAAACTAACCTATTAAAATTCATACTCTCTGATACTAAAAGTTCTCTTTTAGTATCCGAGAGTATGAATTTTTATGGGGGGGGGGGGGGTCCCGTCCCCAAGCACCTGTGATATGAAGCCTGCTTTTTTAAGTACACATGCAGGAATTTTGAGGCAATTTATTTCAAGATGTAAATACTAACTACTAGCTTAGTATTATATACATTTTGATAAAAATAGATATGCTTATATACTTGTATTTGTTATCACATGAAAAATGTAGTAGATATTAAACAATTGATTTTTGAATAAAGTATACATGTATGTTTTTTTTTTCCAGGGGAAAAGATGAAGATGATTATTTCAAGTATCACTTTTCAAACCCATTTAAAATTCTTCTTGACTGGTCAGACACAACACCACATAATGGTCAACCTCTGATGTAAAGAGAAATCATGGAGACATCAAGCCTAGCTGTTTCTATTGTCTACAAAATTGCTATATAGCAGCTATTTTCTACATTTTGTTTATCTCTAAATACACATTTTGGATAATGTTTAGATGTAGATTCTTGCTTGATTAATAATTAGAAAAAAACTGTTTTTAAAAGTAACGATAAAATTATACATATACACATGAATATGTGTACGTTGTCCGTATGTAAGACTATACATTCAAATGTTTTATTTTTAATGGGGTGTTAATTTATGGTCAGTCTAAATAATTCTAAATTTCTCTAACCAAATAAAATTGATATCTAAAGATTTGCATCTGGGAACAAGCAAAATTTAAAAGGAGGAAATTAACATTAGCTTATCAAATTTCAAACCTGCTGAATTAATACACTGTATCTACCTACCTATGCATGAAAAAGTAATAATTTATTATTTATTTATTATTTTTGGTTGAAAAGTATCATTAGAGTTTTAATCCATTATCTTTTTCCATTTTTTACCTAGTATTTGAAAATGTTGTTTACTGAAATAAGTTTCAGTGAAAAGTTGAATAGCTACTTTTCTTTAGTTTTGAGTTATCTGCCCTTTGTAAAGGATCATACAGAAACAATAATAATTCATTTAATTTTATTTTATCCTATTTATTACCTTTAATAATATTTACTAATCATTCCGTTTGTCTTATTTATTAGTGAGAAAAATGTTTGGAAAAGAAATTTTATAAAACAACCAGAGTCTAGTAACATTTTGAACAAAATATTATTTGGCAGAATGCCAATTTTCGAAGTTGAAAAATATCGAAAACGAAAAAAATCCCCACTCCACTTTTCATAAAAGATAACTAATATTATTATGGTGTTTCTAAAATTTAAGGTGATTTTTTCTTGAATTGCCTGCATTTCTTGAAAGACATCTTGAAATATAGGGTAAAAACGACCATTTTCAAAATGTAAGAATTTGGTCATCTTTGAGCCATCAGTTGAAGAATTTGCAGGTGACTTGTAGAATTTTTTTTATTGTGTTATATAGTGCTCCATTTGTTCTATTCATATAATGTATGAATTATCTCAAAATAATAAAGATGATTAAACCACAAGAAATCAAGTATATAGCATTTTTATGCTTGAATTGAGAGTAAATGGGGACAAAATCTATATTAGCCCGTTACCATGGCAACCAAGGTAGTAACGTTAATTTTGAATGTTGATTATGTCATAGTGTATGGGCATTAATCACCTGAAAAAGTTTCATGAAAATCGCTCATGGTGTGTGCCACAGCCCTACAGTAAAATTTTGGTCCTTACAGAGAATTGATGTTAAAATGTTCATTACAGCATTCTTTATAATACTGTATAGGGGATTAATTTCACGGGTTGTAATTTTCACGTTTCTCTCTCCTCTGGCACGATCGCGGTTTGTTGAATTCGCGGAATCGGTATATAATAACAGTTACCTCCCTTGTCTATATCCGTTTAGTCCATAGCATAGCTAGAACGACATTAATCAGCGTTATATATTCACTTCACGAACAACAGGGTAGGTTTATATAAAATATTTAGATTTAATAATTAATTGACGACTTATTAAAAGATATTAAAAGTTCTTGACTATAAACGTCGAATGACTTTCCTACATGATAATGCAGGTAACAAAAACACGTGGTAACATGATAGTTACGTACGGGTAATCAAAACCCATGACCCACGTGTTTTGATTGATGAAACATGTAGTGTTGGCTGTTAAAACAGCTTTTTAACAAATACAGGTTATTATCTGCTGATCTAAATTAAAGTAAAGCGTGATAATTAAAATAATTGAATGACAAGTACTACTCGTAATAATTGAAATGGCCATGTACTGTACGTATATATACCTGTCGTAGTTTATTCTCAAATTTCCAAATACATGTATAACATCGAGTTTATTGAAACTTATTCACTGTTTCTTGAATTCACGGATTTATTAACACCGTGAATATAGCGAAATTAACACCGCGAGTTATTTTCCCCCTATACAGTATTTAAGAAGATCGTTCAAATCAGCATTACACCTTTGCATATTGCAGTTTGTGTTAAGGATTTTCCAGTATTCTTGGGGGTTTTTTGTTCTTAATTTAGTGAATTTCCTTTTCATTTCTACTCTATGTTTACTGTTCGCATTTTTAAATTTTTTCTTATACATTTTTTTTTCGAACAAGTCAGCTTAAAAATTTCCCCTCCAAATTTTTTATACAACTTTTTTGCTTTCCTAAAATTTTGTCGAGCATTTTTACAATCATTTGTGAACCAAGGTTTCTTATATTTAAAATTTGTTTTCTTACATGTATTTGTATAAAATGTCTTCTTCTTTCCAAAAACCTCTTTAGCACTTGATACCAATATTTCACTAATTCTTTCAACAACATTATCTATAAAATCTGATGAGACATTTCCCGCTAAAGTGTTTCTGATTTCTTTTCTAGTAATGTGATAGCAATTATTTCATTTTTAATAGAGTTATAAAATGTTTCTTGCTTCTCAGGAATCCAGTTATAAGCAATCTCTTGCATATGTGTTTGATTATTATTTAATTTAGAAACATGTTCTTTTTCAAAGGCTAGTAAAACCTCCATAGGATTGTGAACATCAGATAATAAAGTAGAGAATGTAAATATTCTAAAATCAGATAAATATCTTAAAAACTCAAATTTCGCAATACAATAGTCTACAACAGTAGTTTGTTTACATGTACTTTCACCATTTGGGTCATCTTTGGATGTACCATTGAAATAAAAATATTGCAATGTGTACAAACATCAATAATTTTTTTCTCATACTGGTGTACAATCTTATCTCTTGAATTTCTTTCCATTGAACAAAAACCATATTTTTCAAAGTATTTCATATCAATCTGACCAACAGCCCAAATTAAAATCAGTATCAGGCACATGGACATGTATTTGTACAAAACGTCCATCACAATCAGTAAATTCTTTTAGAGTAGAGACCCTACTGTTAAAGTCACCAAGTAAACAGATACATTTATTCTCTGTCGATAGATTAAAAGTTTCATTTTCAATATCTTCAAATATTTCAACAGATGAAAATCTAGAGTTTGAAGGTGGTATATAGACTGTACCTATTAATAAATGGTCATTGATTTTAAATACTTACCTTCTATTCGGACACAAAGTACATTGTCACATTCATGATTAATACTGTTGCAGGTTTTAGCAATTAAATTTCTATTAAACACAATTATTCCACCGGATTTCCGAAATGACAAATTTGTTCTATGCTTACAAAATGCACTAAAATAAGGAATGTCGATTATTTCAGCTTTATCTATTTTTGTTTCTGTAAGGCACACTATATCGTATTCATTAATAAAATGAAGAAACTCAGGCGATTGGAGTTTTGAATTTAACCCACATACATTAATGAATATTAATCTTACTCTAGATGCGTCTTTTGATTTGAGAGAGTTACATGAAGAGTTTTTATTTTCATTTTCGATTATTTGTTGTTGCTCTCCGTGGTTTACCTACATTGGAACAGTATCGGAACCTGGATCAGCCATACTCACACTCAACAAAAATACTATAGTAAACTAAGGTTAACTATAGTTTACTATAGTTAACTATACTATCAAAGTAAAAACTTAGGAACTTTGATTTACTATAGTAAACACTTTGGAACTTTGACCTACTATAGTAAAAACATTGGAACTTTGATTAACTATAGTAAAAACATTGGAACTTTGATTAACTATAATAGTAAAAACATTGGAACTTTGATAAACTATAGTAAAAACTTTGAAATCTTGATTTACTCTAGGGAAAACTTTGATACTTTGATTTACTATAGTAAAACCCGTGGAATTATGTTTTTGATTCCCATTCTTCACATTTTATGATATTTTGTGCTCAAAATTCATAAAAGCATCAAAGAACTTTTTATAAACCCGACCCCTTCCCACAAAAATTAGAGTACAAGAAATAAATTGTAATGTAAGGTTTTCTCTCGCGCCGATAGATGAGCAATATTTATTTAAATGTATTTAATTTAATGTAGATGTAGTGCAAGTTTTTGTTTATGGGGAAAGGAAAATAATTTACTATAGAATAAAAATTGCGTCATTTTTAACCAAAATACCTCCTCCATAAACTATAGTAAACATATATTTTTAATTTATAAATGTAAATATTGCATTCGATTCAACTAATTTATAGATTTAAATTAATATGTACAACAAACCCCAGTCCCCAACCAACCCCACTTCCACCCCCACCTACCCCCACCCCCTAAAAACGGTAAAATAAACAAAAAATATTAAAATACATATATAATTTGATAAACTATTGTGAAAACTTTCATATGATATAGTGAAAACTTTAAAAAAAAACTTTGATTAACTGTAGTAAAAACTTTGGAACTTTACTTTACCATTGTGAAAAATTAGGGACTTTGATTTACTAAAGTTAAAGCTTTGAAACTTTTATTAACTATAGTGAAAACTTTGAGACTTTGATTTACTATAATCAAAACTCTAGTGATCTAGAACTTTGATTAACCATGGTAAAAATTTGAAACTTTGGTTTACTATAGTGAAAACTTTGGAACTTTGATTTACTGTAGTGAAAACTTTGGAACTTTGATTTACTATGGTGAAAACTTTACAACTTTGATTAACTATAGTAAACTATAATTAACTATAGTTTACTTTAATATTTTTTTTTAGGGCAAATCTACCTGCTAGTGGAAAGACTTGTTTACTTTCTACGAAAAGTTTATCCATATCATCACAGCCTTCTTCCCAAATTGTTTTGCTTTTTGTAGTGAGGGTATTGGACTTTTCTGCGATCGTTAATTTCCTTAAGGAATTGCTCATTAACCTCAAATGTTTTTCCCTCTAGGCTTGTTGGGGCGGCCTTTCTCATTTTTTTTCTCTTTCCTTATGTAGCACGAACTTTGAAACGATTGGTCTGTGTTTATCCTGTAATCTCTTCCCCATTCTGTGTACCCTATGGAACTGTGGATCTTCTGTGATATTCGTTTCTGATCAAATGTACTCGTTCAGTACCTCCTCTGTATTTTCATCTTTTTCACGCCATTTGCCTGTTAAGGTCTGTATATTTAGTCCTGTTCTCGGTACTTAGGTCCTTTGAGCAGTGAGGTATCTTCGTGCCAGCACCTTGTGCGACAGGGAACCTCTGTCTATATGGTCTCATCAGAAGTCTCCACGTCCTGCAGTGGGATTCGAACCCTCGAGTAACGATAAACGCATTATCGTGAGCAAAGTTTAGCGCTTATACCACTGCGCCACACAGGTTACAGAAAGAGACTAAAAAACTGCTGAAGTTTATCCAAATTATGTTGTTGAAATCCATGTTAGAATGTTTTTAATCTAACAATCGCTAAGCTATAAAGTCTCAGGTCTTAACCGTTCATCTATTTCGTCGCAGTTTATAACAATGTGTAACGAAAAGACAGAGGGAAAGGTAAAATCAAAGAAAATTTGATGAACAGAAAATTTAATATTTTATAGTCAGACATGATTTATTTTGTAGTGAGACAGGGTTTTTTTTGAAAATATCAAAAAATCCTTTCCCACCCTTTCCCAGATATAAATTCAATATCCAACTACAAAATATTAAATATTCTTAAGTTATTGCATTTATGTGCCTGAACTATCTCTTTGAAAATATTAAAACGCTAAGGATAAGCGAATAACGTCATGACATTAAAGTACTGTAGATTCCTTTATTTTTAGTGAGTACTTAATATCACAAAATGACTTTACGACGTAAAATCACGAGAATATTAAATGGCAAGTGGGCGGTTGATCATTAGATTTTATATGAATTTCAGCACCATAAAAAAGCGAGAATTTTATTTTGTGAACTTACATGATGATTAATTTCTCGCGTATATTTAGGAATCATCAATACATAGTGTCAAGTCATCATAGAAACAATACCAAATTTAAATTTACGAGGGGTTATCAAAAAGTTCGTGGACTGACGCGATAAAATTAATACTATGTAGTCTGTGCCTACGAAATTAATAAGAATCATAAATCAAGAACAGTTAAAGAGATGTTGAAAATTTTAGCTTGATACGTTTATAATTTGCCAAATTATTCTAAAATAAAGAAGACATCATATGACATGAGTCCGACAACGTCATTGTTTCTTTATGTCCGCTCTCTCTACCTCATACACTTATCTTTATGAGATTTCCTGGAGTTAAGTAATGACAAACCCGTCTTGTTCATATGACTTTATAATGTCATGAGCAGCTGCTTTCAATGCATATAATATTATAAATGGATCTGTATATAGGGAAAGATCCGCACTTGATTATGCCAGAACACTTAGCTTGTTGGAGTTCATTTTCCACCACACATGATCGTCACTTTTCGACGTGACTGACTTTTGACACCCTGACTACAAGTCGACATTAGGTGTGCATCTTTCATCTCTCTGAATCTTGTTGGGTATTTAAATCTAGTACTCTGGATGTATTTTATTTTTCTGTAGCCTCTTTAAACATTCCCTAGGTCTATACATATATATAGTTTTTCGAGGTGTGAAACTTTATAGAAAGCTGGAAAAAGAAACCCCCTCCCCCTTGCTGACGTTATTTTCAAGCCCCTTATTGTTTGGATACTCCATATAAAATTTACGATAGAATTTTATAAAACTTACAGAATGGAATAAAAATTGTAAATTTTACGGAACAATTGTGGTATACCACATGCCTGAATATAATGGGATTTTTTGATGACAAATTCTCATATCAAAAAGGTTTTTTTCTCAGTTACATTCAGGTAGAAAAACGTCATATTTTCTTTTGAGGTTGCGCCAACTGGTCATGCCATTGCTTATACAAAATCATTAACAATTTATTAAAAAATAAAACTTATGAATTATCGTTTATTCTAAATATAGAAAAGATGATGCTAACTAAATGTATTAAAATTCATTGAGGTACCTAAAGCGGTTTTAATTTTATGGCGCTTGTCCACGAACTTATTGATAATCCCTCCCTCATAAATGATAAAAAAGAAAAGTCGAAAAGATATTGATAAAAAATATTAGATTTATAACATGCAAAATAATAAAAACGCATTATTGAAGGAAGTTTCACCTATTTCGATGACAGGGTCAACTTGTTACTTCGTGGCTTTAGTTTTTTAAGCACAATAACATGAGTACAGGTGAAGCCTATTATATAACTTAAAGTTTCTGTCACAGGTGGTGCAAAATGTGTAGCTGCATAGTCTCTAGGTGGTTGTTGGGATTACCGCTAGGTATCATTGAACTCTTGCAAATCTGAACAAATAGTGTTCGTATTTCATATTAACTGTTCCTTGGTCACTTACATTTTAAGAATATAGGCAGTATGTTGATACCTCGGCCCCTTAATTTACGTGACACATATATTAGTCCTTTATTGCTGTTATTCTATTATTCTATTATCATAAGGATAAACTAAGTTATGGCTGAGTGACTTTGTGTTGAAAACATTTACCATGTTAAAGAAAAAACATTTACCATGTTAATGAGGAAGTGGTTTCAATATTTTTTTTAAAAAATGAATAGATTACCTACGTTGTAATTTTAAAACATCCTTATTTGAATGGATAAAAAAAATTGAGAACATCCTCATCCTCATCACAAACAAAGGCCCCATTGCATTAGAAAAAGTAATGGCAAGGTTTTGATTAAAGATCAACTAAGAAATGTTCAATTTTGAGTGTGGGAAAGGTTACACTCGAATCTATGCCTATTCCTATTTTTCAAAGTAAGAAATGGTTGTGAATGTTCTTAACTGCAGAAAATACATGCATATAGTGTAGCTTTGTACACGTACACACACACACACACACACACACCCTCACACACACAAAAACACACACACCGTTAGCTTAACTAACGTTATTTCAAAGTTTTTCTTTAAAGTTCACAAGGGATGACCTTGATTCTAAGCTAAGGTTATTAATTATACTATTCATTAACAGAAGAGCATTCCATATATGTATTTATTTGAATTAACTATCATGTATTTTCTTCCGGAATTTAAGGTTTTGTACGGATATTTTCAATAATATTTCTTTCCTGATGCAATTCACAAGGAATACTTCCTCTTTGCATTTTTTACATGTTTGTTTGAAAAAAACCCACAGAAATATATTCCAACTTAAACGATTAATCTGAGAGAATTAATGTAGCTCTGTGATGAATCAGAACGCATTGATGTCGATGATACTATTGAGCTTGTACGTATACGTATTTTTAAAATTAATTTTTCATTTTCTTTTTTTTCCATTTCCTTTTCTATGATATATATATATATATATATATATATATATATATATATATATATATATATATATATATATATATATATATATATATATATATATATATATATATAGTGAAATTGTTGTAAAAGTCCATGGTGTAGGTAAGTTACAAATTAAAATTAAATCCAAGCTAAACAAACAAATTCCCCCTTTTTTATCAAATTTAGAGTGTGTCAAAGTTTATTTAAACAATACAACTTCGTTGTTTTGACGTCGTTACTGTGGCGTCACAAACTCAGCATTACACATTGGCGCAGGTAAATGACAATAGGGCGCCAATAGTATTGAATTAATCATATGTACATTGTAATGAAATAATAGACTGCTACTTTTAAGCTATAATGTTCAATTTACAATTAGTTTAGGTTTAGATAATTTTACAAAGTAATCTTCATTGGCTCCCGTAATCGTTCCTTATTTTCTAGAACTTTATAAATGGAAATATTGAAAAGTTTCCATTCACACATCAATCAAAATTTCACTGCAAGGCGTATTAATGACAGGTGGATCCCGTATTTGTTGTTTGTTGACTCGTACACTGTCAGCTAGTTTGTTACTGGTCTGTCCAAATTGATTTTCCCCGCATGAAGTGCAAGTCATACACTATATTAATTTTTTAGATTTGCATGACATATTCCCATTAACGGTAAATGTTTTACCACATTTAAATATAAACTTCTCTCCTGTTTTTAAATAAAGTCAGGTTCCAAACAGGGGTCCATACATTTCGCTACTTCGCCTATATGGCGCCGGCGCTATTGAAAGGGACAAGTAAATACATACTACAGATCTCCGGAGTTCTACTAGACAAGCGACTAAGGAAAACAATTAATAAAGAAACCCCGCTTGTCGTTACACATTACCCTCGGAACCTTTATATGGATAACTCCATAAAACAGTGTTTCCCCATTCTACAACAATCCCTAAATCTAAAGGAATTAATTGACATGAAGAACATTATCTATAGTCGACGCCAACCTCCTAACCTGAAGAAACTCCTTACAAAAGCCAGATTTTCGTCAAATGAAGACATACGCGAGATAGCCAAATGTACTGACCCCTGTGAAGAACCTGTGCTTGTTTTAAAACAGGAGAGAAGTTTACATTTATTTACCGTTAATGGGAATATGTCATGCAGGTCATAAAATTTAATATACCGTATGATTTGTACTTCATGTGGGGAAAATTAGATTGGAGACCGATACATGTAACAAACTAGCTGACCGTGTACGAGTCAATCAACAACAAATACGGGACCCATCTGTCCTGAATACACCTTGCAGTAAACATTTTGATTCATGTGCGAAACTTTTCAATATTTCCATTTATAAAGTTCTAGAAAATAAGGAACAATTACTGAGAGCCAAGGAAGAATACTTTGTAAAATTATTTAAACCTAACCTGAATGTATATATATATATTATTTTTTTTTTAACATTGCTTGCTTTTTTTAAATTTGTTTCCATTTGTGAGGAAAAATTCTATATTTCAAACTTGTAAAATTTAATTTTGTCACTTAGATTTTAATTTTTTTTTAAATTATCCATTTATCCATTTATTATTTTTTTAAGGGTTTCATAAAATCCCGTATTCTTTTATTTCCTATAATTTTTTTCATTTTTGTTTGGTGTTATTTTAAACGACTTTTTTTTTAAAAATTCAATATATTCCTTACATGTTACTACAACAAAGGGAGTTGTAACTATATGCTTCATTCACAAAAAAAAAAAAAAAAAAAAAAAAAAAAAAAAAAAAAAAAACTTGCGGTTTGGAAGGCAGAAATGAAGGTTATATTGGTAAATTAGATTCAAATATGGCAGGGAAGGATAAATCCTTAATTTGAATAATCTTAAAAAGATATTTCCAAGTTTTCCTTAGTAAACTTCCTCCATGATATCGTTTATATTTTTCTGGAAGATCAAAAATCTGATTTCAATATATCTGCTTTGAAGTTTTATTTCAAGGATGCATATTATTTCAAAACTATTTTATTTGAAAATTGAACCTTATTATGGACACTGAGGCACACGAAGAAAATATGTAAGCGGGGTTAAACAGGATGCCGTGGGATAACGTCAGGAACGCGTGCGCAAGAATGCTTTAGACGATTCGCACCCTGAGACAACTTGCCTTTAGGACAATTCGCCCTATTCGGGTTAGTACTCACCAATCATTGGCAAACCTCGCTTGAAATCTGTACATCGTATTTAATTATTAATTAGCGTATTCAAGATCCAAATTTACACTTATATATATATATATATATATATATATATATATATATATATATATATATATATATATATATAATATATATATATATATATATATATATATATATATATATATATATATATATATATATATATATATATATATATATATATATATATATATATATATATATATCTTTATATACGTATAAAAAAATCATTTACTATAGTTTTGAATAAGAATTGTTAACTAAATCAAGTTCGGGGTTTCTATGGTGCAAAGCATTAACTTAACTGGAAAAACGTCAGAGTTACACAAGCTGAAGAAAATCAACTAAGACATGCCATCAATATCCTAAAAGACATTAGGTTTATGTTACTTAGTTTCATCTTCTCTTGAAAAAAATACATATACGATGAATCAAAATGCATGTACATATATACACGCATATAGTGACTTTATCACGAAGTTGCACATGCCTGAAATAGTTTTAACTTCTTCTTAATCTAAAATTCATATATAGATTTTAAATTGATATAATTAATTGCATTACTTTAAAAAATGATCTGTATTCAGCACGTCACTCGTTTTCAGTGTAGGGGCGGGGGGGGGGGGGGCTCTGAAAAAAAATTCCGCGTGACACACGTCGGTCTGTGCTGCATGTGTATCTCTCCGATGATAGAATCTTCCATATAAATCCAAAACAAGTCCAAGCCTTTATAGGTTACCGAATATTTTTTTAATTAAAAAGCTAAAGACCTATAGGGATAGAATTTATCCTTAACTGTGTGCTATTATACTACTATCACTCGAACTTGGTAGAACATTGTAGACAAGAACAGATATGGGTTACCCCATATCCAAGATATTCGACTTTTAATTTACTCGAATTTTCAATGTGGTCAGCGGATCTCTATAAGAAATAAAATGCACTTGCTATGAAACTAGTTATTCAGTTTGTAGCAAATACTGTCACCAGTCTTGCATCACTAGAAAACACTGCACACACCTGTGAATGTAAGAGCAAATAGCCTAGGTCTACACACATGCAATCAGAAGGTCAATTGCATCTGAACTCGTTATTTTTCCGCTTATCGGGAAGTCCTGAGAAGTTGCGATTGCAACTGTTGTATTATCATTTCGTCAGTAAACAGTTAAAAAGAGAGAGAGAAAAAAAAGCCATAAACACACACAGTTAATGATTAACATTGCCTATCATAAGATATTGTATGATGAACGAACAATAATCTTGAAAATAATGTAACTAGTGAAGAGATTGTCAATCGAAGAATGACGTACATATTTTCGGGAAAAAGGCTGAGGAGGGAGCTAGCGTAGTAATACGAATACTTCTTATTTACATTTTCTGGGGATAACATGATTTTCTTAGAATCATTTTATGTAAATTTTGTTTTCTTCCACGTATAACATACACATCGATATTGTAAACATTTTTTGTAATGTTGTATCTGCTGGTCATGAATGGAACTGTATTTTTCAGAGCAATTGTGTGAAGAGTACCTGACTTTAGTAATATATCTTGAATAGATAGTACGCCCTGATGAATATTATACAAATGTAAACGACGGGTTAGCATGAATCATCTTTCAGAGTAACCAATGAACTCGTTCAAGGATACATTGAAGGCCGTTTAAAACTTATCTGAGTTTCCTAGGCAAAGAAAAGCGCGAAATCTCAGTATAGAAACAGCTGCGAAGCATCATGCACAAATTATTCGTTCGTAATAAAATAGATTCTGACATTTAACATCATTTTCATTGGGGTGGGTGGGAGGCTGACATTCGTTGCAAGAAAAATAAGGTTATCCGCATTTCTTTAGGGGTTACGACCGTAAATGGGCTTAGATTGAATACTAAACACGCCGTCCTCGGGTCCTACAGATCTGGCATCATATGTAATCTTTAACAGATCTAGAGATGTTACTTTCTCGAAGAAAACAACACTGGTAAAAACTAAACAATATTATAAAATCTGAACATGATCAAGAAGGTTTAAATGTGGGGTATTTGTAATAATTGGGTGTCTGGCATGTCCCCATTTAAAGCTCAATGCACCTTTCAGTATACAATAAATACCTTAATCAGGACGCTGCTTCTTTCATTAGTTGTTACAGATTTAGTAAAAAGACCAAAACGTTAAATTTTAATAATTTTTTCTACATGTTTCAAGATGGAACAAATCCTTTTTGTTACACGTATTTAATTAAAACCCAGAACTTTTTGTAAGAAACACAGACCTATGGTCCACGTATTGCGGTTCTTTTGAAGGACAGCAACTTGTTTCCACATAATTCAAGACCATGTCCTTGGATTAACATTCAGTAGTTTTAACCATTCTAAAACGAATATAAACTAAAAATACATGTGATTAAAAGTAATGTACGAGCGCTCATAAGTTTAAACTTGGACACCGGATTGTTTACATTGATTTCTGCCAAATTGTTCAAATTGTTGTACGTATAGAGCATTGGGGAACTAACTAATAGATCTAACTTAAAATGAGTGGTACCTCAATCCCCAAGCCAGTCATTGATTCCAATTGTTTCAAATAGATTCTGTAATGAAATACAATTAGACATACCTAGAGTCTTCTTTACAAAGCCAACATAGAATTAATAGTCATTAAAAGTTATATAGGAGCATTCATGAGTTTAAACTGGGACACCTGACTATTCAATTAGTCGGAGATACCTGTATTTTGTTTAAAGGACATTCAATACAGTAACTTGTTTGGGATATGGAGAAATTTGTATCATATAAAAAATTATATACTGATTTTATCTATTTCGTTTTCATGAAAAAAAAAATGTTTAAAGACAACAAAGTATTAATGAACAGATATCACTTGTTTATTTAAAAAATACGTTCAAATAATGCTTTCAATTCATCTAGTTTGCTCTACCAAATGTTTAATGCTTGAATTGATTAAGTAATACGTTTTAAATTTTTATTTAATTAATTGTAGATTTAACAGCAAAGTACGCTTTTTCTGACTGCATAAAATGCCCGTGAATTAGAATTTAAAAGCGTGTATAGTAAAGAGGGTCTTTATTTCACTATAATGTATTAAATAAAAAAAAATAAAATAAAAACAATGACCAGTCGATGTGCTTTTTTGAGATCTCAACTCTCTCAAGTAGGCTCATTGTACCACGCATGCGAATGTTTTTCTATCCTATGTAAAAGATATACGGTAAAATGTTATTCATTTGTGTACATTTTGTACACAAAATTTATCTCAAACTTTACATCATAATACAGTTACTTACAAGTCCAAAGGCATGTTATCTAGTTTTTATTTTGTATCGAAAGGTCCCATTGTATGCCATTACGACGTGCCTTAGGATGAATTCACACTAAGAATGTTTAAAATTGTAAAACAGTTGTGACAAATCTTATAAACATCCTAAGTTATAACTTAAGAAAGAACGTTCCCAAACATTTGGATTCCAAAGTGAAAGGAAAAATATCTTTCAAAATTGCTGTTAACTTTTATCTTCATATTCATAACACGTTATATTTATACAACCTAACATGATTTTTTTTAAAAAAGCTAGAAATTCAAACGCATATTTCAAAAAAAAGTTTCTAGGGATCTATTTTTCTTGTGGAAGGATTTCAAACAAGAAATGCATGCTAATTGCTTTTCTTTATTTTTATTGGTTTCTAAACGTCTCCTGAAAAAAAGGCAACATGTTATTACTCAGCTACTCAGTATGTTAAGGAAGGAAAAAGGAAAATGCCATCTTAGTTCTTTCTTAATACGTATTATTTTTAAAAATCTTTGTTACAAAGTAACTGTATACATGTAGATTGATTGTTTGTTATTTAACGTCCCTCTCAAGAATTTTTCACTCATATGGAGACGCAACCACTTGCCGATGGAGGGCTACAAATTCTGATCTATACTCGGCACTTACGGCCATTGAGCAGAGAGGGATCTTTTTCGTGTCAGCACCTACTGCGACACGGGACCTCGGTTTATACGGTCTCATCCGAAGGACCGGTCTCCACGTCCCACAGTGGGATTCGTACCCACGGCGTAAGGATCAACTCCTTACTCCGCGACTCTGGAGCAGACGCTCTAACCACTGCGCCACGCGGGCGACGTATACATGTAGAAAAGGTTACTTAGATATCAATAATGAATAGGTTTGTGACTTACTCAGTACCAGTTACATCGCATGTATCAGCTTTGTGTCACGGTGACTGGTATAAAAATAGAATTGTTCAGCCGAATGTAGAAAATGAGGCTAGTGCAAGGGCATACGCATGTTTTTGAGAAAAAAAATGATACATATTAAAGGACTTACATGGGCTTCCCAAAAAGTGCTGGGAGCTAGTTTAAGCTGTTTCGGAAATACTCGCAATTTTACCGAAAATGCGTATAATAGCTCAAAATTTCCACTTCGCTTAAATTTTGTCATGAACAAAAAAAAAAGTTATGCCGATCAGAATCGGCTCACAGCACTTTTCAAAATATACATGTTATAAGCAATTCATCTTCCACATTTCAGTTCAAACGGTCTAGTCTATGTCTTTGCACTTTTGAGGTTAATCAGGAATACACTTACCGTGTTAGCGATATTCTTTACATTCTCTGTCTTTGTGCAGCTCCTTAACACCTAGATACATTTATAATCTACATTTATGTTTTAAATAAATTATTTACTTATAATTTGATAGATTAGATTTACCCATTGGCGATGGTGTTATATATATATATATTTTTTAGCATTTTTGTAATTATTCAGCAAATGGATCCAGTCCCCCGGATCATTTGTACTGTGTGAAGTCAAGGCTATGTTACTAAGCACTTTGAAAAATCAAGCACTTTGAAATATTTTTTCCAAGTGCGTTATTTGGGACCAAGTTAACGTATTTTGAAAAAAAGAAATATTTCTTTTCAAAGTACCTTAATATTATATATTCATATTAACGCACTTTGAAAAAATGAATACGACTTGGTCAATATTCTTACAAATTTTAGGTATGATAAATAATTATTTCAAACCTGGTTGGATAACTTTTCGGTGATGACGTCACTTTAGGATCCGAGATATATAGACGTTTTAAAGATTTTAAGGGGCTGTCTTGTTTTCAAAGGTTCTCGCAAATGTTATGAAAAGAAAATGGGTTTTTATAAATAATGGAGAAATGGTTGTTTAATCGCACAATTTCGTTTCTTTTTTTTTAATTTATCCAGTTTGTAATAAGTCCGGTAGATGTAGGACTTGATCGCATTTTTCTTAGGGAAAAGGGAGCAATTATGATACTTCCATACCATGAAAATTCTCTCTCTCTCTCCCTTTCTCTAAACGAACTAAAATTTAGTACAAAGGACTTACTTATATTTTTAGCTGCATTTAGAATTTTCTAGTTTTTTTTAAATGGCCTTAGGAGTACAAAATAAAGACCACGTTTGTATGCTGATTGAAATATGATGGTCTTTTTAAGGTCACCTGAGTCATTCAGGTGACCTATTGCTATCTGTTTTCGTCCATCGTCGTGCGTTGTGCGTCGTGCGTTAACTTTTGAACATTTTTAACTTCTTCTCTAGAACCGCTCAACCAATTTCAACCAAATTTGGTATATAGCATCTATGGGTAAAGGGGAACAAAAATCGTGAATTTCATGGTCACTGCCCCCCTGGGGCCTGAGGGGTGGGGTTAAAACCACCAAAAATAATGCAATCTTTAAAAATCTTCTTCTTTACTCCTGGACATCAAGCAGTCAAACTGTTGGCATCATTGTAATAAGCATTAAGCCCTCTACCAAAATTGTGAAATTCATGGCCCCAGGGTCAGGGGTTCTGGTGTTAGGGAGGGGCTCTACTGATTATATAGTGAAAATGCATTGTTTCTTTGAAAATCTTGTTCTCTGCTCCTGGGTATCAAATAAAGTAACTAAGTACATAGTTATGATGAGCAAGAGTACCTCTTCCAAAATTGTGGATTTCATGGCCCCAGGGTCAGGGGTTCTGGTGTTAGGGCGGGGCTCTATTGATTATATAGTGAAAATGCATTGATTCTTTGAAAATCTTCTTTTCTGCTCCTGGGCATTAAAGTGATAAACTAAGTACATAGTTATGATGAGGAGGTGGGCCTCTTCCAGAATTGTGAAAGCCATGGCCCCTGGGTCAGGGGTTCTGGTGTTAGGGAGGGGCTCTATTGATTATATACTGAAAATGCTTTAATTGTTTGAAAATCTTCTTCTCTGCTTCTGGATATTTAATAAAGTAACTAAGTACATAGTTATGATGAGAAAGAGTACCTCTTCCAAAATTGTGAATTTCATGGCCCCAGGGTCAGGGGTTCTGGTGTAGGGAGGGGCTCTATTGATTCTATAGTGAAAATGCTTTAATTGTTTGAAAATCTTCTTCTCTGCTCCTGGGTATTATTTAAACAAACTAAGTGCATGGTTATGATGCATAAGGATGCCTTTTCAAAAATTGTGAATTTCATGGCCCCAGGGTCAGGGGTTCTGGTGTTAGGGCGGGGCTCTATTGATTATATAGTGAAAATGCATTGATTCTTTGAAAATCTTCTTTTCTGCTCCTGGGCATTAAAGTGATAAACTAAGTACATAGTTATGATGAGGAGGTGGGCCTCTTCCAGAATTGTGAAAGCCATGGCCCCTGGGTCAGGGGTTCTGGTGTTAGGGAGGGGCTCTATTGATTCTATAGTGAAAATGCTTTAATTGTTTGAAAATCTTCTTCTCTGCTTCTGGATATTTAATAAAGTAACTAAGTACATAGTTATGATGAGCAAGAGTACCTCTTCCAAAATTGTGAATTTCATGGCCCCAGGGTCAGGGGTTCTGGTGTAAGGGAGGGGCTCTATTGATTCTATAGTGAAAATGCTTTAATTGTTTGAAAATCTTCTTCTCTGCTCCTGGGTATTATTTAAACAAACTAAGTGCATGGTTATGATGCATAAGGATGCCTTTTCAAAAATTGTGAATTTCATGGCCCCAGGGTCAGGGGTTCTGGTGTTAGGGCGGGGCTCTATTGATTATATAGTGAAAATGCATTGATTCTTTGAAAATCTTCTTCTCTGCTACTGGAGATTATTTAAACAAAGTAAGTGCATGATTATGATAGACAAGGATCCCTCTTCCAAAATTTTTAAATATATGGCCTCAGTTTTTGGGGCTCTTGAGGAGAGGGGGGGGGGGGGCTCTATTGATTATATAGTGAAAAAGCATTAATTCTATTAATTAATCATTAATTAATCCTGTCTGCTCCTTAGTGCTGAGCTGATAAATAAATTGCTTAGCTATGATGAAAATGGGAGCTTCGAACAGAATTTTTAAATCTTGTGATCCTAGGGTCAGGGGTACTGGCATAACGAGGGGGGGGGGGGTTGATAATATAGTGGAAGAGTGTTAATTCTTTGAAGTCCATAGTTATGATGATGAGGGTAACTCTTCCAAATTTCTAAATTTCTTGACCCTTGGTCTTGGGTTCTGGTGTTAGGGTAAGGCTTTGTTGAATCTGTAGTGAAAATGCATTATACCTGTGAAATTCTTCTCTGCTTCTGGGCATATCGGAAGCAAACTGAGTAAAAGTTTAAATGATATGAGTAAGCGTATTTCTACCAGATTTTTAAACATCTGGACCATTCGTCTAAGCATTCTGGTCCTGGGCAGGGCTCTATTAATTTGTATTCTACTGAGAGAAGTTATTCGCCTTTCCCATTCACCTTTGATAATTAATCACTGTAAATAATTTATTTGAAAGGTTAATAGAATAAGATAATTATGCAAGAATGTTTATCGTAGAATTAAAAAAATAAATTTCTTAGGTTTAATAATCAGGTAGACCTGTAAGTAATAGATAAATAAAAATGAGACAAAAATAACTTATCTTATTAAAAGTTCTTCAAAGACCATAAGAGAGGTCAATGCTAGAGGTCTTAATATGGGTTTAAAAATAGTACAGAAGCACTTAAAGTTTGTTAATAGTCTGCATGGTGATAGTGTTTAGTGGGGGACAGATTAGAACTTAATTTATGAGTTGATACTGAATACTAGACTAATTGTTTTGTTGATCCTGATCTTCCTACTTCTCTTGCTTTAGGGCAACAAAGCTTCATCTATCAGTGTATTTAACTTCTAAATTGTTGTATTATACTCAGGTGACCGTTAAGGACCTTGGGCCTCTTGTTGAACATCTAGACCATTTTGTCAAGTGTTCTGGTCCCGGCCAGGGCTCTATTAATTTGTATTTTACTGAGAGGAGTTATTCCCCTTTGACATTTACTTTTGATAATTAGTCACTGTAAATAATGTACTTGAAAGGTTAATAGAATAAGAGAAATATGCAAGATTTTTTATCTTGTAATACAAAAAGTACTTTCATAGTTTTTATGATCAGGTAGGCTTGTAAGTAATACTGTGGAATCATTTAAATTCGTGGGTGTCAATGTTCATGGGCAAGCAAAATTTTATTGGTTCGTGGGGATGTAATTTCGTGGGCAGCTCGTTTATTTGGCAGATTTAATTAATCAGTGCGTTGACAAAAAAATTGTTCGTGGGGATGTAAATTGGTGGATAAGTGTCAACTACAAAATCCACGAACATTGATCCCCCATGAACAATGATGATTCCACAGTAGATAAATAAAAATGAGACAAAAATAACTAGTCTTATTCAATGCTCATCAAAGATCAAGAGAGGCCAATGTAAGAGATTTCCACAAGGAATTAAAATAGTACAGAAGCACTGATAGTTTGTTAATATACTGTATGGTGTTAGTGATAAATGGGGAACAGATCAGAACCTAATTTATGAACTGTTAATGAACGCTAGACTAATTATTTTGTTGATCCTGATCACCCTATTTTTCTTGCTTTTGGGCAACAAAGCTTCACCTTTCAGTTCATTTTGTACTCTATGGATCCTCTGAATTGTTGTATTATACTCAGGTGACCGTTAAGGCCCTTGGGCCTCTTGTATAGTTATTTGATAAGTATTTAGAAGTATAAAAAAATGTTTATTCCCGCACTATATGATGACCTTTTTGAAAGTTATTTGATCAGTGCTAAGATGTATGAAAAAAATATTCATGCATTTTATGCAAGTATTGTTTGTTTGTTTTTTCTTTGTATTGTATTTGATTTTGTAAAGCTACTTTGGCCAAAGTATAGTCAGTTGGTTATTGTTGCTTAGATCAGTGATACGGCCCTCTTCTTTAATATAATAGGATGCGTTTTTCCCTAAGGAAAGCTTATCTCAATTTTTTCATCTTTTTCATTTTAACTCAAATTTATTGAGAGAAAATATACCAATGTCGTAACAGTTATGAAATTTCATATACTTGGGTAAGAAAGACTTGGCTTAGGGACGTTCTACCTGTCTTCTCCTCGATCTCGATGAGGGTAGAGCAATTTATCAGTTTTTCGAAAGAAATATTACAAAATAATGCTGTTCATTACTAAAATCTAAGTCCAAAATTATTGTTTTATACATTTTTTTTTCAAAGTCCGTTAAGTGTCTCCATGGTGAAAAATATTGATGTTCACTCTTAACGCACTTTGAAAAAAAGTGTTTTGATTTTGTCCCTAATTTATCTTATTTGGGAAAAAAATTCACAGTATGTTGATTTTTTTTTCCCAGTTTTAACACAATTTGAAAAACATTTTGAAAGTTTTTTCAAAGTGCGTTGCCACAAGGCTAGTGACGTCATTTACGACACAGGATTCGCTTCTAATAACTCGGTAGTATTGTTATCAAATGTTGTGATTTTACATGCTTTTATAAATAATTGATAAAATAAATGAATGCAAGTTGTTATTTACACATCATCATGTAGTTATATAGCTTTTTGTTCCTTGTTAAATTTTTAATGACGTCACAATAAAACTTCCCATAAAGTACATCACAGATGTGAACTCAGGCATTCCTAAATGTTATCCTATCTGTGATAACTCTCAGACGATTTTTAATTAAGGTTATCAATCATATAAAATATATAAATAAAAGATATAAATAGACAGTATAAATAAAAAAATATAGAAATTAAAATTTTTCTTATTTTTATTTTTTTTTACAAATGGCATCTGCCCGAAGTTTGTACAAAAATATGTTATACATCGCTAATTTGTATGAACAAAAGTGATGTGAAGATTCTCTCTTTACTTATGAACAAAAGCCAGTAAACTTTGATTTTTTTCTGTGTTTTCTGAATTTTTAAGGGCACATCAGCAGGATGCCTGTACAGACAGTATTTGGAATAGCAACGAGAACAAATGCGTGGGTATGTTGACTTTTTTATGCCATACGTATGTGTATATTCAGAACACAGGCACTTGACGTTTTAAACCTTTCTTTATATTGAAAAGAATATCCCGATACGTTATTATTATAGTAAGGGGATATTTTCATCAATATAGAGAAAGGTTTAAAATGTCAACTGCTTGTGATTCAGAACATTAGTTTGATAGTATATTTATATCAGGTCTGAGGAGGGTTGCACTGAGGATAACAATTATATTTTTTGCGATGTCTTCTTGCTAAGCACCTCATGTTATAAGTAATGGATATATGCCGAATACTGTTCTATATGTAAAATTATCAGACTGTTTGAGGCCCGTTAGGGCCGAAAACAGTCTGATAATTTTACATATATAATTGTATGAGGCATATATCTTACTTAAAACATTGCCATTTAAATGTCCAAAAGTTACCTGGAGGAGTCTGATAATTACACAATAGGAGTTCAGGCATCAATAGTTTTCTACCTGAAACCATCTAATAAGTAGACAAAAGAAAAGAGAAAGTTTTTTTTTAAGACAGTAAGATCAGTGAGTGAACTCTTTTGTTTCATTCATTCAATGGCAGTCGTTTGGCTTAGCAGGAACTATGGACAGTGGTCAGGTGATGAGGGATTTTTTTTATGACTCGGAATATTTTTTTTTTTTATTAAGTGCGTTTGACATTGATACAGATACAGTGTTGGATGATATCTTCGAAATGCATTTAAAGTAATAATGCGGATTTTTATTTAAATTTGGATTGGATGATATAATGAAAATCTTGGGTTTAAAAAGTGCGGTCATCATGGTCATTGGCGAACAAACCTCGTTAAATGAAGAGATTCGCAGACTGGTTCTTTATCAGAAATGGATTTTAATTGGCTTATTCCCAGTGATGTATCGAAACCGCTTTGCAAAAAAAAAAAAAAAAAAAACTGAATGGAAAGTGTTACTTTTGAGGAAGTTTAAGACTCCAGTTTCTTCTTGGATTTGCTATTTTTAACAACTTAATTTCCTCGCGTTCGCTTACCCTGAACTTTTTCTCCCTAACTTTTTTTTTGGTTTCTGGACAAATTAAACCTTGATTTCACTCTTGTTGTTGTTTTCTAACTACTGTCCGATTTTGTTATCACTGCCGTCCGATAATATATTATTGGACTGCTAATCATTATTATCGGACGACTACAGGTAAATGTTTAGACTGCAAGAACAAAGGCATGACGTCACAGCAATGTTTTAAGTATTGTTATCATCCTAGAGAATCAAATTTTATTAAAACACATTCAAATTTTGCAAAAACCACTTATGTTCTAACCACAGCTTTGATACCCAAAATTGAAGAAAATGTTAACCTAGCTACAATTTTACGTTCACTAAAGATCTTTTTATGGCGATCCCGCATATTTATAAATTAATATTCAATACTTTTAGGGGCTTGCAATTTTCGTAGGACACAGTTCATACAACATTTTTACCTTAATGGTAGTATGTCTTTTAGACAAAGTCTTCTTCTTATTTTTTTAATATGGCTTATGTTTTTTCGTCATTGAAATAAAAAAGTTTTTACACCTCAACATGTTTTCTGCCATACTTTTTTTTGGAAACGAACAGATATGTTATGTTGGATTAGATAAAATATACAGTGAAGTTTTAATATGAATATACATTACATGAATATTTCTAAGTTATTTCGTTTATGAGGTTTCATTGTCATCTAATGTGGGACAACATTTTTTTTAGCCTTGCACGTGAGGAAGGCATCACAAATTGTCTTACTGGACTTGACATGATCTCGAATACTTTTGACTGAATTTTTCTGAAGGATAAGAGTTCTGTTTAATTATTATACCCGCTTTAATATGAGAGGATTATGGATTTCCTATCAACCTTTGATCCTACATTTCTGCATTTTTTTTTGTTTTGTTTTGTGTTCTGGCTGCTTAGTTCTAGTTATTTTATCTATGCCAAGATCATATATATATAATGAAACACTATTAGCAAACTTTGCAGTAGCATATTTGACGTACATTGAATTTGAAAGACCAATTGCTGTTGAAATTTTTACTGAATTGTATTCAAACTAAAACATCATAAGTCATCATAAATGACTTAATATTTTGTATTTTGTCATTGCGTGGTTACATGTAGCGTGTCATAGCTATACGTATGAATCGAATTTATACTAGTTTTTGGTTTTATCCCAAATGTTAATGTCAGTCCAACAGTTACTTCTTTTTTACTTTAACACAGAGAAGTTTGATTTCTTCATTCAAATTAATTACGTACATGTTTAAAACATATTTCATGTTTTAAAAGTACGTTCTAAGACTTGTAGATACAGGTTTTTTGATCTTCTACATGTAAGTCGCAAATAAAAATATGACCATTACTTTAAGTCTCATCTCAATTGCAGAGTTCATTTTACCCTTGAGATCTAATTTAATCTAAAGTCACAAAATGGTTCTACACCCACAAATGCAGCTATTCATAGGAAAGGCCAAGCTTAAGTCTCTAGGTCTTGTCTGAATTCAAATTTACAAAATCATCATAAATCGCTGCAATTATCAATCTATCAATCAGTAATAAATATACACACCTCAATATTAACATTATAAGACTGGTGTTTGTTTTACATTTTGCCCCGCACCAGCCTTATCAAAGGTCAATCAATAATGAATAATAATTATTCATCAAACAATCAATATTCAATCAATCAGTCAATTTTCAATTCAATCAATCAATCAATCATTATGTAATTCGGTGAATCATTTGTTCAATTTAATTAATCAATATTGAATTCGATCAATCAATATATTTGATTAATCAATCAATCAATATTCTATTCAATCAATCAATACTCAATTAAATGAATTTTACTAAGTTTATGTTTAAGCCAACAATATTTCAATGACTAATCAATGTTTGCTGATTATCAAGTCAATTGTTATCCACTGACGAGTTATCCATATAATCATTTTGCAGCTGTAGCCCTGCTCACAACGGCGCGAGTCGAGGTAAATTGTGTTAAGCTAAATCCGCCAAACGTGTATAGTTATTCATGAAATGTGCACGCCGCCACAAACGTGGGTGTTGATGACTTTGTTTCTTTACATTATGAATTTCAAAGATGAATTCCTAAATATTGATTGCACTTTGTAAACTTGTTATCATTCTGAATGTATAACAGCAATAAAGCATGGTGTTGTAAATCATTTTCCATGGAAGTTCATTTATACAAGGCACGATTATGAACATAGTGGCAGCGGTTATGCAGAAGTAATATCAGTAATCGATTTACAATAAAAATAACAGTGGAAAGTAGACTTTTTTGAAGTCCTCCTTACATGTACCACGTTCGCTTGCAAACACGAAATTCCGCGATGCCGAGTGAAGACGAAGCGCCAACCCCAGTAATTCAGCACCTACAGTACCCGCATCGTTATTCTTTACAGGATACACGATACGATAGGATACACGCACGATACGATAGGATAAACGCACGATACGATAGGATACACGCACGATAGGACAGGATACACGCACGATAGGATAAACGCAAAACACGATAAACGCAAAACACGATAAACGCAAAAAACGATAAACGCAAAACACGATAGACCTGATAAACGATCTTCACGATAGGATAAACGCAAAACCTGATAGGATTGTTTCAAAATGCGAAACGTTTTTTTGACAAGACGAAAAGTTTCCTTTTTAGTAGTATAATAATTTTAATTACTTACAAAGCTAAATGATAAAATATGTTAATTTTATCGTGATAAAACATCTGAAGCAATGATGCTTTGTAAAAGATACATTTTTTCCGTCACTGGATGAAAAATACCGTTTCCGCAAAACTGAAACTATATAGAAACATTGCGGAAACCTGAAGTTGAAGTTTCCTTTCTAGTTTCCGCAATGCGTACACTATAATATAGTTTCCGCAAGTTTCTGTAGAGTTTAAGTTTGCTGAAACTATTAGTTTTGATTCCATATGGTTTCCGCACTGCAGAAACTATCAAGAATCTTTACCCTGCATCATTATGAGAATACTTGCAAGTTTCAACAGGTTTCAGCTTGCGGAAACTAATGATGATGTTTCTTAATGGTTTCCGCCATGCGGAAACCAACCTGGAATGTTTTATTTCATCAATTAAAAAAACTTTTCTTCCATTTAATTAATATAAGAAAATCAAATTTGGTTTAAGGCTAGTTTCCGCATTGTGGAAACTTATTCTGTTATTCATTTAAAGCTCAAGAGAACTTAGTACCAGTTGGCAAACAAAACCTGGATAAACAATGCGTGCATATTTTTTTTCTTTTTCATGCCAATTTCAGACTTATTTTCAGTATAGTTTTAATGCTAAACTATTGAGAGGTTTTTTTATGTTTTTGTTCAAGAGTGTTTAGAGTTGATTATAATTTTTACCAACAATATGAAACAAATTTAATAATTAACTTTATATAGCTCTAGAGAATAATACATGGCAAAATCTGTATCACACCCCATTTCAACCCGAGACTCCAATATCAACCCAAAAACCGAGGAATACAATATGTGAAAAATACATAGGTGTTCGGGAAAGTTGTAATAAAGGAAGTGATAAGGGGGAAATAAAGGGTGCTGATACAGGGTGTGTAATTTATCTTTACATCCGTAGACTTCCAGATGGAGAGAAAGAAGTGGGATGGTAAGCCAATATGTATAAGCTTAATTATGCTTGGAGTATATTTTCATAAAAACAATTCACTATACCTTGAACTTTCATCCAGTTTTAAGAAAAAATAAAGTACACATAAATATTAAAGGATGTTTGCCAGTATCAGCCATTTAATTCACCATATATCAGTCTATCATATAGCAATATTGAGATACTGTTGCCCGGCTCTTGCCACGTGGAGGCCTCCTTTCCAAGAACCTTTTTTTTCTTTTTTTTTTTTTTGAGATGCTAATAGAATATGATAAATAATATAATAAATTCATAGAGCTGGCAAATCTTTGATTAAAGTAATTCCATCTTTCGAATGATATACTTTCATTGTTTTTCTTCATTAAAGAGCTGTCAAAGGGAAATAAATTGGATTTTATTTTGTATGACAAACTATCACATTCACCCAAATTTACCTAGAGTTTAATATTCAACATAAAATATATGTAATATCTAAATTTCAACAATAATAATTAATTGTACCTAAATTAAGAATTTTGAACATTTAACATATTTCAAAATATGAATACACATGTAATTTTTTTTTTTTTAAATAAACGTGAGCAGAGACATACACATGTAATTCTGTAATTGACCACAATAATAAAGCAAATTTAATGTTAAATTTCTAGCACTATGTACACAACAAATCAAAACTATTTACATACATGTTCTTAAAGATCTTACATTCCTCACCACTCTAAAACCTGTAGTTCAATCAAAACCTCCATTTCAAATGACAAGAAAAATTCTTGAAATACAGGAAATAGTGCAACAACAGGGTTGCAGGGAGACCGAATGAAGATAGTGGATACAAATTCAAAATGCTATTTAATAACCAAATATCCCTTAGTCAATAATACTTTTCAGAAACATACCTTGATTCCTCACAGCATGTAACTTTACTCATGTTCATGAAGAAATTTAAATACAACACCCTATATTATGAAATTAATCCATGTATCAGAATATTTTTCACTTTGTGGTTCTTAGGAAAACACACGCCTAGGAAGAGGTGACACCACCATGAAATGTTGATGGCCATGTTTCTTGATAGTCCAGGCACACTTTCCAAGTATCCTTTGAATAGGAATGTAGGAAGCAGGACCATCATTCTGCACTCTTTTCTGCCAAACAGTGACTGGATGAAGGTATCCCAAGTTCACGTCTGTCTTCTTGAACCACTCTACAACAGCCAAAACATGAACTTTAATACAATCATCTTTTTCAACTGAATGCATGAGATAATGTAGCACTCTTCCTGGTCTAATGTCACCGAAATGAGGGTCAACATTAGAATCATCCCCTGCCCATTTAGCCAACATAATTTTGTAGTTCTTGCATCTGGAACTAGAAACAGAGCCATACATTTCATTAGTCCAGTAAACTGTGCTGTATTTTTTGGCTACCCTTGCAATGTCATCATCTGAAAATGAAGTATCATATAAACATTCATACATTTTCCTCAGGTCATCACGTTCTTTCTGGCCCAGCGTCAACAAAGTAAAAGCCTTTTGTTTAACCTGCAAAAGGCACAAATCTGTCCAAACTTGAGGGTCTTGCCTATGGATTGGTTCCTCTGCAGCAACTTGCAGTTTAGATGTTGGAACTTTTGGGCAGTCTCCACGATCCTCTCGGCAGAACTCTGAAAAAAATTCTGAAAACTCTCCGCATTCTCTGTGCTTCATTTCAGCTGCAAAACCAACCTGCTGGAATTTCCGCATAATCTGGATTTCCACAGAACGTTTGTTTGTGGGAAAATCTGCAAGAAAACCATTATATCTTTCAAAACTAAAAGCCCAAAATCCGTAAATACTGCCATAACGCTCAACTGTTTCTTTCAAATGTCCATGGAGGTGCATATTTGGAGTCAAAAATGCTGGTCCATACAGGTCCTCTGCCATTTTGCTAACCTGTAAGAAAAGTCTGTCGGCAATGATTAATCTTGTTTTCCTCAGTGTGGGCTGGCACAGTTCCCTACAAGCTAAAACAAATTTCTGCCACATCTGCATATGCCTCTCTGGAAGCAATCCCTGCAATGAATATAAAGAAAAAAGCAGCACCCAGTTTTTCCACTCATCAGCTGTAAATTGAGAAAAATTGGTGGCAATATTGGTAGGGAGCCTACCAATATCTGCTGGCACATTAAACTCAGCTACCCTCCGACTAACTTCTTCAAAATCAGTTTTTGTCAGCAGCTCGCTATCCACCCAGTGGACAGAAATTTTTTTGGCTGTACCTAGAAAAAGGTTATGCATTGGCTCTACAACAGAAAATCTAGAGGGCTCAAAATAATCTAACTCTAACAAGTCTGTGTTTTTGTAGCCAAATTGTTTCTGGATCTCCTTCTGTCTTGTCAGGTTATCTGCATTTTTAGCCATCCCTGCATGTCTGATGTGCTCCTCTCTAGTCCTCTGCCTCCAAGTGGTAGGGTCTACAGGTCCACAATACCTATTACCCAAGTTATCCTGAAAAGAAATGTCACAGAAAGAACACCCTTTTATTGCTGCATGCCCCATAAAACCAGCAAGCTTTCGAGCAGCAGGAATATCTGAAGATGCACAAAGCAATAAAACTTTTACTTGCACTGGGTCTTTGTTGGCTGGGCTAATCTCGAATCCCCTGGAAAGCAATTTCAATTCTTTAATAATTGGCTGTAAAAAAGAATTAAGTGAATCTGGCTCCTTCATAAGGGCAGGAATAATGCCGACCAACATGACATTCTCCATCCTGAAACGTAAATGCCTTGGTAAATTCATGAATACAAAATAAATAACACCAATGGATATGTCCAGTCTTCTTGCAAAGGGCTGAAACCAATCAACATTAATCATTAGTGCATAGTTGTTCGGCTGACTCAGGAATGGTTCATTATTGTAAGTCTGGAACTCTTTCCAAATATCTCCATCATAGAGGTCCCCAACATGGTTCTGAATTACATCCCTTGACCTCCATTTGTTACATTCTGTCTCAAAGTCTGGCCTGGAAAGAAATTGTTCAAGATTATCAATAACATTTTTGTAACAATAAGTTTTCAGTGGATAAAATGTTGTTTTATTGTTTGACAGATGAACTTCCTGGACAAGGCTGGCATCACAGCGAAATTTCCCTCGGCGTCCATGATTGGTGCTGCTTTTGTCCACCCTACAACCAAACATTATATTAGAACACTTATGTACAACAGTTCGGCCATTACAGGTCTGCACCACATCCTTGTATCTGTAAAGAGCAGTGCAATTAGGACATACAATGTACTTTAGAAAGTCATCCGTGTCAAACTCAACCAACTTATGGAACCTGTAAATAGAATATGGAAATGCATTATAAATAACCTGAAACAGCTTGCTGCATTTTCCTGCAAAATAAAATATGGGTGAATTCAAAAAAAATGACCACCAAACTGATTTTTTTTGGTAAAATTCAACTACTTATAACATATTTTTCACTTATATCATCATATTGCAAATGCATTCTAGTTTAAAATCCTGAAGTGGCAATAGAATAGACAATTGGATTAAAAAGTTTCAGAATTTTTATTGTAAAATTTCTTTTGAAAAAAGAAAATATCATTACACCTTAAAAGACTTTCTAAAATACATAATCACAAGAAATTATAGTTTTTTATGCTTCAAAATGGTAAAAGGGGTATAAATGATTAAATCTAGACCTTGAATGAGTATCTTCTCTTGTACATGTGACAAAAAATTGGCTTTTTGATTGTTATTTTACATTATTTTTTCAATTCTGGTTTGAAAAGTTTTAATATGAAAAAAATATGAAGTAATAAAATTCCCCAAAATTCACTTTTTTGTCCGTTCAAGTCAATTCTTTAAATCTAAGCCAAAAAAGAATTGTTATATACGAGTTCTCTTACGAAAAATACTAGATTTTGAAGTGACCCCATGTTCTGTACATTATTGTGTTGCACTCCTGACATCTGATATGTATTTTATTTAACATTGTTTTAAAAATTATAACACACAATAACCCATTCTTACTTTGTAAATCAATTTGTCGTGTTGATATTTTTCATCGTTTACAGGAGGTCTTTCATATTTTGAAGACCTTAAAACATGATTATTTGCAAAGTGTAATATATATAAATTGTATTTAAAATATATGTGAAATGATGAAAACTATTCCCTGAATTGACTGTAAAATTTCTGTAATTTGTTGATAGACATAGTGTTTTGAACATCAAATAGTATCAAGCATTTTTTTTTCAACTTAATTTTTAGTAAAGATAGTTAAAAAGCATCGGTAATTATGAAGCAGTTTTGTTGCACTCCTGACTGCAGTAAAGTTTAAAATTAAAACCATAGAACACAAAAATTCATAAAGTGTTGGCAACATCAAGTGGTAATGAAATTGTGCAATACTTATAGCCCAATACTTCATAATTAAAACAGATGAAAGTATTTAAAATTCGCATTTTATCTGGAATTATACCCTATTTTATGCCAAAAAACTAGCTTAAATGTATATTTAGAAGATAAAATATATTTTAAAGCATATTTTCCTTTAGAAGACAAACACAGTAACCCACCAGAAAAATTCTACTCATCATTTTTTCTTTATTTTTATTCTTATTGGACGATTTATAATTTAACATATTTGTTGCACTCCTGACCAAAAGCATTGGGGCCTTTAAAGTAGAATTGTGAAGTGAAAATTACATAAGAACTTGTTCTGTTGTTTCAGTGAAGTTGAGGAGGAATTACTCGAATTTTATGACAATGTTTTAGTGTGTTTATGTTTAACGTTCATTAAAAAAATCACAAAAAAGATAAAAACACATCTGAATTGATAAAATTAAAAAAGGAAGGATTTTAATAATAAAACTGTCAATAATTTAGCATTAAATTATACAAAAAGATCATTATTAATTAATGAATACTTCTAAGCATGAATAGAAGTCTTTTCGTCACACAACTTGAATCTTTAAAAAAATGTGTTGCACTCCTGACCATAGAAATGAGGATCTGAAGCACAGACAGATCCTGTAATTGATAAATCTATTTGGTAAAAATGTTCTTTGTGTCTTTATTTTCCAAAATAAAAATCAGAAAATCATATAATGATAATAGTTTTTTCATGCTTGGGAGCAAAACATCAAATGTTGCACTCCTGACATTTTTGGGTATGCACATATACTTGACTCTCATTAATGCTGCCTGTGATTTATATAACATTTTTAAGTTTTAAAATGTATATCAGTTATTATTTTACACTTCCAAAATTCTGTTTTGTCTTAATTGTATATCAGAATTTTACAATTGATGTTTTTTTTGGCAACACTACATTTTTTCTGTTGCACTCCTGACATGGTATAACATTTTTTTAAACATCAGCCATGACCACAACCTGATTAAACAAAAGTTTTGACAGTCCACATTTAAAGCTCAATACTTTGAATATTATCAGGAAAGTCTTTATTTTCAACATGAAGCATTATTTTTTATTTCACAGATCTCCAAAAAATATTGAAATTTCAAAATGTCACAAAAAGGTGTTGCACTCCTGACAATTTTAGCATCATTTTTGGGCATAACTTTTTTGTTAATTGAGATATCGACGAGATATTTGGCAGGTATTTAGACACTATCTAAAGACATATGCTGAGACATAGAAATCTATTTTCATTGCCTGTATTTTTAGTGTGGGATGATAAATATGCGTTTGGTCATTTTTTTTGAATTCACCCATATCTGATTGAGAAGCTGAAGCAGTTTTATAATACAAGCATTGCTTAACAGGAACTTGTTTTGGATATGCAGAAGAGAATACAAAATCCATAACACAAACTGATGTGCCCTACTCCTTTTTTCCTGTCCATGTCTTTCATCCCTGTTGGTAATGTCCCGAATAATATCATCATCTGTTTCATCCCAGTGTTGAGCTACCTGACCATCATCATCTTGTTCTGAATTGTCTGACTCAACTTCTGACTCATCACAGATTGTATTGGTTTCATCCTGAAAATAATGAACAGACCTCTTTTGTACTGCATATTTAAGAAATCTTAATAAAAATTATTAATGTGCAATAAAGTGTACTAGTACACCAGTTATAAAGTTATTTTAAAAAATTGCAAATATTTTTTTCAATGAAGTTATTTTTTATAATCAGTATATAAGTCATATTAATACCATGACTTCTGGTGTTTGCCTTGGTGTTTCCATGTCAATCAACTCCCTGTCTGTAGTGACACCTTCATCTATAGGTACATGTAAATGCGTAGGACCTGTGGGTATAATTTTTAATATCAGCAAATATTATATGATATTATTTTTTTATCATGATGCTTAAAACACACTATAAACAGAGGTTTGGTGAGTATAAGAGGGGATCCCTTAACACGTTTGGATATCATATTAAATTTTCCTAAAGAATGAAAAATATAATATATATATGAATCTATATGATCTTAGAATAAACATGTATAATAATCAACAATGATAATTAGTAAATTGAAGCCCAATCTAAATCTGTATTAGTATAGACAAGATTAAAATTACATACGGATATAAATATAAATAGACATAAAACAGTTAAGTTGTCAAAAACTTCCTCCTTTGCTCCCATGCAATATACAAACAGCTATTTAATATCGTAATGCCACCTAACCTCAACCCCACACACTAGATCTATCAGTAACACTGGTGTTCTATTGAATGAAATGAAACTTACGAGGACTGAGTGATGGCACCTGAAGCACATGACGCCAGCCTCGTCTCCTTGGATTGCCAAACAACTGACGATGCCTCAGAACTGTTCTGCTTGACAAAAACTTATTGCAGTGTGGACAAAGTTGAACTTTTTTGGATATTGGAGAAGCCATCTTGACACCTAAATTCAAAACAAAAACGTTTAGTTCATATGTATCCGGTAGACTTGCGGAGTTTGGGATCCAAGATCCCCCTATGATTTTCGGCCTAACAGCAGGCGCGGATCCAGGAATTTTTCCCAGGGAGACCATCCCAGTCAAAAAAAAAAAATGCCCAACCCAAACGTTTCTTGACAAGCAAAACAAACAAACAAACAAACAAACAGAAAAAAACCCCCCGTAAAATCCATTTCCCACACGTGAAAAACTCCGTGGTGGTGATGGTGGTGATGGTGGGATCCACCACTGGGTGAAATAAGCAGTTTCCCATCATGGGAAACTATACGGAAACCACATGGAAACCTCAAGTTTACATCATGTTTCCCAGTGGTTTCCGCAGCGGATGCCAGGTTATTCCGTCAAGTTTCCGTGGCACGGAAACTACTACGCTCCGATTCCATTAGGTATCCCGAATCACGGAAACCTCGGGAAACCTGAAGTTTCCCAAGCCTCCATGTAGTTTCCCGTAATGGGAAACCTGAAGATTCCACTGGTTTCCATAATTAGGAAACTACGTGGAATCGGAGCGTAGTGGTTTCCATGGAATTGGGAAACTGGATGGAATCCTCAGGTTTCCCATGAACGGAAACTAGAGGAAACCTCATGATTCCTCAAGTTTCCATGACTCGGGAAACTACATGGAATTGGAGCGTAGCGGTTTCCATGTTATGGAAACTTGGTGGAATTATCTGGTGTCCTATAAAAGGAAATTACAGGGAAACTTCAAGATTCCCTTCTTCTTCTGACATGGGAAGCAATGTGGAATTGTTGTGTAATAGTTTCCATACCATGGAAACTACAGGGTAGGTTGAGCATTTCAATTTTGGGAAATGATTGACAGGCAACTGGAAGCTCAAGAATCCCTGTATTTTCCATGGTAAATCTTTCTTTTCTAGAATGTGAAAAGAGAACAGCAGTTTTAAATCAAAATATATATTATTAATTTCCTTGGTAAACTGTGTTTTCTTTTCAAAATCTATTAAAAGATGTATAAAGAAAAAACAGCATTATCAAATCATATGTTTAATAATTCATTTGACGTACAAAAACATTATTTTAAAATTATATCAAAATAATTAAAATCATATATCTTAGGTAAACAATGTAGTAGTCTTTCACATCTACGTCCATTCATAAACTTGATTAAATACTCAGTACTTCTTTCAACATCAGCTTCCCTTGTATTTTCTTCACATCATCTGCGATCTGCAATATATTTTTAATAAAAAATTATTTTTTGTAAGAATTGTATGCTTGAATATTATTTAGAAATCTGACAAGATCACTCAATGTCCTTTAATGTACTAATATTAGTGATTAGTTTTAGTCTTTAAATTTAATGACCATGAAATCAGAATAATGAACATTACATAGTACATGTAATGTTTTAAGCCAGATAAATATCAAAGCAGGTATGATTGAGAATATGACCATCTCATAGAACACTGCATTTAGTTGAGTCAATTGGAGAGAAATGTGTTCTGGACAAGGATATTACAAATCTTTTTTTTTCTTATTAATTGACATTAGACCTAGAAAATTGGTTAAAGATCACTACACACCCTTCATCCCATGGCACACAATCCAGATCATACCAAGGGAAGAAAATTATGCTCTGGACAAGATATATTGTGTATTTTGATACTGACCTTTGACCTAGATAATTAGTCCAAGGTCCACCCACAGGCACTCTACGAGTTAAATTTGAGTGAGATTGGGCTATGAGGAGAGAAAATATACTCAGGATAAGTGATATCAGATGGACAGACAGATCATCTCATGGCATCCACTGAACAGGACCCTAAAAAAATCAATGCATATATATGTAAAGTTATATCCATATAAGTCAATATGAATTCATCATATGTTGCATTGCATACACATGCTTTAATCATGTTTAATACCTTATGAATAATTTCAAATTGCATGTACACTCAGTTTACATACAAATAATCTAAATTTCATCAAAGACGACCAACATAACAGCCATTCAAGATTTAGTTAATCAACATTCAGTACAAGTTCTATATGCTATACCATATGTACAGACACATACTAGTATTATTTACCTGCATTCTAAATCTTGTTTTATGTCACTGAAAATTAAGGCGATAGCCATTAACCAATTTTAGCCCCAATTTACATACATGCATGTTGTAATGTTTGTTCAAGACTTAACATTTATAAATATTATCTTATAGTATATTTAGTTAACATATACCTACATTTAAAGCTTCAATGTGTTTCTCTGAATATTTTAGAAATTACAGTCATCAAAATACTGACCAGCCAGAAATCAGTAAATGTGTATGTCCTTAATTTTCATTCTTGTATTGTTTCATTTAACATGTTTCAATGTTAAAGTGTTTTAGTAAGTTATAATATTTACTACTTTATCATAGCCATACAGTTGAACTTTGGCATCTCGAACACAGACACCTCGAGTACCATAGATACATGTATGTTGAAGTAATTTGGAAGTATTCTTTAAGCATTTTACTCCTGATATCTTGAATCCTCAAACATCTCAAAATATTTTCAATGATTGAATTGAACCATGGCAAAAGGACTCTTAAACAAATATTCATTATTCTTAAAATAAAGTCTACAGGTTACAAAATTAAAAGTTGCTCAACAATGATCATATCAATTATATTTAAGAGAGTTGATCATTTCCCCTTGGGGTGAAGGGGGGAGGGGGGCTTCGTCTGTACAATTCAGAATATCCTTACTTTGTGTCAACCTTGGTTAAAATTAGTGGTTCTTGGGAAGAAGTTAAAGATGTGAAAAGCTCACAGATGGATAGACAGTTTGATGGACAAAACACAAAACAAAAGGTGATCAGAAAAGTTCACATGAGTTTTTAGCTCGAATGAACTAAATTCCTCACTGCATGGTGTATATCATGCAAGATATCATCCAGACAGAAAATTTTATAGAAGAGTGAAAAAGAAGACTCCAAGCCATAATTTTAGATAACCTCTTGTAGTTTGCAATTGGTATTTCAACATTCCAATTAAACTCAAGTTCTTTTCTTTTCATGCAATTGTTATACATGCCTATTTATGATTGAATTAATTACCACTTACCACATGATCACATCTTGATTCATCATACATCTTGCTGTTCTCCTTTAATGTCACTTCTTCTCTCTGAAAGAATATATTATGTACAATTACTATTGCATTCTGATTTCACCTATAAGACCAACAATAAACAGTGTCCCAGGGGCCACATTGCTCACCTAAGCACTTTCTTTGGGTAGGAAAAAATATAAATCAGTTCAGTATTGAAAAGTTTAAATATAAAAGTGGTTTGGTTTGGAAGGGGGGGGGGGGGATTCTACACTTTCTAAGGATGCTTTTGAATTAATATCACACATATTAGCATTGCTGTTCTTAAGAAGAAAATCCTTTTTATTCCTTTGTATAACTATAATCCCCTGTTATGGCCCCTCTATTCTCCTGGGGGGGGGGGGGGTTCATGATTTAAATATATCTACATTACTTCATTGCCCATGTATATAAATATGACCAATCATGGCTTTGTTGTTCTTGAAAAGAAGAATTTCTAAGATTTTCCCTATGTACTTTGATCGTTCATTGTGGCCCTGTCCTACCCTGGAGGTCATGATTTGAACAAACTTGAATTTATACTAGCTGAGGATGTTTCAACATAAGTGTCATCTTTCCTGATACAGTGGTTCTAGTGAAGAAGATTTTAAAAGATTTTTTCCTATGTATTCCTATGTAAAATTGATCATCCATTATGGCCCCGCCCTACACTGGGGGTCATGATTTGAACAAATTTGAATTTACACTACCCGAGGATGCTTCCAAATAAGTTGGAATCTTTCATTGCCCTGTGGTTCCAGAAAAGAAGATTTTTAAATGATGCCATTAATTTTTCATTTATTTGTAATTATTTCCCTTTAGAAGAAGATATGGCCCTTTATTTAAACAAACTTGAATCCCCTTTACCCAAGGATACTTTATAGCAAGTTTGGTTGAAATTGGCCCAGTGGTTCTTGAGAAGATTGAAATGTGAAAAAATTACGAAAACCACGGCAACAGACAAATTTCGATCAGAAAAGTTAACTTGAACCTTTGGCTCAGTGTGCTAAAAATGATTTGTTTGATGTACTCCGAATAACCCATCAAAATCACCCCTACCCAATCATTTTTTTAAGTATTGAAATTTTATTTCAATTTTTTTTTTTTTTTTTGGTTTCATTGAAATAAATTTTGTTTCATTATAAAGTTGAGGTTTATAATTTCTCCAAAAATTTTGTTTTATGGAGAAATAAATAATAAATCTGTCTAGCTGGTCAGTGTACATAATGAAACATCAATAAATTTCTAATCCTGTGTTTTTGTATGACAAAAATCAATTTGTTAGATACTGCCAAAAAAAATCTACCTACCTACCATTTTGCAAAATGTGGGTCGGAGTACATCAAACAAAAGTATTTTTAATAATGGCCTAGACTTCAATAACTACCAGGGAGGAAAATAAATAAACAAACAAAAATTTCAAACAAATGCGGATTCACTTATTTTTATCATTATGCTTCTACGATGTTGCGACCGCCATCAATAATTGATGATTGTAATTTAGATGATTCATTTGCATTACTTGAAACACTATCAAAAATTATCAATATTTGTACATCATGTAGGCTTATTATTTTTAACATTTTCAGTAAATCTCTCAGCAGGTCACACATGAAAAATTTTGTCTTTTGAACAGTAAACTGTTTCAATTCACAATCTATCATTTGTTTCTTAAAAAGTTGTTATATTATTATAGAGAGTGCACTTTAAAACCAATACATTTTCCCTATACAAATCATCACTATGCATATCAATAAGGGTTGTGCTATGGCTTTGTAAGATGTATATGTACTCTAGTTACAGACAATCTATTTAAATTGTTCTTATGATTCTTCATAATTTGTAATTATATCTGCCACATAAAGGCGTTTTATCTGTGTCGGATTACAATAGTCAGAACTCTCTCTTTCAGCTGTCTTTTAAATTTCCATTGATGATGATGTCCTTCGTGAATAATCTGATAAGTTGAGATTGCAGACACCTTTTGTTTAAATATTAATGACTTAATCGTAATTTAGTAGCAGAAATAATTCATCGTAATTTAGTAGCAGAAATAATTCAATTATACCTTGTCGTTACATCATAAAAAGTTCCAAAAGTCTAACAAGTTCATGAAGTTGACGATCTGATCATCCGATCCCAGAACACATGTATTCAAACCGGATATACGTTTTGTCTGTAGTAACAAGGAAACCATATTCGGTACAAATATTATTATCCGATTTAACAACGAAAAAAAAAATCATACACTTTTCATTTATATACATAGAGAGAGAACTATTATAGTAAGCATTCATTTTCACTAAAAAAAATAATCTAAAATGCAAAACGTACAGCATGGAAAAAGACAAATGTGGTGCCATAGGGTCTAGCTATACAAAGTCTACTATCTATGCATCTTTGATCGTAAAACACTAAATATTGTATAATTCAAGTTTCTCTTTTCGTTTTTGCAATGTGTAAACTAAAATATTTAAAACTTAGATATCAAACATTTCAAAATGGCGTCAAAACGAATGTGGTCTTCGATGGGAAAGATTTGTTCTGCCCATTATTACTATTATTTACCGTAAAAAAGTATATAAAAATATACGTACACTAATCCTTGGTTGTTGATCATTGCATTTTTCACAGTTTTAAAGACACTGGGTGGCGAAAACATCATTAACTTTTCACATTTGCACCTTACGCCCGAGTTCTTCTCCGTCTTGCTCAACTCCAAAAATGGCGCCTCGTGAAAATTGACCAATGAATAAAGCCTCTGCAGAGCGATGCATTATGGGAAACAGAACCTATTTACTTAATTATGTTAGAGGGTAAAGTTTTTATATATAATATAATTTCCCTGTGACGATGATTATGAGTTCTTATCCTTAATGAAGTTCTTCTCTGTTCATAGAAAGGGGGCTGCTCCTCAATAAATTTGCTGATAATTAGTATACTATAGAAAACGAAGCGTTTATCTGAGGATGCATGACCAGAGAAAGTTTATGTGTCTGGTGTGACCCCTCAAATTATATGACTTGGGGGTGGGGCGGGGGCTTGGAACGTAGTGCCCATCCAAACAGAAAATGTCCGCTTGCCCTCTCCCCTCCCACACTACTTTTTCATTAAATTATTCATTATTCTGATTAATGTATAATGTCACAACAGAAGATGTTAAACCTTTATACTGTTATACATGTATACATGTTTTAAAATTGGAAGTTTCAACAGGAACCCTTGAAGGAACTACCGTCAGAAAATGAATAATTGTTGAGGACCGTAGAAAATAGGGGGGGGGGGGGGGGCATTGTGGACGTGTCATACATCCCTAATCATATTTTTTGCAGTATAGGAAACAAAGCTTATTTCCTGTTGCGACCCTCAAAATAAACACATGATGACTCTTTATCAGCTGTTTATTATTTTGTGACAAGAATGTTGTTGTCCTTTGAAGTCTGCCGTAAATTTCGGTGGGCATTTGGCATGCAAATGAACTACATGACATGTATACAGAACAATATTTTATTTTTAGTGATGATGGAAAAGTTCGGCGTCAAAAATTGCTGTTTAGTGAAAGGAATCAGGGTATGTTAGACTAGTATACACTTGTGAAAATCAAGACAAAATAATTTAATTACCGCCAAGGACGGTTCAAGAATAATAAAGATTTGATTTTTTTTCTCTTGTTCGGCTTTAGATACTTTATTGAACCCCTTCCTTTTTTGGTTTCGATTTTGAGCCTCACTCAGTTATCAATAAGAATCAGTGGACAAATTGCTGGACTTTTTCCTATTTGCTATATTTTACTTGAAACATCTTTGCCTTTAGTTAAAAAAATTCTCACACCGTTTTAATGTATCAGAATTTTTCACATTTAATTTGAAAATTGATTTATAAAAAGGAGAGTAAACACAAGGTGAAAAAAAACGAACCAATATCTAAGCAAAGGTAGGGAAAACGTGCAGTATTTTAATTTGAAAAACACCGGCCCGTAGAATGCGAGGAGGGGGGGGGGGGCAGGGGGTGAAATTAAATGATTTTTTTTTTTTTTGGCTTGTCAGATTTTTTGGAAGTCCCCCCCCCCCCCATTTTGAAACTGTTGCGACAGACCTGAAACACATGATAAAAATAAGCCCAGAATTATTGTAGGTAACCTACAATCATGTCCATTGCATTCAGAATTTTAGTTGTGACTGGTAACAATTTGTCAATATTTGATCATCTGATTTGTTGGACAATAATGCCCGGTGTATACTCGTTGATGTGCAGGGCTGTATAAACATGTATATATATGTGGCTTAATTTAGCCGTTTAGCCAGTACCGTCCTGTTTCTTTCATATATAACCTTTTTCCTGTAATTTCTGGTAAGGTTTGCTAGTTAAGAACTTTCTAGTAAAGTTTTGCCCCAAATTGAAATTACTTTCATACAGGCCTGTAGTTTGAGTAGACAGTTTTAAGTGCAGTTTTTTTTTTTTTTTTTTTTTTTTTTTTTAAATAAGTAATGTTACATGTCGGCGTATAAAATCAAGAAATGGACGGCGTACATAAAGGAATGTTTGTATATATAGTAGTATTGACAATCACCACATCAGTATATAAGACCTAGATATCGAAAGAAACTATTTTCTCTCCATTTTTTGAAGAAGGAGAGGGGGCTTAAATTTGTAGGGGTAACCTTCTGCTTAACACAATGCACGATTTAAAAGAATATTTTCGCTAAGCATCTACGTGTAAAACAATTAATAAATTATTGGGTTTTTTTTCTTCAATGAATTGCCTTAGCATGCAGTTCTTCAGAAGACGTTATTCTTAAGGAAAAGAAAATCATTTAAATAAATATCATAGACTTTTCTTTATTTAGAGCCAGCATTGGCCTTTGTGTACAAAATGGCTAAATTACATATACGTGCATGTACATGTGTGCACTTAAGACCAACATTATTGTAATTTCATGCGAAAAATGAAGACATTTACTACATCAGGGTCTGTGTACAGATATAAAAAATATAAGTTATATAGTTAACACTCATTAATTTTGTATACGAATATTATTCTGCTGTTTTATCTTATCAATGTCTTACAGACAACACATTAAAGTTGATAATTAATCATTCTTTCTATGTTTTCAATATCTGAAGTTTACATTGATGTCAAACAAGGACGATCGTTAATTACCGATTAAAAAAAAATAATTTCATTTATCTATTTACTTACACATTTCTTTAAAAAAGAATTATGATTTAACACATAACGAGAATTTAGATTTATTCTAGACCGATAGAGAAATATATATGATTTTTAAACGGTTAGGAAATTTTCTTTTTTAATCAGTAATGAAAATTGAAATACAATTCTTTTTTTCCTTCTCTCATTGAACATCTTAAAATTAATGTAGCTTATTTTATCAATATTTTGTGATCTTATTGATAATTAAAATTATTTTTTTAAATCAAATCAATGGCCAACATTTATCACCTAGATTTAAACTGAGTTTGCGGAGACTAGGTGTATGTACATGCTTGACCACAGCCTATTGTTTCTCTTAGGTAGAAAATCCTCTCAAATAACATAGAATATACAAGAAATATACAGTCGCAGGTGTCTTCGCGACACGTGTCTCCACCTGTGGCACGTGAGAACAGGTGCCCGCGATTACAAGGGTCAGCGCAATGATTGAATTTTATCTGACCAGTTTACACTGATTTTTCAAAAATAAATGTTGTATTAAATCTTCTCTATTAATTCCAATCCACGTGTCTTAATGAGTTTTACCGAGACCTAAAATGTTAAAAATTATTTAATTTGGGTTTACGGTCATAGAATGCTCAATTGTATTACACAAAGAGTTTTTTTTTTTATTATTCTTTTGATTCACGTTTCCAAAATGTCTATTATCGGGAAAATAGATGTAAACCACAGCATACGTGTTTTCCATATCTGGGAAACATGCTGGAAACTACAGGTTGATTACTTCCATATTGGGAATCTACGTGGAAACAACTACTGCATGTTTCCACGGTTTCCCATATTGGGAAACTTACGGGAAACCATAGGTTGATTGTTTCCATATCGGGAATGTACGTGGAAACCACTATGTGGTTTCCATAAAATGGAAACTATATGGAAACTACTGATGTCACGATTCCCATATGTTTCCATCGGGTTTCCAAATTTGGGAAACCTGGCTTTTCATCCTGTGCACGTTTTCAAGGGGAGTCCAAAGTCATTTTTTTTATTTTCTTCTGTAGATAATTTAAATTACTCTGCAAATTCCGGGGGGTTGGCTCCCCCCCCCCCCCCCCACTATAGATCCGAGCATGAACAGTGTACTTAAAACATGACTTTGGACTCCTCTAAGGAAATATCTTGTCCATTATGTTTTTTTAATTTCATTTTTCATTTTTTCAACTTTCATTATTAGTATTCAGTTTATTATTATTTTTGATATGATTATTCAATCTGCACACCTGGGATGTTGACCCGTGCCCTTATTAAAAAAAATAGTTTCCAATAATATAATTTCATTAATCTGTCCAAGATTTTCGGCTTAGCAGTGTACTTGAAACATGACCTTGTACTCCTCCTACGAAATATGTTGACCATGCATCATGTTTTTTCAGCATTCATTTATATTCACTTTATTATCATTTTTGATATGATTATTTACACAATCTGCACACCTAGGAAATTGACAAAACTTCTACCGGGACTAGTTGAACACGTATTTAGTAGCTTTGCTAATACTTTGTTTAAGGATCAATGATACTCTAATAAGAGAGATAACTCTTAATGGGATAAATGTATATTATTCCATTATAAATTTGTTATGTTTAAAATGCCTTTTTGTTCGATTTTACCCCGCAAGCCAAGCTAAAATTGGTTGTATTCTACTTATAATTTTTTTTTTGGAAAATCATGGGCATTAGAGAAATATTTCAGTTGAGTGAACAGAGGGATTATGAACCTTAGTTTATATTCTAAATTAGCCTTCATCATGCTATATTGTACTGTGAATTGCCTAATTAATCTACATGTAATAAGAGCGATGGTCACTGTGATGCGTTGAAATTGTTAACCTCAATTATCTCTTTGTGAAATACTGACTCTTATTGGTTGACTAGCAGCTCTATTTCACATACAATTCCTATATAAGCATTGAATTTCATTGACATTCAAAGTTTCATGCATGTTCATATATAAATATTATATACTGGACATGGCAACATACGCTCTTCTCGGTAGTTCCTTAATATCAAGACTTGAAGAAGCGTTTGATGGTGATTTGAAAGTTCCAGGTAATGTGTATTTTTTTGGAAAAGGTGGAATGAAGACTAATTCTATTCCAAGCGAATTTTTAGCCACATTAAGGAACATTCAACCCAACTGTGTTTTTATTCATCTCGGCGGGAATGACATAACGGCATTATCAGATCCAAAAGAAATTTCTACAAGGATTCTACGTCTACATGATGAATTAGTGCAGTGTGGTGTAAAGATGGTGTTTATTGGGGAAATTCTCACACGAAATCCATCACAAAAACACTGTCCTGGGCTTACTAAGTTGGAGTTTGATAAACAGAGATCAGTAATAAACAGTTATCTTAAGAAAAAAATCGGGCGAAGATTAGTACGATTTAAAGACATTTCATTTCCAAAGGATTATGCTGACGACAGGATACACCTAAGCACCTTCACAGGAAATGGATCAAGATGTGGCATAGAAAAATACTTTTTTACAATCCGTCGCCTTTTTTTCAGTGTGGAATAATTATGATTTTGTACATTATATATGTATAATTTTGTATTACTTTCTCCTTAAGCTTTATATGTAATGTAGCTTATTTATCTTGAAATATTTTAAGTGTGCTATTCCTGCGCAGTTTCCAATGAATGAATAAAAACCTCCCCCTCTTTTACACAACTGGGTTTATTTATAAAACACATAACAGAAGGATCCCCATATCAGATTAAACATAAGTTAAACTTATGTTAACCCAATGTCTTATGAAAATTGGGATCCAAAAAAGATAAAGGGCATAAATTTTGACACTGCATGATTAACAATTGAATATTTAAAGAATTTAAAGAATAAGACATTTATTGAGTCCAAACAATATCCTACTAATCAGATATATAATAGTTTGGATGCTTGCGTATGAACTTTGACTAGGTCCTGCAGGTGGAAAAAACACGTGGTAATTACAATTCTAAAAAAAATGCTATTAAAATGCATTAGTTACAAGGTCAGAAATCAGAATGCAAAAGTTCCTTTGGACCGGGTTCATGCAGTATTAGATTTAGTTTAAGCTTGTTGGTCAAGTGCTAGTGACAAATCGATCTTGGAAACTTCATACATTTAACTACGCATTGGGCGATCATTATGATTTAAACTTTTAATCTAACAGTTACATATATTATGTCATATTAGAATGCATCTAGCATAACAATAGGAGTGCAGTTGGACAGGTCACCCATAACCTATTAACTAATAGACCTTTAATATCAATTCATAGTAAGCTTCTCTGCCTACAAAAGTTGACTACAATTCTACACAATAATTCGGTAATTGTATTGCGATGTTTAAATAATTCATAGTAAATTACATTCTTTCGTTCAAATGGAAAGATGTTAGCTCATTTAATTTCTTAAAATTATTTTGATAATAATCCAAACTTTACGGTTATAGATCTTTACGTTTTCAAGAGAAGCGGGTAGTCTCATTTTCCGTTGAGGACACTGGATTAAATTTTCTTAAATTGATTCTTTGCAAAGGACCCATTTCTGAACCCAGATTTATAATGTTGATTACGCCAGATTTAACTTTTCTTGATTCTTCGCATAATATATAGTGATCGATTGTTACGCCAGACAAGGTTTTCTGGAGAGCTAATACTTAATTGTATATATAATTTAAATCATATTATGAGAAAAAATAAGTAAATAAATCTCAAAAGATCTCAAATGTTGCTGTATATGTAAGACGTTTTTTTTAATTAGTAAGGGGTAAAAAATTTGTAGATGTTAATAAATTTTAGACATATAAACAATAAGAACCCTCACTGCACACTAGAGAGTTCTAATTCTGTGGTATTTTTATGTAGTTAGAGTAATCTGCCCTTAGATCTAAAATAAAATAAATTGAAATCTGCAGTTTATCAATCAATTGTAATCAATTCAAGCATTCTTAGCATTTTGATAGGCCAACATAAATTAATTGAACACTTCATATGCATTCTTTTTCCCCACTTATAAGGTAAACAAATGTGAATTCTGTTCATCAAAACTTTGTTGACTTTGAACATTTTTCCTGGGGGTAAAGGCCTGGCACCCTATGTTTGAAATGATATAAATAAGCTCAATATTTATACCTTTATACAACATATTTTTTCTCAATGTCCAAAAACATTTTTGTGGAGTGTAAAGAGGGTCCTTAAGTACGATAAACGTTTTTACTTATAAAACGTTTATGACATGCATTAATGATGTATTTGTGTGTTTTATTGCCAAAGTAGGGGTGCATTTTAATTAAATCTAGCTTAAAGAAGTAATTTTCAAAACGCAATCTTATAGGAACTAGGTACGGAGAAAATAGGGCATTTAGCTAAATGAATATCTAGATGTCGTGGCGCACACATGATGAACAGGTCTTAAAAAATATCATTTTCCCTTTTCAAATTATCTCTATACATTATACGGATTTTATGATTAAGTATCAAATGTAACATTTGATTCGTATAATTGATTTCTCAAACATAGAAAATTTCGAATTGCATAACCCTGCGGGCACCTGTTCTCACGTGTCACAGGTAAGATCACGTGTCTCGTTAACACCTGTGAGGATCCAGTCAATCCCTTATGTGTATATTTTGTATATTCTATGTAAATTGCCAGGTTTTTTCTACCCAAGGTGAACAATAGGGCTTAATTGATCAGGTATACACATAGATTATCTATGTGTAAAAGTGAATTAATCCAAAGATAAAGCCAAAAAGAAAAATACAAAAGGAAAAACAAAAACAAAAAAAAAACAAAAAACAAAATTAATAAATAAATGAATAAATTATAATAATAATAATAATAAAAACAACACCCTCAAAAACTGTTCGTTCAACATGTTACACTTAACACGGGAAAATTCATCCTTATATCATACAAATGATTGACAACTGATTTCTCCCTTGTCGAGCAAAAAAGTAATAAAGTCAAGGATAAAGATGTCATTGTCTGAATTTTTTAATCGAGATTTTAAGAAAGAAGTGAATAAGAAGATTCCATATAAAAAAAAAAAAGATTATCATTTATATAAAAATTATATAAACATTTTTTTAAGAATTCAAGCATGAAGTACCAACCATACAGTAAAATAATATAAAAAAGGATACAGAAACTTTTCGAATTTTTACTTATTATTTGTTTCGTATTTGATGAAAGTCAGCAAAAAAATGGAAATCGCATTCTTCTACTATTGTGTTTTGCAACATTAGGCATATAATTGCATGTGCATTAAATTATAAGAGCAAAATTTTAAGGCAAAATATTTTGATATTTTTTTTTTTTAATTTTTTTTTTTTTTTACAAAGAATTGGTATTGAAAGAAGTTCGACCCCCCCCCCCCCCCCCCCGAAATATGATTTTCGGGTTTTGACAATTTTTCTTTTGTGATTTTTTTAGCTTTGATTTTTTTTCTCTTTCAATTAGCCCCCCCCCCCCCCTTCCAATTTGCTTACGACGCCTATGTCTCTAGCTACCTTTACTGTCATAACTAAAAAGAAAAGAACGGAGTCCCAGATAGCAAGCTTACGTTGGGCCAACGCAAGCCCAACAGTGAAAACTGCGTTGGCCCTCCGTCAGTTTTACATGTATGCGTTGGCCTAACATCATCTTGCTCATCGGTCCTACGTTCAACCAACATGTTGGCTCAACAATGGCCCAACGTTTAACTTCCTGTTGGCCCAATGTTGATTCAATGTTTTTTTAAAGCTAAGAATGAATGTTGGACCAACATTGGCCCTACGTTCTGTAAACATGTTGGCAAATGATCGGCGATTGAATTATTTTAGTTCAACAATATGAATTCCTGTAACCTTTTTATTTCCATAATTACGAGTAAAACACAATTGATTGAATAAATCCTGCATGATAAATTATCTTGTTCCTCAAACAGATGTTCTATTTTTTTGTCACTCCTATGGAATGAAATCAACAGAGGGAAATAAAGGTAGTTCAATGTTTTCTTAAGTTTATCCCATATCATTTCAGTCGCTATATAACATTCCTCTAGAATAAGAGTCCCAGTGTTCAAATTTGTGAAACTTTGGAATGTTCTCCTGCCCATATTACTTCTGAACCATTCACTCCTTTTTTCCTGTTCATGTTATTGTTTCTTTGTCTGTAAAATCCATGTCTCACACTGATAATTGAGATAAATCACTCACTGTCCATTACATTCCAAACATCAATGGTCTTGTAACACAAAGGGTTTTCTCCCCACCAGATGCTATAAATGATATGAAAAATATATCAGTTTAATCCGTTCAAAAATGATGTCACTTACTACTTATAAGTTATAACTTAAAGAGATTACTAGTAAATATACATGCATATTTTGAAAATTGCAATTCTTGAATAACTTGTTCAATTTTACAAACTATGCTCAAGTTAAAACTTTTACAGAGTTAAAATTCTATCAATCACACCTAAAACGACTATACTTACATTTCATTGGCTAAAACAATCCATTTTCTCTGTCTTGCGATTCAAAACGGACACGCACAAGTATATGCTTTGTTCAAGTGTTGCAAGTGATAAGATGTGACCACTCCGAGTTTACGAAACAGAGCTGATTAGGATGCCTGTTTCCTAGGAAACCAGCCAGTCACCTGCTGAGCCAGTGGATTTCACCACTGACCTAATTATTTGGAGCTCTAAAACTCAGCACTTAAGTTCCATGATGCTAAATATAGAATCTACAAAATTATATACTGTGCAGAATAATTAAAACTTCTACATGTATTTGCAATGGTCTCGGACTCAAATTACAAACATAAATCAGTATTAAAAATTTTATTTTCATAAATTAGGTTCTGGAATAATTTTTCATTTTTTATTAACACATACACTGTAAATTATTAATAAATGGGCTATTAAGATAATCCATTGTTCATAATATTTTAACGAAAGATGAGATGTCTCTATTGAAAGAAGCTTAATTGGTTCTAAAAGATACAAATTTAATATGTGTAATTAACAGATCACCAACATGTATGTTAATGAAAGTTGATTTTATCCCAATATTCACTCCATTGAACAAACGCTGGGCCAACGTTGAAAGCCATATCAATACCTCACTATAATCAAAATTTACTACGTTGGGCCAACATTGGACCAACATTACATGCCCAACACACATTTCATGTGTTTCATGTCAACATTACTTGGTTTGCCCTATGTTGGGCCAACGTTACATCCCAACACACAGTGGCTTTGTTTTAAGCCAACATCTACTTGGTTGGACCTACGTTGGGCCAACATCAAATGCCCAACATATAATGGTCATGTTTCATGCCAACATTTACTACAATGGACCAACATTGGCCCAACATCGCATACCCAACACCGATGGACCAGCTTTCACGCCAACATATCATCCGTTGGGCCAATGTTGGGCCAACATTTACCGCCCAACGCCAACACTATACCAACCTACCAACCATCAACCAACGTTGGCCCGATGTAGTCTTGCTATCTGGGGTTTTGCTTCAGAATTTTTTTTTTCATTGTGATAAAACAGAAATATCTTAATATTAATTATACTCAATGTTATATGTATTGTAGTATTTTAAGCATATAATTGTGATATATAATGCTTCATGCTGATATATATTTCTTCATATTATGTATGTTTTTTTAAAGGAAGTGGAAAAGAAAAAAAGGGCCGAAATTCTGAACTAAAAGTGTCCATTCAGTGACCATGTTTTTTTTTTCTTTCTTTCTGTGTTGTAAAACAAGGGGAACCATTTTGATTTTATGGGGTGCCGCTAGGTGGCGCGTCACGTGGGTTTGTACGCTTCCTGATTGGACAAAAAAATTGGCGCGATCTCTCATTCCATGTTTTGATCGCTGAGAGAGAAAGACGGAAAGATGGCAGAAGCGATGATGGAGCGCGTTTTGAGGGAAATGGCTGAGATCAGGGGCCTCTTCGACTCCGCATCGAAGAAGAAACCACTCAGGATGCCTGACGGAATTCAGGTAACATTATTTTTGATCACATTTTCAGTTAGTTTTGTAGTTTAAGCCCTTGCGGAATGAGCTGATTTCTGTAAAAATGGCGGTAACGAAGAATTTCAAACGGACGAAATTTTGTTATGGATTAAATTTGAATTTGTTAAGTTTATTGTTATATCAATGAAATGCAAGAAATACAGACATACTGAAACATAAAATGAAGGATAATAATTCCAGAATATAAGATTTAAAGTGTCTTTGAAAGTGCCTTTATCTCGTGTGTAATTCGTGTACCGCCATCATTAGCTATTCACTGATGTAAGTTTTTTTTAAACGTTAAAAAATTGTGTATAAAAATATGTATAAATGCATGTTACCTTTTACCGATGTTTGTACTAGTTTAATGAACAAATGATACTCATTTTATGCTCAAGCAAGAAAGGGAGGTAACTTTTGATTAGCTTAGAATGATTAAAAGATTGGTATTAAGTACAGTGTCTTTCAATAATTCCTCATTACTTAAACAATTTGATGATGTCTGTGTGTCAGTGTGTGAAGTTCGAGATCCCCAAAAATTTAGATCTCCCTAGCCTTCTGCTTTTGGTGTAATTCTTCTATTCTCTATTGTTGCCCGCGTGGCGCATTGGTTAGAGCGTCTGCTCTAGAGTCGTGAAGTAAGGAGTTGATCCTTATGTCACTGGTTCGAATCCCACTGCGGGATGTGGAGACCGGTCCTTCGGATGAGACCGTATAAACCGAGGTCTTGTGTCGCAGTAGGTGCTGGCACAAAAAAAATCCCTCACTGCTCAATGGTCTTAAGTGCCGAGTATAGGTCAAAATTTGTAGCCCTCCACCGGCAAGTGGTGACGTCTCCATATGAGTGAAAAATTCTCGAGAGTAACGTTGAACAACAAACAATCAATCTATTCTCTATTGCTAAACTACACACCATAAAATTCAAATCTTTGCTTTAAAAAATGCCATGCTTAAAAATGTGTTACTAAGAGGTTTGTCTTATAAAATTGTGTGAAAGTTAGACCTATGAAAATCATGACCAGCATAGGCAATCGTTATGTAAACGGGGCACCCCTTACTTATTTTTACCACAAGCTATGCTCGGCAGCCTTTGGTTTTATCCTACATTTAGAATAACATCTACTTTGGTATCCCATTCAAAGTCTTATTTTGTATAGAGGTAATTTTCAAGGAATAAATGAGTGGTTTACAATAAAGGGGCTCGACCAGAGACATCAGATTTAATTGACAAGAAAAAGTCTCGAGAAGCAATCAATGTCATTTTAAAGTAGGTAAATGATTAATAATACAGGCTTGAAGCGGGGGTGCCTGAAATAGTATAGAAAATGATTTATATAAACTAAGGTCATAAAAGATTATAAGAAAATTTACAATTTATACCACAGAGAGATTACATTGTGATAGGCAAGCTTTTGACCATTAAGTCGTGAGTCGTAAGTTAAGAATGGGACTTGCAAGTTTTAGGATGTTGTTTTACAGAACCTTTTGTGAGTAACTTATTTGAAAATTATGTAAACATCATCAGTTTTTATATGAAATACAAGATTTTAGGGTCACTAGATTGGGAAAACTATCGACATTTTGGGTCAGACTGGGAAATTTTACATTCATGCAATGATTTAAAACAAAAAAATGAATTGGTTTTAAACTAACACAATTTAATTTTTTTATGTACACACAATGTACAGTTTGTGATATTGGGAGTTTCTTGACAAGTTAATTGGGAATTTTGGGTGTTTTCCCAATTGGGAAGGGTCCGTTTATCTGATACAAATCAGAGAGATTGACCGCCTTGGATATGGTATGATTTAAATTATACAGAATCATATAATGCGAGACATCAAAATAGGACAATACAAATAATTGAACATTGTCTCTGAAATGCCAGCAAAATGAGAATTTAGATTACACCCCAAAACGAAAAGAGTAGGCACTAGGCAGGTCTGAAATTATCAATTTTTAGATCACTTGATCTGAGAGCAGATCATTATTTGTAATATTCAGGGACAGACATTGACTTTCAGATTCACTTGCCCAAAGGGCAAGTGATCTCAAACTTTGACTTGTACAAATACAAAATGGTTGCCCAAAATTAATTTCAAGGAAGAAAATTATATTTTTAAGGCCTAAAAAAAAAATTATGTTTGTTTCCTGTAAACTGACCGACCCATTCAAATTACCCCTGGGTGGATTTTTTTCTGCCAAATCTGCGTTTGCTCTTTTTGTTTGATCATTCAGCTGATTCTATATATTCAAAAAATATTAATTGTATCTTTATTTGAGATATAAAATATCAGGGTTTTTTTAGGGGTTGTAGGGGGCCTGTAATAGGCCCCATTCCCAATGGTAAAAAGTGTGTGTTTTTCCCAATTTCATCAAAGAAAATTCCCAAAAGACAATTCGAAACATGACATTAATGTCAATTATTCTAAATATAATAGAAAAAAATTAAACTTAAATAAAACTTCAGAACAGCAAATAATTAAGATGATTTTCAATAAAGATTTATTGCATGTAAATAAGTCAATAAATGCCTTGCAAATAAAGAAATGGCTCCTAATTGAATTTATCTCGAATAATGTGAATTGGGATATTTTTCCCAATTTTAACTAAATGGCGCTATTTTTTCCCAAATGGAAAAGCCCAGGCCCTTGATTTTAAGATCTAAAAAAAAAAACCTGAATATGTCAACTTAGTCAACTTTTACCTTAAATATAAAGAGTAATCATTATTGTAATCTTGAACAATTTCTCCAACAACTTTTTGAAGTTCATTTTCTGCCGCTAGGCAGCCATGTTGGGTGTCCACTGTAAATATAACACCTGGATAATTCAGTCCGAGGATGTTTGACTCCCTTATTCATAAGCAAAAAGAAAAAAAATCCCGACCTACTGACTCTTGATTTTTTGGGAGTGTTACAGGAAACAAACATTTTTTTTTAGGCCTAACTGTAAAATGTTATGATAAGAAATTGGATGTCCCTACTTTTACAGTCATCTTTTAACAAAAGGGTTCACATTATGTAGCACCCATGCTTACATGTAAATATTGTGGAAACATATTTACATTGGTGTCCGATTTTTTTTTCCTCCTTTCAACATAACTGTAGAATGTAGGTCATGATCATTGTGCAATTGTGTATTCATGTAGCATGTGCACTTCGTTGAAGTATTAACCCACGGTTCACAGAGTAAATAAGCAATGATAATAATTATTGGATGTTTATTTAAGCATGTTAATGCTAAAATATGACATTGAAATTATGTGTTTAACGAATCATTTTGATCTTGGAACATCAATGCTATTTATAGAATGACCCACATGTGCATTAACAAGTGTATCACTTTCACCTGTGTACTATCTGACAGCAATTAATTATATTTATACGCCCGTCTTTAGACGGGACGTATTATATTATCAGTCTATGCGAAAGACATCAGACCGTCAAACCTGACCGATGTGCAGTGCCTCTGGTCTGATGCATCATTTTTTACACAGGACCAGAATGTCCGATGCCTCAGCATCCAGTTTTGAGGTTTACTTTTTTGACGCGGAGTCATTCAAATGTTTGTTACAAGTAAAAAAATATCGCACAAACCCAAATACGTAAATGAATTGATTAAAACTGCATGGACCATCTACAGTAATAAGATTTCCTTAGTTCTGCATTTTCATGTATTTCACTTTTTTACATTAGGTTTTTCAGTCTGACAAAATTTGGTTCGGTCCTGTTTGTTCATTGATTAGGCCAAAAAAAAATAATAGTCTTGTTTCCTGCTACCAGCCTGAAAAAAATATGGTAGGTAGGTAGGAAAATAATTTATTTTATATTTTTATTTTATTTTTTTCCGACGGCATTTTTTAGGATATGAACTAATACAAGATCAAATTAAACATGTCACAGGTCAATATTGTCTTTTAAAATAAAACTTTCATGTCTTTTTATGCACAGCTCAAGTGGTATTTTATGAAAGTCCATATTTAAAACAAGAATTTCTTGAAATGCTTATTTTGTGTTAACACAGAAACCGATTACGGTGACAGATCCATGAAATTTCAGAAATTCCCGATTTTTTTTCTTCCAAAACTTAAAAAAAAAAACCTTAAGGGTCGGGTGCAAAAAAATAGGGTAGGTCGGGTAGCAGGAAACGAGACTATTATTATTTTTGGCCTTACACAGGACCGAATGTCCTGTGTGGTCCAAAAAACTTTTGCATAGACTGTGTTATGGCGTTCATGTCCGTCTGTCCGTCCGTCTGTCTGTCTGTTAGCTTTTCTTGTGTTTCTCGTTAGGCCTAGGATTATCAAACTTTGTCAGCTGATACTTCTTGGGTCGCACACTAAAAGTATGTCGCTCTGACCTTTAATTAAGATGCTATGGCCAAATATGGAAAAATCCTGTCTGGTTCATAACTAGAAAACTATTGGACAGAATCATTAAACTTGGCCAATTTATGCGTCTTGGGTAGAAGGTGTGTCGCGACCTATTTCAAGGTCACTGTAACCTTTAATTAAAGTGAAATTAAAAAAAACCTGTCTTTTTACTATTAGATTACACAATCCCAAAAAAATGCAAGAGTGTTGCAGTATCCTTATTAAAAAATGTTAAATCAAGAAAATACTTGGTTTTTTTTTATTATATACTTTACAGCAATCTGTAACAAATGTAATGTTACAAGAGAAATTCCACCTCTCCCATGGGTGTAATTATCAAGCACTGGTCAAGGAGAATTTGATAGCAGAAAATTGCATGTCAAATTAGAGAGAAATTTATGAGTTTAGTGTGCAGAGCTAACTGGTAGAACATCTCTGATCAAGCAGGTGTTGTCTATATCTCTTGGGAACTGGGCAAAAAGAGTCAGCCTTGTTGACTAGGCCATAACTTTTAAAATGAATTTGGTGAAAAGTAATTAAAACTTATTTGATATTGTATAATAAATTAATTTGATATTGTAAAATAAACTAATTTGATATTTTATAAAATTATATAATGTAGGGTAGGGCTTTATTGGTTATATAGTGAAAATGCATTAAATCTTTGAAAATCTTCTTCTCTGCTCCTGGACATGAAATAAACTAACTAAGTACATAGTTATGATGAGCATTTGCCGGGGTTGGTACGTGAAATCTGCAGATTTTATCTACATGATCTAGAGTAACTTCCCTTGAGTGCACTCTTTTTCATGGAAGTTTTATTTGGTCCAAATCTATGCTACAACATGCGAGACGCGAGGGTAAAGTTTAAAGAATATATTTTTAATGAATAATTCCAACCTCATAAAAAAGATCACAAATCAACTATCGCAATTATTACTTTAGCTTCAAAGATATGACCAAAATTGGCACAAGATTATTAAGAATTGTAGACTTCATTGGCACAAGCGTCAGGTATCTACGGCCGACAATAGGAAAAAGTTTTTAACATTCACTGTCACTCCACAAGCTAGATCAAGATTAAAATATTAAACACAACAGCAAATATTTATATCTAGACCTATACAATTTTAAGACCTTACGAATGAAAGTCACATGTTTTAAGTCGTGACTGAGATGTCTGAATTCTTAAAGAATTTCCTCAAACTGAAAATGTAAAATTTGTATTCTTGATTATTTGTGTTAGATCTCGTGAAATACAGTAACAGTATTACTTTGCCCATTGAAGATGGTTTTTATGAAGTAGAAATTTGTATCCATTTTCTTTATTATTTTGCACTGTACAAAATAGTGAAGCATTTAAAAGTTTATGATAGTTTAGTCTAAGATTCCAGAATATTTTCAGAACAGAAATATTTTAATTTTTTGGTACTGTACCAAAGGTGTCTTAAAGGTCTTCGAATTACAAACAATTTTCTTAATTTTGAATAAATATCCTGACCACTTCATGTGAAAGGAACTAACTTTGTAGTATTTTCAGTATTACCCCTCCTCAATTTTTTGGGAGTTGAACTATGTTAAATATTCTCTTTGGTGATTGAAATTCCTCATTTTTTAAAGAATTACAAGAAAACCATTAGGTATTGGAAGTAATTTTTTTTTTTGATATGATAAATTCCTGAATATATTGATACAGCCCTAGACATAGTTACTTATTGCTCTTCTGTTTTAGAGATCAGTGCGGCAAGTGATCAGGAAACTGAAAGAAGATGAGGAAAACCCTCTTGTTCTTGATTTTGAAAAGTAAGTGCAATGAATAAATCATGCTCGTATGATAAAATGTCAATAATATGGACCATATTATTAAAGATTTGTATTAAAAGACATCCTTCTAACATCATAGCTGTTATAAGACAAATTAATACAACAGTGGTTCTTTTTGCTTTAATTAGATCATGAGTTTAAGATTGGTTTTTGATTAATAAGAACTTAAACACATGTTATGTTATTTAATAAAGTCATTCAAAAATTAGCAGATTGGTGCTAAATATGATATTTGTACAAATTATTTGTTGAACTTGGTAGGTAGTTTCATGTGTGATTCATCTATACCTTTCTGATGGAGGAAATAACTGGTTTTAATAAGAATTTATTGAGAAGTGAAGAGAAAATACTTCGTAAAATAGTTGGTTCAGTAGCTCTTTTACAGTCTGTTATAGGCTATTATAGTGAAAAATTTATGAGGTGATTGAATGCCACTGACCCCCCTCCCCCTTTCCCCATCAACTACAGAAAAGACTTTTTAAAATATAACAAAGGAGAATTGTTCTCCATCCCCTATCGAAAGAATTTTATTTAATATTTCTCTATTAACTAAAAATTCTGTTCATTTTAAGTATTTTTTACTTTATTTCCTAGGTTTGAAAACAATGATGTGAGGCTGATTGTGCGAGAAGTGCGTCGAGCTTATAAGGACTATGACTGGGGATCTGGTACCGTTGAAGGTAACCTGTACTAAATGCTCAAGTTAGCTTTCCTGATCAAAAAAAAGTCCATTGTCTGCATGTACTGTGTTGCTTGTAAACTTATCAGATTGTTTGGCTTCTTCTCCAGAATCACTGGACCAATTTCAATAAAACTGCCACAAACTGTGATAAAGCATGCCTAGGTTAAGGGTATTTAAATTTGTTTAAATGAAGTGCCACACTCTCTTTCAAGGGGAGCTAATTAAGGGGAAAAGTTAAAAATTATAGACTCAATGATGGACCCATAAACACGAAGAACCAAAACTTGATACAGACACTGTACGGATCGATATTGAGTTTCTGGTGATACATGTAGTTATCCACTAAATTTCTGTTTTGTAATGCAGAGAAATATGAATTACAGGTTTAGTAACTATATATCTTATGAAATGTTCTTTAATATTTGGGGAACTGACAGATTGGGAAAATTAACACATTGGGAAAAAAGGTGCCTCTTTGAATTGGGAATGGGGCTTTTGAACGGCCCCAAATATAGAGAATTGAGAGCCCTGAAATGATGACAGAATTGCTTAAGATATGTAGGACATACTAAATTAAATACAAAGAAAAATCATTGACTAGATTTTTTTTCAGCTCAAGGTCCTGTTCCTCCTTAAATGAAGAGCCTGCACTCTCATTCAAGGGGAGATAATTAAGAAATGGTAAAAATTTGGTGGCATGTTTAAAATATCTTCTCAAGAACCCATGGACCAAAAAATATATATTATAGGAAACCTCTACATAGTGTAGATTCAAGTTTGTTCAATTCGTGACACTGGGATAAGGATGGGGTCACATGTGGGAATCAAAGTTTTACATGGGAATATATAGGGGGAAAAAATCTTTAAGAATCTTCTCAGGAACAACAAAGCCCTAATTAGTCATATTGGTGTAATAGCATTCTCAGGTTGTGTAGTTTAAAGTTAGTTCAAATTATGACCCGTGGGAAAGGGTGGGGCCATTACGGGGGAACATCTTCTCAAGAACAACAAAGCCATGTTTCATCATACTATTATGGAAGCATCCTCAGGTTTAGAAGATTCAAATTTATTCAAATTATTACCCCAAGTTGTAGGGAGGGACTGCAGTAGGGGGATCAAAGTTTTACATCAGAATATATAGAAAAAAAAAATTAAAAATCTTCTTCTCAAGAATAGCAATGCCATGATAAGTCATATAGATATGGAAGTATGCTCATGTAGTGTAGTTTCAACTTTGTTCAAATCATGACCCCTGGGGGTGGGGTGTGGCCACAATTGGGATCAAAGCAAAAATCTTGTTGGCACTTTTAAAATTTCATTTACATGTAAATAAATGCAAGAACTGTCCTTTAGTTTTTTCTTTCCTCTTTTCAAATACCTTTATTTCAATAACAAGCTCAAGATCACAATAAGATGCCAAAACATTGATATATTAACAAAATACTCTTAAATCATTGTGCTGAATATCAAAATCTGCACTGATTTGAAAATCAGGGAGTAAATACACTTTGGGCTTAAAAATTATCTGGAGCTCTGATTCAGTGAATATTTTTCAGTGTGCAAATTTGTTTATAATATCAAAAATGATTATAAAAATTGTAGGCTTATACATAATATAGCTATACTTCTTTTATTGCCTTAAGAAATGTTTATAATTAGGTCCATTGACCAGGCGATGAGTGAATCTTCTCATACTAGGTATATTCAATGGTTATTTCAAAATACTTAAACAGCTTAGCAATTCACCATTTATACTCAGGAAAATTACTACAGGGTCATATTTAAATTTGACTTTTTTGTTCAATTAACATGTATGCAATTCAACATTTTGTAAATATTTAAATATACAAGTAAATTTTTTATCGTAAGTTTTCTATTGAATCACTCTAACTGTAATTATGTCCAATTGGATTGACAAATTAGGTATATTTTTTATCCTCAACACTTTGGGGGATCAAAGTTGTACATAGGAATATACATAAAAAAAATTTCTCAAGAACAGATATGCCACGATTAGTCATGTTCATATGGAAGCATCCTCGGGTAGTGTAGATTCAAGTTTGTTCAAATCAGAAACCCTTGGGGTAGGGAGGAGCCACTAATTTTACAAAGGAATATGTTGCAGAAAATCTTTTAAAATTTTCTGTGTAGGAATTACAAAGCCATTTATTTCTTATATTGATATGGAACAATCTCAGGTACTTTAAAATGCACCCCCCCCCTCAGGTGAGCGATTTGGCCCATGGGCCTCTTATTGTACATGTACCTAAATTTAATATTTATTTTAATTCAAGTACAAATGCATTTATTTTAATTTTTTTATTTAAATGATAAATGTATTTTGAATAGATTGTCATTTTGTTAACAATTGAATATTACATATCTTTTATGGTGTTGAGCTCTTCAGCTTGGACATCATCTAGCCAACTTCCATTCAAAATTGGTACCAGAATTTAGGCAACCAAATGTGTCATTTTATGCATCAGCATATTAAGAAAAATTACAGAACATAACAGTAGATCTTTTCACAAAAAAAAACTTAACGACACATTTTTACTTTAAGTAACTTACGATAAAAGTCTTTTTCACAAAAATTCAAAAGAAAGCCTTAAGTGCAAAATCTGTCGTACCTTTACGAGAGCCTTCACTCTCTCTGAAGTACTTTAAAATCGATTTTATTGTAAAAATATTATTTTAAAAACCAAAATATATGGTAAATTGGACTTTTATGCAACTTGCATCAATATTTTATATTTTTTTTTACAATTATTGTCTAAATATTGTATGAAATACACAACAAAATATTTACGATGCAAGTTTCACTTAAGATTGTCGTACGGCCTACTTTTACGTCAGACTTGTGATTGTGACGTTGGATTTCAAACTTCCTTGCTTCACAGTCAATTGCTTTCATATCGTATTGTATCAAATTTTATTGCTCAATACACAGCCCTAATCTTTTTTAGGGACGAAATCTGTCGTAAGTAAAATCTTAAGTTCAATTTGCTACGACCGCATGTTTGAAAAGCACTTGAGATTTGTCGTAAGAGATTCTTAAGTTAAAATCTTTTACAAAAACTTTTTTGTGAAAAGAGCTACAGTTTCCTAGGAAATGTTCACAACGAATAATAGCTTGCAAATAAAATGGTATCAATTATATCTATAATTAATTCAGTGTTACAGAACAAAGATACTTTGTTTATTTATCACACAAGAAAAATGAGATAGTTGTTGCAGATGGATTTCTTATGAAAATTAAGGTGCATCGAATGACATGAATTACATTTCAGAGGGATAACCATGTATCACACAGTTTTTTTTTTGTTTTTTTTTTTATTGTTAATAATGCAAGATATCAAATTTTAAGTTGGTCCAAAAGCCCTATTTAAAAAAATCACAATGAAGTTCATTAATTTGACCGGTCTTTCAGACAGTACTGTATCATTTAGTACATTAATTATTTAGTACTTGTATTAATAAAACTTGAACAAGTAATATATAGTATACAAAAATACAAAAGTACACACGTGCAGTACCAATCTAATTAAAATTAGATGTTACGAATCCGCTACCGCTTCTCAAACATCTAACAACATCCCATTAGGGGTCACGTCAGAGCGACCTTTCGATTATGAATAAACATAAAATTTTTGGCCAATCAGATTAACCTTCTGTATACGATTCTAAAATTAGTTCCACGGCTACATCTTTACATTATTGATGCTCAGTATGTTGTTTTACGTTGAATTAAAGTAATTTTGGTGTAAATTGAACGTATAGTCCGCCAATCTGGCATTCTCACCTGAATAATACAAACGAAAATGCACAAACTACATGTATACATCTATATATCCCGCACGTCACATTTATATATAGCACGGTCTTTACCATGCATATTTTGTTTACTACGAAACCCCTCGGGCGTTTAGGTGTGGCAGTAAAAAAAAGAAACACATCCGAACTATAAGCCAAGATTTCAGAGACGGCGATTTCATTGGGTAATCGAAAGGTCGCTCTGACGTGACCCCTTATGGGATGTTGTTAGATGTTTGAGAAGTGGTAGCGGATTTGCAACATCTAATTTTAATTAGATTGGTGCAGTACAGCAATGGTATTGTCAGTGGCTTTTAGTTATTTTATACTAATTTGAAAGTGAATGATATGGAAAAAAATATCCCTCTTGATAACACAATTGTGATTTGAATTTTGAACTCTAATGTAACAACCTGTCCTTGTATTTATTTTTATAACCCAAACTTCCAATTTTAATTTCGGTTTAACTCGAAACTCCTATATTTTGCTAATCTTTTTAATTTACATAGATTCCACAGCAAATAATGATTTGGTGCTTTTCATTGCTGTTTTAATGTAGAGATTATCTCAACATATTCCAAATAAGATTAGTTTTTTCTTAGACAGGACTGATAGAAATATAATTGTCCCCAGATTTACAGGCTTTGAGGTACAGGAATTTAGTTGTCTGTGAGCATGGTCATTCTTTTCTTGCCAGCAAGGATGTGGCGCTATCAGGGGGCCCAGTTTTAAATTGAATCCTAATAATAGGATTTTTTAAATTGGAGTTTTGGAACTAAAAGGTTCTAAATTTGCTTAAAAATATTCTGAATAATTATAGTTTGTATTCAAGAATAGTGATTGACACACAAAAAGAATATAATGTATTTCATAGATTATCCTTCATTTCTTCATTAAAAGAGTATAATTGTCATAGCTGTGAAAAGTGCAACCCAGTTGGGGGAACAATTTTTTAAATCCCCTTAATGATTCATGACATTTCACATGAGTAAGTTTTGTATAACTAAAACTTATATAACAATCAAAATGATTCTAAAGTGTAGTAAAGATGAACAAATAGCTACATGTTTCTAGATTAGACTTACCTGTTTGAACGACCTCCTCCTGTCGGAGAACATGTGTCAAGTGAAGTTTAGACTTTACAAACCATTATAGAAACCCTTATTCCTTCTTGTCAAAACAATATCTCAATCTGATCTTGTCTGCTTTTTGAGGGGGTCACAATTGGTGTAATTAATCTAATCAAGGTAAAGCCATCCCTTAATTTGGAGGACATAATATTCTTTACCTTTGTGATAGTCATAACATGTGTTTAATTACTCTGAATTACACTCATTTAGTGCATGAGTACACTGTTTGATTTTGGTCTCAAACATGTTGAGTTTTACCTATCTGGTGTTTTAATAAGAGTCAATTAACTAGAAAGAGAAACAATTTTATAAATCTATTTTTCTTGTATGTTCAAAGCCATGAGATAAAAGAAAAATTAATTCAATTCTAATTAGTCTCTCAATGTGTACATTTAATTTACTATTTAGTTTCCTTGATAGTTCTGAAGATTTTTCTTAATAAACTGTCAGTTGCAATTTCAAAGAGAATGCAATAAATGGATTCATTATTAGTAACTTTTTTTTCACAACAGGAATTTTAAATTTATAAAACACTGTTGTACATTATATATAAGATGAGCCAGGCATACACTAATAGCATCATAACAATTGAAAGGTAATGAGAGGGTAGATCTCTAAATATTCACAGTTCAGGGTTTAAACCAGACTAAAAAAAATTTTACTATCCATATAGGCTTATCTAAGTTTCAAATCTGGGATTAATCTCTGTTTTTTGATGGGAAACTGTCCGTATTGAAACATGGGGATCTTCGTTGTGCAATTGTGTTTCATACTATGTTTGAAAACAAATGGCTTGAAATCATCATATAAAATATTAAACATACTACAAGTTCAGGTTGCCAAGTCAAAATCCTGTCGACCAGAAATATCATTGTTTGCTATTTTTAAGTGCATATGGTAATTTTTCACCAGGTAGGAAAGGAGAATTGAGAGAGAGAGAACTCTCTGGGGAAAAACACCTAATTTTGGTAATTTACATGACCTTAATTATCTAGACTTGGCAAAAATTAAATCATTGTTACACACAATCCAATGCTACTATACAGCTATACTGTTAAGAACAATAAATATGTGCTGACTATGTATAAAACCATTGAAAAAGTGGGTGTCCTCATATACGGTTTGGAAAATTAGGTTATTTGATGATCCCTGCCTTAATTTTTTTTTTGGGGGGGGGGGGGGGGGAGTTTGTAGCCTTGATAGGGAAAGATAATTATTTTAACATGGGAATGTATACAGAAAAAAAAAGATCTTGAAAAGCACAATAACAGGACCATTATAATTATAGTCATATAAAATAATATACATGCTTTTTGAAGTAGTACAGATTCAACTTTGTTCAAATTATTGGAGAAGGATGGAGCTGCAGTTGTATAAAGGGTGATTTAAAAAAAAATGCACACTAAATTATAAATATATGCAAAACTAAGTTATATTCATTCCCAAAGCGAAAATTGGCACTAGGCTTGTGGAGAGCTAAACTTGGGATTCAAATTTTTCAAAATGGATGTGTATTGGCAAGTAGATCATACTGCCATAAAAAGCCAGATCTTTGATGTACAGCGTTGCTTTTTTCATTCAGATGTCTGAAGTACAGTTAAGTTGTCTGGATTTTATTAGAGAAGTGTAAAATGTCTAGCAAAGAAATTCTCTACAGAAAAATTTATTATTATAAAACTTGTATGTCTAAGCATTAGTACAAGTATAAAGTAGGTGTACAGGTGTAAAGTCTCGAACTCACTGTTACTTAAATATTGAGGGAATTGGCTGATTAAAAAAAATTTAAAGGTATTTTACATACGTTTTGGTCATTATGCACTCTATTTCTTTTTTATTGTACAGAGGCAGTGAAGCGTGTTTGGAGGAACATGAGGGATGACCTCAAAAGAAAAAGAGATGGGAAGATAGAGCAGCATCGTCGCAAAAATAAAGAGGCCAAACGCAAAAGAGATGTAAGTATTCTATTTCTTAATAAATTGCTTTGCTGTCCATTTTCCCCTGCTTTTAAAAAAGTCTTTGCCTAGGCCAACTTTAAAATAATGTTTGCTTGCCCTCCCCCAACCCAGGATAAAAAATTGGGCTCGATAGGTAGGTGAGAATTTTTTTTCCCTGGAAAATATCAACATCAATGCTGAATTTTCAAAATATGTTTTCCAGAAAAAAGTTTTAAAAAAAAAATAATTGTTTCCTGAAGGCTAAAAAAAAGTTTTGGCTGGTTAAAACTTTCGGGCCAGTTTTAGTTTTAGTTCAGTTGGGAGGGGGCAACCAAACAATTTTTTAAAGATGGCCCTATCATGCTATAAACATAAGACTATGTTTTATTGAAATAACCTAATTATCTAATTAGCAAATGTTTTTCACTGCTTATCTTGTTCCTAATAATCCTCATTCAAGCAATCTCTTGACTATATGCATCTGTAATTGTAATTGACTTAATGGTAAACTAGTTTTAGCATTGCTATTTTTATGTGCCCGGATCGATAGATCAGGGGCGCATATTGTTTTTGTCCTGTCTGTCTGTTTGTCTGTCTGTTGTCAACTTTAACCTTCACCATAACTTTTTAACCATGAGAGAGAGAGACTTCATATTTGGTATGCGTACTCCACTCATTAAGTTCTTTCAAATGACACCAAGGTCAATGACCTTGTGACCTTGACTGTGACCTATATGCTAAAAATAGCTTTTTCGAACTTTGTTGCCGCCGGGTGCATAGTGTTTCACAAACACAGCTTGTTTTTTTTTTTAACACAAATGCTTATTTTTAATTATATAACTATGTGCAGTTAAATTTTTATAAGGAAGATGGTACACAAGTATATATTTTGTTATGAAAATAGAACAAAAGGTAAAAAGAATAAATTGGAGTCCCACATATTTGAATGTGACTGTACCTTTTCATGTATCTTTTAATGATATGACAAATACTAACCTTTATGCTTTGGTTGTAGAAGTTGAAGAGCAGACTGGTCCAGGTCGAAAGGGATACATATTTCACGAAGGAGGAGAAGAGGTCAATCAGGAAGGCATTCACGGTCGAGTCGATGTCTCCGGAAGTAACAGATGACGAGGACGAAACAAGGAGGGTGTCTATTCCATTTCAGTGGGAGTCGTCCAAGATGACGGAAATCAAGAGGGAAATGGACAAAGACTACCGTAAAGCCTTGACAGCCCAGTCACGCAGACAGAAGGCTTCCGTCAACAGGAGCTCTACTCAAGTAATGAGAACATCTCCTCCCAAGGATATTCCTAGCTGGGCTGTGTCCTCCACCTATCAGGGCTGAACGTGTGAGCATTTGGAACCTTAAAGGCTTCAGATTCCTTTTGATGCAATTGTGATTTATTTATTAATTTATTTATGTTAATTTAATTCCATTTCATGTGTGAAAGAAATCAAGTTATGGAAAATTGTTAATTTTTATAGATGATTATATGTATATATATATAACATATGTAATTGAATGGACTGAACTTTAATCCCAAACAACTAGTTCTTTTCATGTCCTTTAAAATTTTTGTGATGTATATACTTAATGAATTTGAATGTTGATTATTAAATATTCTTAGAACACTAGTACTGTGTTTTTTTTAATGATGCAAAATGAAAATTGATGGAAAACTTTTGGTTGAGGAACAAAATCTATTTTGTATGCAACTGCAAATATAAGGGGGAATATATATATATATATATATATATATATATATATATATATATATATATATATATATATATATATAAGTACTTTCATTGAAAAGCTGGCTGAATTATATAGTAGCTACTACAAGTTTACGTTGCGGAAACCTTACGTACACCATATGTATATCAACTGTTTACGTATGCTGAAACCTTGCGTATACTTCAAGTTTCATCAAGTTTCTGTTGCGGAAACCCATGGTACACCATATGTATATCAACCTTATACGCATACTGAAACCTTGCGTATACTTGAAGATTCATTTTGTTTCAGGCGCGGAAACTATTTGGATTCGTGGACACCTTTGGTTTCCGCACTGCGGAAACTAGATGAAACTTGAAGTTTCAGTGCGGAAACTTGACGGAAACTATTAGTAAGCTTAAGTTTCCGCAGAGTTTCATTAGTGTTTCAGCCATGCAGAAACGGTACTTTTCATCCAGTGCGTCAATAAAACTGATCGTCATCAAATTCAAACTGTAATTATTTAAGATTAATTCCAGTCTATGATGGAAATTAGGCGATTGTTTGTGTAATTGTACAAATGTCGAAATTCCATCAAATCGTTAAATTTGAATTTTGAATCGTTTAATTACGGAGATTTTAATTTATAGGTGGCTCAAAAATTCGGTAGACAAGCAAAGTTTTACACCCATGTCAATAGATTCACGAAACGCTATAAATATATTCATTATTTTAACAAATAAAACCTTATGAAATTCATGACAAACATTGATTATTTTTACGGAAGAACTCCACGTAAAAAGTGAAATATTTAGATTCAATATCTTGTGCTAGAAGTTTGTGATGTATCCAAAATCGTCTTTAATAATCTGTATTTAATAATTCAAATCTTCCAAAAAAAAATTACTTGTCATAATTTTAAGGGGGGGGGGGGGGGGGGGGGGGGTTCGGAAAAAAAATCATTATTATTATTTAATGTTAATGCTTTCTCCTCAAAGTTTTTACGAACTTGTTTAAATTTATATTTTATATAAATTAATTTTATTTTTATTACGTTTTGAACACATGACTTGCTGAAATTGCTAGTTGCATTGACACAGACTGAGCACAGGACTGTGATTAAATAATCTCTCCTATATATAAATATATATGTTACACATATCCCGTGCACATAGAAAGTATTTACGTATTCCTACATACATTGTATAAAATTATGTATATATGTGGAAGGAGACCGGCCGAAAGAAATCGAATTCATAAAATTAATAAACGTCACTAGATCTGTCATCATCTAGTATTCGAAAAAAATACCGCATTTCCATTCTTTTGTATTTATTCTCTGGTATTTCTAATGCTATAGGCATGTAAGATTAAGAAGGGAGCATGTAGTCGTATACCTAAAAAAGTTACAGTGTACCAACATGTGTAGTATACAGTAGAAATATAATGATAATATTGCCCATCAACAATAATAATGTCTTCAGCCTCTTTTGTTTGCTTTTCAAAACATTTCTTTTTAGACCCCCGCCCCCAAAGAAATGAAATTGCTTTCTACGCATGCCTGTGTTATAAACATTTACAATAACAGAATTTGTATCTGATATAGACGCGTGTATGCTAAGCTTACAATGTATGGGAATATATTTATTGGGTACTTAAACTTTGTATTAAATAATAGCATTGAATTATTACATACTCTTGTATACAACATATTAGAACATACACATGAAAAAAAAAGATTATAAATTAATTTCCACAATACGAAAAGTGGATTTTCGGACTGAAGAATTGTAAATTATTGCTATTAGACTTTGTATTAATTGTTACAAAATTTATCTTATATAGAACTACATCGGCAAAATTAGACAAAACTTTGTAATAAATTATGAAAGTCTTAATCCCACTTGAGGCATAGTCAGCGGGGAAGAAGGGGAGTGTTCCATAACCACTCAAAAAAAGATCCAATTCAAAGAGCAAAATAAATAAATAAATAAGTAAAAAAATGAATAAATAAATAAATAAAAATATATATTGACTTCTTGAACATAGTCAAGTATTAAATGCAATCGATAAACATTAATATTAAATTCAAGGTATTTACTCGCCTTGTGTATCACGGCAGATCCGGGCGATTTCTTTTAATTTTTTACATGTATCTTTGAGGCGCCTTTTTAAAAAAAAACGTGCGAGGCAAAGTTCGTATTTTTCTGCTAAGAATTATTTACCATATTCTTCGATTAATAGAATGTTTCTTTTTATTTTACATAGAAAACCCGAAGATCCGGAAGTACCACAAGCGCATTTTTTTTAAAATTTGATCACACCAATAATGTTTAATACTGTAAACCTATAAAAATTATATAAAAGTATACAAATGAACTAAATTAACGGATCGATATATCCGGAGTTTGGGGGACAAAACTCGCCTATATTTTATTTGATTCATTTATTAAATTTTTAATCGGTAACGGAAGTGTACATTTACCAATTTTCTTAGTATAAAATCTTTAATTATTAATTAAGTGTTGTTCAAACGATATCCAGAAAATAAGAAGATGCATTTCATTGAAACCTAGTAGGATTCAAGGTAAATACCTGACACCAGGTGAGAGAGGAGTTCAGGTATGTCTACGTTGAATACACAAGGGCCGGTCATGTAGGGGGAAAGGGGGGGGGGGTGGTGGATTCTTGACCTGACAAGAAGACAGTGTACTGATTAGGCAGGTACGTTTAGGTGTCAGTTCTCTTGTCACGGAAGCGCTTCCACCTGTCACTTAATTACGGTATATACATGTATACTCATTTCATTTTCACATCGAAATAGGTAAGTTGTATAATAAAAATTAGTATGATTTTGTTTATTTTTTTAAATTTATTTTCTGTTTTTACATCTTCTAAATGCAGTAGTCAAATATGAATGGCAAACATCTATATTAAAATATATAATTATCATATGATGAATTGAATGGAGCATTTTCATGTAAAATAAACTGTAATTTAACTTGTTGACACATCAGAGAAACAAATAAATAAAAAGGAACAACAAAACTTGCGCGCATAGACAAAATTTATGTTTCCGTTATTCATAGAAAGGATTGACTTACATGTAATAATGATGCTGCTATTTTTTTTTATTTAAAGTTAATTTTTACACACATATCTACTGCTTTATGTTTCTATAATTATCAAAGCAAAGTTAATAAATGTCTTGCTTTTGTGACTCTGTGTAAAGGAAGTATAATATTTCTATCTTTGACAAAAAATGTTTCTTACAAATCGACAAAGTAAAGAAAAAAAATAACGAATGACTAGTAGATGGATTATTTCATGGCCAAAAATAGAATTTGGCTTTCGATTTACACTCTCTGCTTGGTCACGGTACTTGACGTTTATTTATTTATTTATTTATTTTATTTATGTATTTATTTTCTTAAACAAATCTACCAGAGTTAGAGTATTAATTTGTGATTCTGTTCAACAGTTAAATTAATCCTAAATAAATTAACAAAACGAAAAATGAACTCGGGATACCTCGGGTGTTTCTTCTCAAGGTAAAGATAAAAAGCGAGGGTTTCCGAATGCACACGATAAACGCAAAACACGATACACGATAGAACCTGATAAACGATCTTCACGATAAACGCAAAACCTGATAAACGGAAAACACCATAGAAAACGCAAAACCTGATAAACGGAAAACACGATACGATAGGATACGATAGGATGCACTCACGATACGATAGGATACACGCACGATACGATAGGATAAACGCACGATAGGACACGATAGAATTGTAAAGAATAACGATGCGGGTACTGTATCAATGAATACTTACTTACGTCTTCCACCTGAATTAAATCTCTTTTCAGGCCATGTCTCTGAAAACTTCAAGACATGGAAAAGGCAAGTAGAAATTTATTTACGAGCAGGTGGCACTACACAACTTTCGAGAAAGAAATACAAACTGCTACACTTAATAAATTGTGGTGGTGAAAATCTACTAAAATTCGATGTCAATTTCTCCCGGACAAATGCAGAGGATAAAGACGACCCTGGAAAAGTCTTTGAGAAAACTGAAGAGCACTGTAACCCAAGAAAGAATTAGATACCAGAGAGTCATAAATTTGATCAATTAAATACTCTGAGCCTATGATCACTTTGTCACAGAACTACGGGTGCGTGCTAAAGCTTGTAATTTTAGCGACAAAGAGGATCGCATGAACAGGGACAAAACTTGTGTTCAGTACTTCAGGTAAAGTACAACAACTTTTACTCAGAGATGATTGACTTGACTTGAATAAAGCTTTAAAAATCTGTCAATCATATGAGCAAGCGAATAAACATGTGCAAGAAATGAGAGATAACAAAGACAGTAAGGTACATAAGATAAATGCAAAACAACATACAGCTACAGAGAACCCTACACTACCAACAACACCTTCCAAATTTAGAAAAAAACAATGCAAAACAGAAACCATCTATCAAAAGCTGTAAATTCTGTAAACAAAAATACCCAATGAAAATGAAGGAATGTCCGGCATGGGCACAGAGATGCAAAAACTGTAATTGGAGAAACCATTTAAAATCAAAATGTATAAAGATAAATGTGCTCGATGCTGAAAATGATTACAGCAGTGATTCAGAAGATCCATGGCTTACATGTAACACTGTCAACAAGTCAGACAACAGCTCAAGCAAGAAAGAGACCGTCACAGCTCTGATGAAAGTAAACAATTGTGAAGTTCGCTTTCAACTTGACAGTGGAGCTGATGTGTAGAACATAGATAGGAAGTTTGTTCGCAGAGATCAAAAAACGAAACTGCACAAAGACTTTACGTATGTTTAACAAGACTAATCCTACCCCTCTTGGTGAAACCAACTTGACTCTGACAAATCCAAAGACCTGTGAGGAAAATGAAGTGAGATTTATAGTCCAAAACTCTTTCGAAGCTCGCAGCTAGGTTAAGGACGCCCATAAAATATACACCTTAATATATTTAGAGAAAATGAATCCAATTTAAATATTTTTAACAGCATTAGTTTTGATGAATGTAAATTGTAGTGTTTGCACTTGTATATATCGGGTCTCTGCAGAGTTCGGCCGAAGCGACGTCGCTTACCTCAGCTGTTTGTCACGTGACAGGTTTAAAATTAGAACATATATGTACTACTTCCAAGATCGTTAAAGTTCAATGATATACGGGTATCTCCGCTCTTAAATTTATTTTGTTTTATTTGAGACAAATTCCTTATCATGAAAAGTGCTAGGAGCAACTGCCTCTTGCTCCGGAATTGTGTAAAATTTAGCCGTCTTTCTTTAAATTCCAGGCATAGATGTAAAGCGCGCTGGAACAATTTTACATTACGGAGCAAATAAACAATGCACAACCAACTCCCAGCACTTTTCAGAATACATAGTAGGAATAATAGCTACACGTGTTTAAGAATTCAGAATTTATAGTGAAGCAGATATCGTTGAACTTTTGATAATTTCGAGGGAGCTGGATCATTCATTCTAGCATGTTACTGTATAAATGCGCTCGGTACGGCTATATATAAAGTCTACACATTATTAATTTAGTTTGACAATAAAATGTGGATTAATATATTTCAGAATATGTCTTTATTTTGGTCCAGTTAAGCTTGTTTCGTATTTATTTTTATTTTTACAAACTATGATAATTGTTTGATCCACGACTCGAGTACAGATAAACTGCGTGTCAAACTAAGAAATGACGTCATCTCAGTAAGGACAGCAAGATAAAGCCAGCTTTTATTCTACATGCTACTAGCTAAGCACTATTCTGGCAAGATAAGTTGCACATCCATTTATCTTTATAATATTTATGAGAAACGAAAGAATTTAAGTGTGTTTTAAAAAGAACATATAGTATTTATTCATCGAGATTCATTTGTATTGTTCAAACCTGACATCATAATAGCTTTCCCGAACCTCTGCATAGGCTGACGTAAATACGGGAGTCCTTAACCTAGCTGCATGTCTACCTGGACTTAAAACTATCAAAAGACGTTGACTGATCACAGTCAACCAGGACAAATTCGTAGCAAAGATTGAATCAAACACTTACCTTGGTGACCTTGGTGAAATCAGCCTAACAATAGATCCAAGATTAATGTCAAGCCGAAAAACCTTCCCTGTAGGAAGATACCGATTGCATTTAAAGACTGTGTTAAAAGTGACATTGACCAACTTGTAGACAGAGATATTTTGGTTCCAGTAACAAAATCACCACCCTTGGTCAGTCAAATGGCAATAGTGCAGAATCTTAATGGTTAGCTAAGAATCTGTTAAAATCCACAACCTTTGAGTTCTGCTCTACAGCGTGAACACTATAAAATGATATCCTACCAAACCTGAAGAATGCTATCGAGTTCTTAGCAAACTGGATGCACAGGAAGCGTTTTGGCATATCCGTCCGGATGAGGATACAAGTATGCTTAGCACAATAACTCCATGTGGACGATATCGGTGGGCTCAACTTCCATTTGGTCTCAATGTATCAAGTGAGATCTTCCAGCGAAAATCCAGTGAAGCACTAGAAGGGTTGGAAGGGATGTTCACCATTGCAGAAGATATCATAATAACCGGACAAGGTAGTACTGAAGAAGAGTCATTACAGAATAATGACAGAAAAGACGGAAATCTATTGAACGTTGTAAAGAGAAAATATACTTTTTAATGCTTACAAAATGGTAGTAGGCTTAAAAGAACTCTAATTCCATGGTCATACCCTTCAAGTGAAGGAATCAAAGCCGATCGAAAGATTATTGCAGCCATTCAGAAAATGGCTAGACCCGAAGATGAATCCGGAGTCAAAAGATTCTGCGGAATGGTGCAATATAAGGCTAGATTTTTACCTGGACCATCCACGATGTTGAACCTCTTCGGAAACTGACTCGCAAAAATGTTGATTTTGTATGAACTCAAGAGTGTGAGGAAAGTTTCCAGAAAGTCAAGCAGAAACTCACCACATCGCCTGTTTTGGTATACTATGACCCAAACAAAGAAATATACTACAAGTGGACAGTAGCAAAGATGGATTTGGTGCTGTTTTATCAAAGGAAGGTAAACCTTTTGAATATGCATCCAGAGCTATGTTAGCATCAGAACGAAAGTGGGCACAAATCAAAAAGGAAGCCTTAGCAGTCCTGTTTGGTGTTCAACGTTTTGACCAATACACGTATGGGCGACAAGTCATTGTTGAAAAGGATCACAAGCCATCTGAAGCAATCCTTCGAAAACCTCTAAGTAAGGCTCTTAAGCGACTCCAAGATATGATGAAACTCAATCTCTATGACATCATTTTCAAGTTCTTGAAGGGAGAACTTGTGATTGCAGATACAGTGAGTAGAGCTTGAAAGCAGGAAGCTGATCCTAGAGAAAACCGTCCAGATATCTTTGAGGTATCTATAAAAATAGACTGAAGACTCTAGAATGCAAGATATGATAGAGGCGACAATACAAGATCCTAATCTACATGAACTGATAAAATCAGCAAAACAGGATGACCAGCAAGTAAGGACTCTTTGGAAGATTGCTGTACACCTTAATATAAAATACGGGACACTCTCAGTGTGTATCAAGGAATTCTTATCAAAGGGGGAGCAATCGTGATACCTAAAAGTAAGCGACAAGATGTAAAACGCCAACTACACAGTTCTCGCAGTGATTTTGATTTAATACTAAAAAGGGCGAGAGAAACGGTTAATTGGTCTGGAATGGCAGGAGATTTGAAACATTTAGTATGTACATGTGAAGTCTGTCAGGAAATCAAACCACGAACATCAAAGCAACTACTAAAACAATATGACAATGGTCAATACCCATGGAACACAATTTGAACTGGACTTATTTGAGATCAAAAACAGAATTTTTTTTATTTGCTATCGATTACTATATCAATTTCATAAAAATCGACACCCTGAATAAGACAACTTCAAAATCAGTGATTGGCATTCTAAAGAAGCAGTTTGCCAGATTTTGAATTCCGAAAACTATCGTGTCAGATGGTGGCCCACAGTTCACATCAAATGATCAATCAATCATGTAAGGTCGTCATCTCTTAACCCCGGTACTTATGACAAAGCCGAATCAGCGGTGAAAATAATAAAAAACCTTATCATCAAATGTGAAAAGGATGGGCAGTGTCAGTTTGAAGCACTCATGAAACAAAGGAAAACACCTCGTCAAGAAACAGGATACAGCCCGAATGAAATGGTGTTTGGAAGATCAACGCACACGTTGATTCCAACATTAAACTGAAGGGTACACCAACAACGACGCGAGAGGAGAAAGAAAGCTATAAAGAAATACCATGATAAAAGGGCACGAGACCTGACATATCTGCAAATAGGACAAAAAGTGTATTTCGATCACAGGTGTGGTGAAAGATGGATTTTAAGAAAGATTGTGGAAATGCTTGGCGATTACACTTATATTGTACAGTCCCAAAACAGAGGCAACAACCAAAGAAACCGTTTACTTATTCGTCCAACACAAACAAGTTAAAGCAACCATTCGTGACCAATTTCCAGTTAGAAGCTCGGTAGAGAACGAACCAGTAAAAATGGAGACAAACGTACCACAATCTCAAAATGGAAACCTGACAACGTCAACTGGCAATCCTTGAAGCAATGTCAACTAAGAAGCAAATACAACAACTTAAAAAAGATAACAAAACCACCAAAGCCAATAGAAACTCAACCAAAACCTACCCGTGTTCAACCTCCCTGTGTGCTTAATGTCCCAAAATACTTACAAGACTATTTACGCATCTAGAGTGTAAATTTCACTTTTCATATTCATTGAAAAAGTTATTGTCGATTTAGATTTACTGTGTGTGTGTGCGTGTGTGTGTGTGTGTGTGTGTGGAATATCTCCGAAAAGATGTCCATTTAATGTTCTAGCAGAGTATTTTAACGTCATGTCCATTTGTTTATTCTAACCAATTACAATTCACAACAGCTGTATTGCAATTTATTTTTGTTTAATGGTAACTTCAAGAAGCTTCCTTTTTTCTTTATACAAAAAGGGATGTCGATGATTTCGTTTCTTTACATTATGCATCTCAGAGATGAAACCTAAATATTAATTGCACTTTGTATACTGGTTTTCATTCTGAATGTAGACCAGCAATAAAGCATGGTGTTGTAAATTAATTGTCCTCATTTTCCAAGCAAGTTCATCTATACAAGGCACGCTCATCAACAGTGGGGGTATGTAACATGTAACACCCTACTCACAAACCAGCCGTGACCACTAAAATATAGTAATGCTAATGCTACTTCTTAACAAATTGCAGATCACAATCTTTATAAGCCCACTTTACGAAAAAAAATTCTTATCAATGGATGTCGTCTGTCCTACAACAGCACCTGGCCGGGCCGACAAATTGAATACCGCGCTATAGCTATAGCCTCAGAACGGTTTCGACGACATCCAAAAAAAAAAAAAAAAAAGAATTCAATGGCTATATTTGCATTCTCCAATTTTCTCCCTTCATAATTGTTAATTTCGTGATCTTTATTATAAATTTAGCGTCTTTCAGAACTGGTGTGATGAATAGGCCGAAGAGCCATTGTGACGTGGACAGTTAAATAAGGCATATTACTATTGGGAGGAAAAAAACAACAAATCAATTTTAAATTTTTAATTGTTGTATTTCTATAATAATATAAAAGGGTAATTGTTTTTTGTTTTTTTTTAAATTAAATTGAACAGAAAAATATTCCTTTTGGTGTTCCTAGATCACTGAAAATGCATATAGTTCCTTCTGTGTATTCTACCGCGCAGTGACAAGGTTTCGTGTATATTATAGGGTATTGAATTTTGAAGATTTCCAATGATTTTCATAAAGAAAATTACACTGAATGTAAATATAATGTTTTTAGGAAACGTTTACTACCAAACAGAGTGAGCTTTACATGTAAAGTGTCGTCTGTTGTACTTTGATTTAATATGCTTGGTAACTGTGTTATTTACTCTTGCGATTTTTTTTTCGGATCAGTTAACCTTTACGACTGAATTTTTTTTTAAGCATTCGGCAGTTACTATTAATTTAATGTCTTCACACAGCGAAGATCATTTGCCCCACAGTGTAATAAGATATACATTTTCTAAGTTTAAGAACACCATTCTAGCGCAGTCCTCTCCGAATTGAGTAGACATTTGCAAGCGAGTATCTTTGCAATGTCCTCTCTTTATCTTTTTTTTTTTTTTTTTTTTTTTTTTTTTTTTTTTTTGATGATGATGATGATGATAACATATAGAATGTAATCAAGTAATTCTAAGATGCAGAGCTCATGCAATTTAAAACGATAAAATCCAAAATACATATATACATGTAAATCATTAATAGATATACTAAGTAACAAACAAAAATGCATAAACCAAATGGATTTCGACGTCTGCTTATTTTAAAAAAAGTTAACAAAGGCTGCGTTATCTACTAGTAACATACCATTTTTTGACCTGGGTAAAAGTTTTACTACAGCTTTGTGGAGCTCTGTCTCTCAAAAATGTATAATTGTATTCTGGATTCTTCCCCCAGCTCTTTCGCTTTCCATGTACGACTGATGATTACTGCTGCTTAGCTAATCAAAATCGTTGAAATAACAAATGATATTAAAGGATTCGAAAAGTCAAATGACATAAAAAAACATCATCTTTATACGGATTGTTGAGTGTGTTGAATGTTTAATGTTTGATATCAGGAGATACATCGAAATGATAAAATATAACGACATACTCAACTTGGACGGGCATTTTGTAAGGGCGGTCATAATGTGACGATATTTTTATAGTAAGGCGGACATGTGTCGGCGGACATAATGTGACGGTTTTTCGGGGGAAAGGCGGACCTTTCGTCACGGCAGACATAACTTGACGATTTTTACGAAAAAAGGCGGACATTTCATGCATGACAGCGGACATTCTGTGACGTGGACAAAACGTGACTCAACACGGATAAAAGGTTGCTGCCTTTACACGCCAATCATTGCATCGTAAGAACGCTGGTTAAAGTGCGGGAAGACAGCACTGATTCATAGCTAGACCTACGAGAATTGCATTTCCTTTTAAGTGACTTTAGATTTATTGGCCATTTTTATCAGCAAAATTTTAAATTTAATAAGCTCTTCGTTGAGAATACGAACTTGTATCAATTTCCAAAACTCATGCAGAGAGGTCAATTTTGTGACAGAAACAACTGTTCAATGCTTTGAAGGATTCCCAATGTTCTACAAAAAAATCGCCAAACGTGTCATCAGTTTTGAGCAAATGTCAGAGTAAGCTGAACCAGCAGTCAGAAAGACATCAAGTTAATGCGTTACATATGTCCAACTAGACTGGAACCAGACGGCAAATTCCAAAAAAAAATTATTTTATTTGTATTCTATTTATTTATTTATTTGTAGGGGGGGGGGGTGAGGGTGTGTGTGTGAGTGTGTGTGTGTGTGTGTGTGTGTGTGTACTGTGCAATCATTCTAATTCGTTGGGGTCAATGTTCGTGAGCCTGCAAAATTCAACTTGTTCGTTGGGACGTAATTTCGTGGGCTTATGGCTCATGCGATAGATTCAATGAATCAACAAGTTTACAAAGTAAACGTTCTTGAGGATGTAAATGCGAGGGTAAGGGTAACCCAAGAATCCACGAACTATGGCCCTCCACGAACAATGATGATTCCACAGTTTGTGTGTAGCGCACGAAATAGAACGATCGAATGGTAGGCATTTGACATTATAGTAACTTTGCCAAGTAAGCAAAATTCATCTGTGTTTTTATTAATAATCTAGAAAGATTTTAAGATCCGTTTTGCCTAATAAAAATCGTTTACCAAGCTGACTTAGGGTTTCAATAGTGCTATCATACCGATTAAGGCTCTCAATCCATAAAGTCGTTGGCTTTTTTGTTATGTGGAAATTAACCCCCTCTACCCCGCTAGATTTATACGCCAATTGAAGATACACTCAGTCTTGACAAGGGGTAAGGAAAAAAATCCCAGTCATGTGGCATAAACACATTCTTAAATGTAGGATCTCGAAACACCAATATCTAGGATTCTCTTATTTTTTTTTTAAATATGGACACCAAAACAAAAAAAAAAAAAAGAACCCCCCCCCCCAAAAAAAAAATCACAACTTATTCATTTTCTTACAAAGGTCATTAATTGTTATTTGATTGACATTATAGTGCTATTATTCTTTTTTTTTTCTTATGTACTTACTTGTATAAGAAATGAGTTAAAACCGTTACGGCTTTCATGGGTGTTTTGTTCTACTTTAAGTAAATGTAAACCCTGTGATTGACCGGGATGTGCTTCAATTTAAATGCTACTAAATACAACAGAGACGTCCGTACATTTACCAACTGCAGTGATTATCTAATTCGTTTTGCCTTTTTTTTTTTTTTTTTTTTTTTTTGGCAGATTTTTATAGAACATTCAAATTCATAAACTGTCCGTTTAGTATTTTCTTGTGCGTTTTATAAAGAAAAAGAATACCGCAGTGAAAATTGGTGTAGGCATACAGGATGACACATCTGTTGTGCTCATCTTTATAGGCAACAATCTTTTGACAATGCCTTTCTGCAATATTTTAAAATTTCTTAAAGTTACAGTGCTGTTATTTGCACTTTGATTTTTTTTTCAAGTGCGTTAAATTTGTTACCAAGTTAACGCACTTAGAAACATTTTTTTTTCAAAATGCGTTAATATCGACCATATTAACGCACTTTGAAAAAAAAATGTGCACGGCTTGGTCAATATTCTTGCAAATTTAAGGTATGATAAATAATTATTTGAACCTGGTTGGAAAACTTTTAGATTATGACTTACTTCAGGATCTTTCACCATTTATTTTTCAACTTTTTCTTACAATTTTTTTTTTAAACAAATATTGTGCAATTAGATTACTTCTTAATCTGAAATTTGATTTTATAAAAAGGCTAGACATGTCATATTGCATGTTTTAATTATCCTGTAAATGCCATTTTTTTCTGAGGAATCTTCGTGGATACATGTACATTCTGAATAAAGGTTATGTAGAGGAATATCAAAAAGAGAACCAAAGGGGTATCTAGCTAACATGGTATTGTACTTTTTTCCCATTAAAGCTTATCTCAATGTATTGAGAGAAAGTATATCAGTGTCATACCAGTTATGTAAATACATATATTTGGGTAGGAAGAAAAAGAGTTTGGTAGTACCTGTCAGGAACCTTGTACCTGTCTTATCCTTGTTCTCAATGAGGGTAGATCAATTCTTCAGTTTTTCGAAAGAAATAAACAAATACTGTCTATTACTATAATATAAGTAGATAATTTTTGTTTTATACATATTTTTTCCAAAGTACTCTTAGTTTCTCCATGGCAAAAAAATTTTGATGTACACTTTTAAAGCACTTTGAAAAAAAAATCAAAGTGCGTTGATTTTGTCACAAATTTAACGCCCTTTGAATTTTTGTTTTCAAAGTGCATTGATTTTGTCCCAATTTAAACGTATTTTGAATTTTTTTTTCAAATTGCGTATTTTTCTTTTAAATGCCACACAGCACACTTTGTAACTTTGGAAATTGGTGTGAGAAAGGAATGTGCAAATGCTTTGCTCAGATATTGCGGGCGCATCATTCGATGTGTGCGCTGTGTTAAATGTATTTATAACGTATTCATTACACAAATCCGATTATGTAGTAATATTCGGCTATCACCTGCCTATGGTGTTTACATCTCCCAATTCAACTTATTTGATACTGAAATTTTAAATTGTTTTTGATTCGTTGGTGTTGCAGGGATTTCAGCAACCTAGTTTAAAGTCAGCGTTTCGTAAATTCTATCGTCGTTATAATGAATGTGTTAGAAAATGTAATGTACATTCAGAAAAAAAAAATTGTAGGGATGGAGCTACGTGAGTGGAAGTCGGTTACTAGAAAAATAACTTATTAGAACTACTTACATGAATTTGGAAGTTCCAGATCTATTTTTAAGCCAATGTAGAGTTAATCAATCTTTGTGTTCACCTAAAATGTCAAGTGCAGGTGAACGTAACATTGTATTGTTTCTACAATATTGGACCCTAGCCATTCAGAGAGCAATATACGAATTATTCAGTCATATAATGATATATTGTATTATGTGTTTAAGTTAATGCAAGATTTATACATTATCTAATAGGGCGACACTCTTTACCCTGACCTATTATGACGTCACAAATAACTTTTGCTTTTTGACGTTACCAGTTTTACCTTCATACATACATTATATATATATATATATATATATATATATATATATATATATATATATATATATATATATATATATATATATATATATATATATATATATATATATCTGTCAGAGCAAGCTTTAAAGCCTCTGTTCGGTAATGGATTGTCCAATCTGGTTCTTACTACTATATCCTTTAAGTTTCTCGGGCGTCTGTATGCAATCGGTGAAGCTTCCTTAAGAAGCGCTGCCATTCTTTTGTTTGAGTGGAGAATTGGCAAGTTCTTTTTAAGAATACCGCTGAGGTTCTTAGGGAGGGGATGGTATGTGGTTAACAGAGGGACTAAAGACTTTTTCATGAAAAGATTAAAAATAGTTTTGCAAAATAATCATTTCTTTTAAAGATAACTTTTTTTCTACAAAATAAGGTACAGCCATGGGAGCAAAAGTCACCCCAACTTACTCAACCCTTGTTTTGGACTTTCTGGAGGAAAAAAAACTTTTTCAGAATGCAAAACATTTTTAAAGAAAAAATTGGTTTGTACATTAAAAGAAACTAAGCATTTTGTTGCACATGTCGGAAATATCGATGTAATAATTCATATAGTAAATGATGTTACTACAAGTCATTTTACACAATATGTGCAAAGTATCATTGACTTAGTTTGATTGTTGTATGTTTTTGATCATTGAATATGACTTTTTTTTAATTTTCGACATTTTGATAGTAGACTTTTCAGCTTGCAAGAAAGGACGTCATAATGAACATTTTCGGAATCTCAGACATCTGACAACGTACTACGGACAGCGGACTGCAAACAATAGACGACTTGCGGGGAAAGTATAGAAATACGTTTTCAAACTTACTAACATGTAGTATGTACTGTACTGAGAATTTTTTCTTAGTATCTCCTACATCTATTGAAATTGAATGAAGATAAAATAATAAACAATTGCATAATTGTAGAAATTGGTAGAAATAAAAAAAATCGATTTTGGGACATCTTACAAACAAATAAATGCATGAATTAATCTTGATTAATATATATCTATACATGATATGCAGCTACAGATCCAGAGAGGGGTTACGGGGGTTGTACTCTCCTTTATTTTTGTGCAAATAAAAAAAAAACAAATGAACATTTTCAAAAAAGGTAGACCTTGTTGAAAAGGAGAGGCTTGTGTAAATTGAATTTTAAAGATTTATCCGACCTTTTTCAGTCCAACCTCATGCAGTCGATCAAAAATTTCGATTTCTCTCAAGTGTACATGGAAGATAGGAAAATAAGTGATTTTATCCTTTCTTCACATCGGCTCGGTTAAAATAAATTAAATATAGAAACCAGTGAACAATTTTTACTTGTTTAAAATAAATTGGATATCAAAAAAGAGTGTTAAAAAATAGTTTTAGCATATTGCAATATATCTAGATTGATTAAGAACGAGGAAATGAAAGCAAAATACTCGATTTGAAACATAAAAATGTTTATTGCTAGGCTGATTTCCTTGAGTGATTTTAATCACTCAAAATGAAAATAATAATGAAAAATCTCTTCTCTATTTTTTGAAGATATTATGAAATAATTGAGATAGATAATACATATACGCGCAAAATGTTGAATAACTTTTAGCATAATTTAGGCGTTTCTTTGTGAACATGAACTACCGGTATTATATCCATGTATATAAGACTGATAGTGTTCATGCAATTCCCTCGATAATTCAAAGTACATTATAATCATGGACAAGATCTAAATACACATTCTTCATTGTAATGCGTCGATGCGAACTTAAAATAAATTAATGCATTTTGTATTAAAAAGTCTGTTTTTCAAATTCCCAGAATCTAAGATTCCTGGATCCAGTGGGGTCCCCAGATTTTAGATACTTGCTTAAATTGAAGCACGCTTGGCTCATCCAATGAGAATATGATATTCAGTTATATTTTAAAAGAAAAAAAATGTTGTAAATTAGAGTTATATAATCGAGTGTGGTTCAAAGCTCTTTGCTTTGGTTCGTAAATATTATTTTCTCTTCACTCTCTCCTTTCAAATATATGTGGATCCTATGATAGTGGGGTATGAAAAAAGATGTAAGTAATATGTTTGTGACATGTATGTGACATGGGGTAATGTTTTCTTTTTTTCCCCAGACCAGGTATTTTTTTTCTTTAAAGGTGCTTGGGCACAGATTTGAAGTTAATATTTTCTCAAATTTTCTGTAAAATTTCATGGCTTATATGTTGCTATAGCATTTCATACTAAAATATAATAAAAATCTTATTTCATCTCGAAGTTATTGAAACTTCAAATTTCTGGACTCGTTTGATTGAGAATCCTTGCACTTTCACAAATTTTAATTTTATTCTTAATACTAAAGAAAAGTGGCAATTTTGTTGTGTATTAATGAAAAATATCAAAACTATAATCCAGAAAATTCAGAGTAGAAATGTTCGAAAGCAAAACCCACTCACAGTATTGTCAGTCCGTGCTCAGTGGTGTGTGCAGACTTTAACAATTGAACACATCCGGTGAATCGTAAACATTAACAATAACAGAGCTCGTGCCCTGTTTACAAAAACAGTTTACGTTTCACGGGTGTATTCAATTTGTTAAACTCTGTACACAACACTGAGCACGGGCTGACGATATTAGTGAGGGGGTTTGCTTTCACACATTTCTACTCTGAATTTTCTGGATTATAGATGTAATGTTTTTCATTAATACACAACAAAATCGCTTCTTTTCTTAAATATTAAGGATAAAGATAAAATTTGTGAAAGTGCAAGGATGTGTTAATCAAGCGCGTCCAGGAATTCGTAGTTCCAATAATTTCCAGATGAAATAAGTTTTTAATTATATTTTCGTGTGAAATGCTATTGCAATATATAAGTGTTGATATTATACAGAAAATTTGAGAAAATATTAACTTCAAATCTGTGTCTAAGCACCTTTAAATCAACAAAACATTTTTTTGAGGACGCCATTTACTGCTTTGACAGAGTTTTATTCTTTTTTTTTTATTTACAGACTGTACACTCTATAAGATTTTAGTCAATTTTTTTTAGTCCTAGACCTTGACCCACGGGTTTGTTGGAAAAGGATGGTAAATTAAAAATTACAAAATCGAACAATCTCTTGTGTATAGAGCATTACATCATTATTATAATTCTCCGACAAGTGAGGGACCCCCCCCCCAACACACACATACCCACACTTCGTAAATGTGTTCACAGTGTATGGTGGTTTTAATCATACAAATATAAACAAAATGTATATATCGATAATCAAGACTTCAAAAAATATATTCATTTTATCTAAATTATGTTTTGACACTTTCCCTTATCTGAAAAGTCCGTAGTCCGAAGTCTGCTGTCGGGTGTCTGAGATTCCGAAAATGTTTAATTGCATTCATTTTCTTTGAACGCTGAGTTTCCCGAAAGTGATGTAGTTACTGTACTGACTGAGTTAGGGGGTTAGACAATTTATGCTGATTAGTTGTTTTAAAAAAAATTACAAATTTGTTTTGGGTTTATGTTTTCCATTTCTCTTTGCTTATATTTGCAGAATGCGATGCTGGGTACTATGGAAAAAATTGTTCTAAGAAATGTCTCTACCCAAGCTATGGCAAAAAATGTCATTTTGAATGTGTTTGTAAAGTTACGGAGTGTAATCACGTCTTTGGCTGCCAAAAATTACGTAAGTTAATTCTTTCACTTTTATATTCATAATAGAAGATCTGTCTCAAATTTTAATTTTTATTATCCATTCAGAGGATATCGTCATGCTAATTTTTAAAGTCGATCAAACGTCTATAAACTTTTCATGTTTTCGACGACCTCATTTTATATGCAAAGTTGGCAAAAAGCATTCTTAGGTAAAGAGAACTCTTAATTCCTAAAATAAAGGTTCGAGCCACTGGAGTTATTTTAGAAAAAGGCAAACATAGGGAGCGGTAATTAACAATCCACTGGTAAGATCAGAAAAAAAGTGAACCCTACATGAAAGCTTTCAAAGTTAGTGTAGATTTCAAATTCTTAAAATCATAGGTAGAGTGGGCCAGGATAGGTAATCAAAGTTGTATATTGGAGTATATAGTACATATGTAAAATACGCAGTACAGGTAAGGCTACAAAAAGGAGACGGGGTCTAATTTATAGGGAAATCTTTACTATGACATCACACAAAAGTACCAGTTCTTTAAATTACCACAAAATGAAATTATTTGATATTTCAAACTGTTGGATAGCTTTAAGCTACATCAATACGTACTATTGCATGCATTTTTGTCCTTGGTTAAATCCGACACAGCAAAATATAAACAATTCACTGATCGCAATGCACCTGTCAGTGTGTCGTCATATCGTAAAATTCGACGCAATCTGTATGCAGTGAGAGGCGGATCAAGTTATATTTTATACAGTGAAAAATGTTTTTCGTATTCAAATAAAATATCATAAGAGGTCATTTATTTGGATGCAATATCTATTTTATGATTTTATTCATATACTTTCCGTATATACTGCCGCATATTTGTATGCAGATTCATTGAAGGGTAATATAAGGGTCTTGATAAATCGATATATTGCAAGGGCATACGTACTTTCATCGGATCATGATGAGCTTTTACACATAAAGTCAAGATTTAAGAAGATATTTGAAAAGTGCTGCGAACCTGATGAAATTTTGCAAAGGAATTAATTATATCTATATCTAATGTAGTTGACCAGCAAAATATTCATCATGCGGTCTAACAAATGTAATAGCAATTAGATAGTAAAAAAAAAACTACATAGATTTGCAAAACTGTTTTTAAAAACTACAAATAGTGTTGTAAATAATAATATATTAAACTTAGATTTTTTAACTTGGTAATGGCCTTGCAATATTGATATTTATAGATGAACTCAATACTGCAGGTGTATCTGCTAAATTCACATGACTGCCACGTCACGTGACAGGTCAAAATAAGAAATCTAATCGTCTACAACATGTAGTTTTGTACCACATTTCATTTGTCCGATAATAGTAAAGTCCTAAAATGAATCGCCTATCCTTGTCAAGAATGTATTTTCTATCTAAAAATTCGCCGATATTTCCATTTGGCACCTTAATTGTACTGCGTATTTTAAATTATTTTTCTCAGCAATCACTAAGCAAGAAGAGATTAAGCTTATGGGTAAGGTTCCTGACACAGTGTGGATTGTTGATTGTTCAAATCCTGGCCCCAGGTGTTATGGTGGGACAATAATAGGGGATCACATTTACATTGAAATTTACTGGAGCAAACCTTAAGAAAATCTTTTTCTCAACAACAACTGGATCTGAAAAGATGGAACTTAAGTGAAAGCTTCCTGATATATTGTAGATTACAATTCTTTAAATCATGGTCCCAGGGAGTAGGGTTTGGTCACAATTAGAGATCAAGTTAGACTACATAAGAAAAAAAATTAAAATTTTCTCCAGTACCACAATGGACTATTATTTTGCAAATAGTTTCAAGTTGTGTGGATTATTTTTCTTAATGATAAACCCTGGGTGAGATTTTGCTTAAATTGGGATAAAAGTTTACATGTTCATAATGCATGTACATGAAAATAATTTCTTCTTCATATCTGCAAGGCCATGTTATATTCATATTGACATTATTGCACCTCTATGTTGTGTGGATTTAGAAATGTCTTAAATTTAATGTGAGTTCATAAAATGGATCACGATTTTTCATGAAAATATAAAGGAGAAAAATATTTTTAAAATCGTAAGAACAACATAGCTAAAGTTATTCAGGTAAGCATTGTGACCCATTGGCCTCGTAATAATATTTGGTTATCTACAAATTTTGAACTTTTGTTTCTGTATTACCCTCTATGTAATATCCTTGGACAATGTTGGAAGAGGAAATGTTATGTACTCATGTTAGTGGTTGACCAGATGTGCTAATAAACGCAGAGATGTTTAAACAATAACTTTTGGTGCATAAGATATTTTTATCAATAATAACGGCATAGGGTAAAATGTATGATAGCATAAAAATTAGACACGATGAAGGAGATACATGTAATTATATCAGTTTATAAACTTTGTAATTTTATTTGATAGCTGATGTAACGAGATACCTCGTAAACTCTTCTTTCAAAGATCTTGATATCGTTTTCACCACAAAGAGTAGCTTGGAAATTAAATTGAAAAGTACAAAAAATCATGGAATATCTCCAAATAATGATAACAACAACACTTTTGATGACCTACAATCTCTATTACTTGGAGCATTTGGCATCGTTGGAATGTGTATTGTTCTTTGTGCTGTATATGTTGGAGCTAAGATCACACAAAGACGAAATGCAATGAACGCTCGTAATGTCTCATCTTCACCAGATTGCAAGTACGTAAGATCTTTAGCAGGGACCCAAAATATGCCATGGGAAAGAAACGCAGGCCTAGAAATTGACCAGCCTATTCACGAGGAAGTACATGGAAACACTTCTTCGCCATACCTCGAAATAATAGATAATAGATTTGATGGCAGGAATGATGGTGGATATCTCCGCCCGGTGCATTCGTAGTGTTCATTATAATCAGGCTGCTAGAAATGTCCAAAACGACAAATAAAGGAGCTACACGTACTAGTTTATATGTTTATTAAAAATTAAAGTTTTCTATTTTGATCATTTAACATAAACAAACGGGAAATAATTCCTTGACTTGACAGATGTGTCTCTTTCCCTCGTGTATTCTACTGTCAAACATGAATAAGGGGTTATTTCCTAGTATGTAATTGGATAAATCTATAAGATGAACAGAAAACAAATGACAGTTTATAAGTTTGTACGTCGAACATAATTACTTCTACACTGATTGAAACTCGAATAAAATTGTCTTTTCTCTGAAAACTCTCTCCGTGCGACTTTTTGTGGTAAAAATCTTTCGAAAATGTATAATTTTACGTAAACTTTGAGGATATAAACTTCAAACAAAATTGAGCAAAGACCCACGCACATAATAAAATTTTGTTTTAGTATGAAGAAAGATCATTATATTCCCTCTTTAGTGTGTGTTTGCTATTTCATATAGGAATAATTTCAGTTTTTTTGGAGCTTTTTGCAAATTGTGAAGATTTTTCAAAAGTATATGATTATGTTGAATTGAATCTCAAAAATAATTTTGTTATAAATAAGATTTAACATTTCACGTTCTTACATGTATTTGTAGACATTTTGCATGCTGCATTAGCCCATCCTTTGGTTGATTTATGTATCTGCTGTCACAGTACAATAGTAAACAAAGATTCATTAAAATAGATTACCATGTGTGTGAAAAAAGTTTAAGTGGTTATAGAGTATTGCTCTTAGTCAGCTTCATAAGAATGGTCATTTACCATGAATAAAACAAACCTTCAATTTTTGATACTTATGTATGTAGTGTATTACTTTATGGATCTAAGATATGGGGTTTTCACAGATGTCCCGATATAGAAAAGGTACATTTAAATTTTTGTAAAAATACTCTTGGTGTTGGAAAGAAAACCTCAAACAGCTTGATTTATTCAGAGCTTGGGCGTTTTACACTATATGTTACAATGAAACTAAGAATATTTAAATATTGGATCAAATTAAGAACAACAGAAAATTACATTCTTAAGTCCTGTTATGAAAATATGGTATTACAAAATGACAAATGGATTTTACAAATTAAAAAAGAACTGTCTTTTCTAGGACTAGGACAACTTCGGACAGAAAACCATTTAAATGATAGAGCTTATAACATTATAAAACAACGACTTTTAGATGTTTCAAAGCAAAACATAACAGAGAGTATATCAAACTCCCCAAAGAGTTATTTGTATCAACACTTAATTGATAATTTCTGTTTGCAATCATATTTAACAAAACCTATTGACAAAAAATTTAGACAACTATTAACAAAATTTAGGTTATCAAATCATATGTTGAATATTGAAACAGGTCGATGCCATAACATACCAAAGATTAATAGATTATGTACATGTTGTAATCTCCATGATATAGAAGACGAATTTCATTTTATTTTGAAATGCCCTTTGTATATTGATTTAAGAGAGAAATTTTTGAAAAAGTATTATTATAACAAGCCCAGTGTCTTTAAATTAATTCAACTGTTAAGTTCTAATAATACTACAGATCTATTAAATTTGGGCAAATTTTTGAATGCTGCCACATTGTTAAGAAAAAATAATATCGATGTATAAGACTATTTTCATGTACGTATCTTTTACGTTCACTCTCTCTGTATGATTTTGTTTTCTTTTTCCATGATTGTATTATTATTCTGATGAGCCAGTTGGCTTAAGGAAGTAAAGAAACTTGAAACTTGAAACTTTTGGTCTGTGATCAAACTTTAAGGTTCGGCCTCATAGCAAAACACAACATATTTACAGGTACCCGCATTCTTGTATCTCCCTGTATGTAAATTTGAGGAGACTGTAACTATTAACAAAGCTCTAATTTACTAATGTAAAAACTCATGTATACATATATCTTTATTACTTTTTATCATAAGTAGCGCATCACTGGGTGAAAAGTCTTTTTTATCAATCAGTGTTTGAATTTTTCTAAATTATAACTTTCTTGCCGGTTTTTTATTTACCTCTACAGATTGATAATTTATTTTCGTATGAACTCTGATGATAAACGTTGAAATCCTGTTTCACATTTTTATATCCTATCCTATCCCTTTAGTATGTACAAATGTACGTCCCTGGTAATTTACGTTGATCAGTTTTTATCAACCAATGAACGCGGCCAGCAGAGGGTTCTTTCCATTACTGATATCTGATATGCGCAATATACAGACAGGTGATCATTAATGAAATAGAGGAGGAAATAGTTTAAAAATCAAAACATCAATCGTAGATATATAGACAACGATTCTCTGTAATAGCATTTAATGCAATCATAAGCATAAAGATGAAGATTAGACCCTGGAAATGCAGATTATTAGAACCGTTGTAAGAATAGATATGCGCAATATGCAGATAGGCCAAACAAAAAAAAAACTATAGTAAACTATGGTTAACTATAGTATCAAAGAAAAAACTTTGAAACTTTAATTTGCTACTAACAGTGAAATCTTTTAAACTTTGATATACTACAGGTATAGTAAAAACTTTGAAACTTTGATTTGCTATTATAGTAAACACTTTAAAACTTTAAGTAACTATTGTGAAAACTTTGAAACTTTGATTAACTTTAGTAAAAACTTCATTTACTGTAGTGAAAACTTTGTAATTTTGATTTAACGTTGTGAAAAATTGTATAACTATACACCCGTGGATAATCTTTTGGATTCCCATTCGCGTCGATAGACCGATATGTAGGCAACTTTAATTCAAATGTATTTAAATTAAATGTTAATGTAATGTAAGTTTTTTTTAAAGAGAGAAAGAGAAATAATATACTATAAAATGAAATTTTAATCATTTATACAAAAATACCTGCTCCATCAACTTCAGTAAATTTGTATTTTCCTAATCCTTAATGTATTGTATTTGAATTAACTTATTTGTAAGTTTAAATTAAGATATAAAACAACCCCATCCCATCCTCCACCCCACCCCCAAAACGGCAAAATAAGCAATAAATTATTAATACTGTAATAAGGGGATAAACTATAGTGAAAACTTAAAAACTTTGATTTACTATAGTGAAAACTTTTTATCTTTGGTTTACTTTAGTAAAAACTTTGACACTTTGATTTACTATGGTGAAAACTACGAAACTTTGATTTGCCATTATAGTAAAATTTTGATACTTTGATTTACTATTAAAGTAAAATACTTTGAAACTTTGATTTAATATAGTAAAACTTTAAAACTTTAGTTTTACTTTAGTAAAAACTTTGATTAACTATAGTTAACTATAGTTTACTATATCACTTTTTGTTAGGGGTGATCAGTAATGTAAAGAGTCCTCAATTGGTCGCAAACTTTGGCTCATAAAAACTCTCGCTAACGTAGAAATTTAAATGTGTCGGGGAAAGCAAAACAGACCACAGAGTTGTCTTCAAAAATCCAAAACATTTTGCAAGTAATAGCAAGATCGAAATATAGATGATAGTATAAGGTAGAATATTTGTAGATCCCAAAAATTCTGACAAGCCGAAAAATAAGTAAACTGTCCAAACTCAAAAATCATACTTTGCAGGGGCTGGGGTGGATCTTTCTCTAACTTTTTGGTACATTTTTTCAAACACTGGAATTTGCCAGTGCTCAACCAAAAGTCGGTGGGGTGGGTGAATTTGCCCTTGGGGGATTCGGAAGAGTTCCCAATTGCAAGGTTCACATATTTTGATATAGGCAAATCTTTTTAAAAATCATCTTCTCAAGAACAAGGCTACAGTACATGAAATTGATATGGAAGAATGTTGATATCGTGTAGTTAAAGATTCATACCAAAACCCCCACACTCATCTTTGAGGTCAAGAAGGAGTCCCATTTAGGGAAGGGGAAGCTTAAGAAGATAAACATACAAATCTGTTTGAAATGTTTAGAATAAAACGGTTATAAGAATTATATGAAGAAGCCATTACAAATGTATGCTACAGTGGCTGCAACGTTATTGTTGACAAACCAATCGTGTAGAATCGTTCGTGTAACGTGCGTGATCGTTCGTGTAACGTGCGAGATCGTGCGTGTATCAGACTCAATCGTTTGCGGTTTTAATCGTGCGTGATCGTGTGTTAAGAAACGTGAAAATTTCGTTTTGTAAGATTTCACCGGAATGTTATTTGCTATACAAGCATTTCGCTTGTCTATTTTTTTTTTAAATCCGAATAAAATAAATAAAGCGCGATTTACATAATTGAAAGCAGAACGAACTAATTATCGCTTGAAAATAAGCGATATAGTAAGTCGTACAATATTGGGTTCTCGTCAAATTGCGTGATATTTTGTGATAAACCGTACTTAGATGTGTAAGGTTTTTTTTTTTTTCTCTGATGTTAATTATGTTTACTGCTAATTATGATCCAGATATTTTTAAAATCAATAGATCAAAAATAGATATTTTTTACAAATAAATAAATAAACAATTCTCAATGCTTACATAAATATTTAGTCGGCGAATGTACATGTACACAACATGATTGTCGGCGTTTCGTTTATCAGTGTTTATCTCTGAGCTTAGTTTTAATTATTTTTATAATTTCTGCAAATGAATGATTTGTAAAATAATTGTTGATTTTAGAGATTCACAAATGGAAACATGGATATAACTTATAATTTAATTCATTTTCATTCCAATTTTTTCAAACTTATCCCTTCCTGCATATTATGAAATCCAATTCAATCAAAATTCACAGTCAACCTACATGTATATCTTCTGATAGAACGAAAAAAAAAAATCAGTTTTCTTAAGTCGGAGAATTTCGTAAATAATTATTTGAAATCTAAAATAATTAATAATTCTTACATGTATTCAGTTCCAGAAATATCCATTTCCTTCTTTTTTTTTTCATTTTTCAAAGTCGATGAAATAATATCAATAATTATTTGAAATCTAAAATAAGTATAAAGCCTTATTTCGTTTTGAAAATATCCATTCCTAAAAAATTTGAAGTATTTTGCGTAAAGAATCGTGCGTTTGCGTTAGCAATCGTGTAAGATCGTGTAACGTGTAGAATCGTGTATGTGAAGGATCGTTCGTGTAACAGATTTTATCGTGCGTTAATCGTGCGGAATCGTTCGTGTAACGTGATCGTTCGTGTAAGTTGTCAACAATAACGTTGCAGCCACTGTAATATAATGTAATTTGATCAAGTCGTGTGTGTTTGGAAATTGATAAAATGCATTTTATCATATTACTTAATTTTTGTGTACTTCTGACAAAACTAGAAATCTTGTCAGCATAATGAACAATTTTTCAGGTTAGTAATGTGGCCAATAGGCTTGTCTGCTACTTGTTTTAGGTAGCTAGCTGAATTTAAAGGACTAGGTCATTCTGATTAGGAAGTAGAATAACATATTTTAATTGTGGAAAGCACTTACCAGTTTCAATGATTACCGTGTCTGCCACATAATGTTGCCCCTATCTATCCGTCTGGCAGTACCATTTCATTAGGAAGGGTTTTCTAGACTTTCTGCTATGATTTCAGAAAGTACAAAATACTAATGATGAATGTGAATTTTTATTTTACATCACCTAACACTCGGCCAGTTTTCTAAATTGTCATCCACTCAATCATGGAACTTATACCTGGACACTACCCATTCTTCAACAGATGTTAAAAGAGCAGCATAGATATTCTCTCGGAGGGCACATTTACTCCAATGTGATTTACATATGAATTAAGCACACCATTTGAAGATGTTCAAAAGTCGGTCCTCAAAGGATGATACTTAACAAGGGAATTTCAATACATAAATTCAGCATTGCACCACAGCATGAAGAAGCATCAATGCATATGGTGTATGAGAAGTACATGTATCATATGTCTAAATAAAAACTTTCAAAAAGCCCCAGGAATGCTTATGGACATGAAAGCCAAACACAAACCATTTTTGATGCTTTTATTAAGCAGTTTTGTTTGATATTTTATGAAAATATAACATACAAGGAGATAACAAGTTACATGAACTGGTAATTTTTCTGAAACATTGACATATTTCAAAATTCCACTGTGTCAAAAATAATCACAATCAGATAATCCTATTGCATGATATGAATGTTAAGTTAATTACTATCTTTATCTAAGAGTATAATTTCTTAAAACTCGAGCATCCAAACCCAATTTTAAATCTATTTGATAAGTTGTTTTTTTTCTTCAGAAATTGCAACAAAGCGTTAAGAAGAAACTGATCTGAGTGCATTAAGGTGTACTCCCTTGGTGGGTCTCAAAGATGAATTTTTTTAAAAACTATTTCTTTCTGACGATTTTGAGTCTTTTGTGAAAAATTCATTTAAATGTGTTAAACTTCATGTCTGGTTTTCTCATAGAACCATTGTTTAAAAGATGAAAAACTACACATTTCTTTTGGAAAGACAATATAAAATACTTATGAAAACGCAAAAGGAAAATTTCATTTATTCCGGGGAACCTGAGGTCCACGCAGAAAATAAATAAACAAAGTTAAAACGAGTGCCATGGGCTTACGTCAGGTTACGCGTGCGCCAGAAAGCTTTAGACCCTTCGCCCCTAGGAAAACTTGCCTTAAGACAATTCGCCCTCCTCGAATTAGAACTCACAAACCATTGACAAACCTCGCTTAAAAACTGTACACCGTATTTATTAATTATTTGGCGTATCCAACATTTGAATATACTCTTTTATACATTACACTTGTATGTAAAATAAAAACAACATATTTTAGTATAGTTTTAAAGTTATATATATATATATATATATATATATATATATATATATATATATATATATATATATATATATATATATATATATATATATATATATATATATATATATATATATATATATATATATATATATCTATCTATCTATCTATCTATCTATCTATCTATCTATATATATATATATATATATATATATATATATATATATATATATATATATATATATATATATATATATATATATATATATTTACAAGTATTTGTAAGTATGAGATTTCTGTGGTGCAAGCATTTACTGACAAAACGTCAGAGATACTACAACTGTAGATAGTTGACTAAAAAGTGTCACAGATATCCTAAAATGACATAAGATGCAGGCTATCGAGTCTCATCTTCTGTTGAATAAATACATGTACCAGTTAAAAAATGCATGTACATATACACATGCATATATTGACTTTATCACGAAGTTGCACATGCCTGAAATAGTAATTTCTTTTAAATCTAAAATTCATATATAGAACTTAAAATTGATATAATAATTAATCGTACTACTTTTAAAAATGAATTATATTCAATACGTCACTTGTTTATAGGAATATTTAACGAAGCATAGTGAAATGTTTCTATATTGATTGAAATATTTGTCCATATAAACGTATTTAGTATACTTAATACTATATGCATTTATTTGTAATACTATTTACTAAATGACATTGCAACGTTTGATATACAGCAATCCAAAGACTTGTTACATGCCTGTAGCAAAGTTTTCAAGTGGAGAGGATGAGGGGGGCTCCTAAAAAATCCCACGTGACTACGGGTCGATCTGTGCTTCATGTTTATCGTTCCAATGATAGGACCCAAACACCCAAAAAAGTCCCAGCTGTTAAACCTTGCCGCAGACAGCCCGATTTTTTTTTTAAAAATAAAAATAATTATAGACTTATCAGGGATACAATTTAACGTTAATTTTGTGCTATTAAACTACTATCACTCAGGGTAGACAGACCATTGTAGAAAATGAGAACGATGGGTTAACCTGTGTCACCTTTCAGAATAACCAATGAACTCGTCCAAGGATACATTGACGGCCGTTGTGAAACTTACATGATATTCCTACGGAAAGGAAAGCGCGAAAATTGTTGTGGCTGCGGAGCATCACACATTATTCTTTCGTCATAGAATAGAATCCGACATGTAACACTTAATACCTTTTCATATATACAGACATTTTTAAGATAACTTTCATTTTTGTTTCTAGAGATGTTTTTATCTACAAAAATAATATATTTTATTCAATAATTAGACTTTAAAAGATAGGAAAAATTTCATCGACGTCAGTTTTTCTGCATCCAGGCGCTCGTAGAACGCATTTTCAGTTGGGAGGGGGGTCGAGAACCTAAAATAAAAAGATTATCCGGCGTTCTAGAAGGGGTACGACCGTAAATGAGTTTAGATTGAATACCTAATACCCCACTCCTGTTTCCCACAGATCTGGCATCATATGTATCTTTTAATAGAGATGTCTTTCAAGAACAACACTGGTAAAACTGGACAATACAGTAACTATAAAATCTGAACACGGGCAAAACAGTTTACATGTGAGATATTTATGATAAGTTAATGTCTCATATTAAAAGTTTAGGCTGCATAAGTAAACAATAGATACCTTGATCTTTTATTTGTTACTAGAGTTTTAGTAATTAGACCATAGAGTTAAATTATAATTTAAAATTTATATGTTTCAAATTTTGTAAAATGTATTTAATTAAAACCCAGAACGTCTTTTAAATTTCTGTTAGAAACACAGACCTGTGATCCACGTAGTGCAGTCTTTTTTAAAGAACAGTAACTAGTTCTTCTTACTATTATCAAATTCGTGCAAAACATTTACCTAAAGAAATAAAATTGTCCTGACGATTTATTTCAATGGTTTAATCATAAAAGTTATCATAACCGTATTGATAACGTGATCATTGTCAATGTTTTTTGTCAGAAGCAGCGGCTTTTAAGAAATACTAAAAATTAATATTGGTTCAGTGATTAAATTTAAAAACAAAAGTCCTAGGGGCCACATCGCTCACCTGAGCACTCTGGCTAGGGAAAAGCAGAAATCAGTTCAGTCTTGAAAAGTTTTTAGATAAAAGTGGTTCAAGGGGGCGGGGGGGGGGGGGGGATTTGAACTAACTTGAATCTATACTTCATAGGGATGCTTTTGAATTAATATGACCAATAATGGCTTTGCTGTTCTTAAGAAGACAATTTTTATTGATATATATCATTAATTTTGTATTCCTTTGTATAACTATGATCCCTTGTTATGGCCCCTCTATTCTCCTGGGGGGATGATTTGAATAAAATTTGAATCTACATTACCCGAGGATGCTTCTATTTAAATATGATTAATAATGGCTTTGTTGTTCTTGAGAAAAAAAGATTTTTAAAGATTTTTCCTATATATTCCTCTGTAAAATTTGATTGCCCATTGTGGCCCCACCCTACCCTTTGGGGTCATGATTTGAACAAACTGGAATCTACACTACCTGAGGATGCTTCCACATAAAAATGACCAATCATGGCTTTGCTGTTCTTGAAAGAAGAGTTTTGAAGATTTGTCCTATGTATTCCTATGTAAAACTTTGATCACCCATTGTGGTCCAACATATCCCCGGGGGTCATGACTGAAACAAACTTGAACCTACACAACTTGAGGATGCTTTCATACAAATATGATCAATCATTGCTTTGTTGTTCTTGAGAAGAAGATTTTTCAAAAATGTTCCTATATATTCCTATGTAAAAGTTTGATTGCCCATTGTGGCCCCACCCTACCCCTGGGGGTCATAATTTGAACAAACTTGAATCTACACTACCTGCAGATGCTTCCATATAAGCCTCATATTTTCAAGCACAGTGGTTCTTGAGAAGAAGATTTTTAAATGATGCCATTAATTTTTCACGAATTCATAATCATCTCCCCTTGGAAGGAGGCGTGGCCCTTCATTTGAACAAACTTTAATTCCCTTTATCCAAGGATACTTTGTGGCAAGTTTGGTTGAAATTGGCCCAGTAATTCTTGAGAAAATGAAAATGTGAAATGTTTACGACGACCACGACAACGACGACAGACGACGGACAAATTTCTATCAGAAAAGATCACCTTCGGCTCAGGTATGCTAAAAAAGGAATGATTGCAGAAGGTATTGCCCTCAGCTCTATTTTGGCACCTTTCCAGCTCAAGAACAATAACCACAGTAATTCTCAGTATTTCTCAGAATCAACAGCAAAGCGACAGTATAAATCATGATTAATCAGACTTACAGTAAAGACGAGAGTAATTACAAGTATCAGTATATATCAGCAACAATAGTAAAAATAGCAGTAAATATCAGTATTTATCAGCAAGAACAGCACGTATCAGTAATTATCAAACTTTATCATTAAATTCTAGGATTTTCAGCATTTTTTTTTTTGTCCAATAGTGTCCCATAAAAATAATGTAATCTGTCAGAATAATTCTTAGCTTCGCTTAGAATTATATAGAATTAAGGCACCAACAGGGTTTTGTAAATTGTTCATTAGAATAATGATTTAAAAATTATCCATAGTATATGTGTTTTACTCAGTTGAAGAATTTTTAAGGAATAAATTTTTTGGATTCATGATGTGATCAATCGAGTGGCCTGCGTGATAATTTGCATAAACGCCGAAGACAGTTATTCCTTATATTTACATGCTCCTGATTCTGCAAATCCCCGTGCTAATAGCCCCACTTCTGTCTCTATTTGTCCCGCCCCGCACGTGATTTTTTTTAACCGCGCCTATCGATGAACCAGTAGATTTATGTAGAAATAAAGTATTTTTACAATTTGTAATTTTATCTCGGACAAAGACATTGGAAATGTAAATATTGTTGAATGAACATAAGATGAAAAATGCTGAACGTTCCTAAATACTATACCTCGGTGAGGGATCTGGTCAACTTTGCCCTCAGTGCTCTGGAAAACTACAGGAATATTTGGTTCCTCAGTCTTATATTCTATAGATATCTCATTGCTTTATGAACAAGACAAATGAAATGCAATAAAATTAACCATTAAGTATTATTAAGCTCCTGTCAATTTGTCTCTATATAATTAATACCCAACTGCAATCGCATAGTATAAAACGTGAGCATACTATGCCGAAATAGTGCACCACTGTCTTTTCTAGAGACAACGTGTTGGCACCAACGCAATTGATCGAACTCGCTTTCACGAGAAGTCAGTTTAACGCTCTACCGATTACACCATAAACACCTTTACATTTAAAGGTGTATTCTAAAGTATAAGAACGTAATTTTCATACAAAAAAAAGATTTCCTGACAAATATTCGAATTTATCATAGTACAATATAATAACAAACAAAACAACTGCAAATTCAACATGAACTTGCAAGATCGGAATCATTAAAACGCTCTTTGATATAAAGCTTGATTTAAGAATGTTTAGGGAAATTTTCATTTAGATTAAAAGTCTGAAAAAATGTTTGGAATTTAGAATTTTATTAAATCGTCGTATACATATAAAAAATACCATAAAAACTAAACTATGAAAATATTATTATTTGGATGTCCTATGCCTTCGGTTCCTGCACCATGCGTCAAATCCTGACAACAATTTAGGCATGCCATCTACAAAAAAAAAAAAAAAAAAAAAAAAAAAAAACAAAAAAAAACGCTATTATATTATTATTATGCTTCTTATAAGTTTGTCTCTATATAATCAATACCAAGCTATTTTTAATATAGTATAAAAAGGATTTATATAGGACATTCATACTATACAGAATTATTAAGCTTCCTGTCAGTTTGTCTATATATATATACATTTGCAAATGTTTTCTTTTATATAACACTATTAATAGCAACGTGTATTTATTATCTGTATAAACACGGGTTCCTCAAAAATGTTCGACGTAATTTCTCAGTGACGTCATAAAGGATCCACGCGCAATCAATGGATCAAATACGTGCCGTTGAGTTTGAAAAATAAAACATTTCACGCGTTAAAGATCATAATTAGGAAAATATAAAATAAGAATAAGTCATAAATGTAAATATAAGTAATAATGTATCATTTTTAAACATCTATTGGGATATAAATACGGGTTGGTACGAGATCAAATCTACCACCCAGAGAGCAAGACTACATCGGGCCAACGTTGGTTGATGGTTGGTAGGTTGGTATAGCGTTGGCGTTGGGCAGTAAATGTTGGCCCAACATTGGCCCAACGGATGATATGTTGGCGTGAAAGCTGGTCCATCGGTGTTGGGTATGCGATGTTAGGCCAATGTTGGTCCATTGTAGTAAATGTTGGCATGAAACATGACCATTATATGTTGGGCATTTGATGTTGGCCCAACATAGGTCCAACCAAGTAGATGTTGGCTTAAAACAAAGCCACTGTGTGTTGGGATGTACTGTTGGCCCAACATAGGGACAACCAAGTAATATTGACATGAAACACATGAAATGTGTGTTGGGCATGTAATGTTGGCCCAACGTAGTAAATTTTGATTATAACGAGGAGGTATTGATATGGCTTTCAACGTTGGCCCAGCGTTGGTTCAACGGGATGAATATGGGATAAAATCAATTTTCATTAATATATATGTTGGTGATCTGTTAATTACACATATTAAAATTTGTATCTTTTAGAACCAATTAAGCTTCTTTCAATAGAGACATCTCATCTTTCGTTAAAATTATGAACAAGGGATTATCTTAATAGCCCATTTATTAATAATTTACAGTGTATGTGTTAATAAAAACGAAAAATTATTCTAGAACCTAATTAATGAAAATAAGATTTGTAATACTGATTTATATTTGTAATTTGTGTCCGAGACCATTGCAAGTACATGTAGAAGTTTTAATTATTCTGCACAGTATATAATTTTGTAGATTCTATATTAAGCATCATGGAACTTAAAGTGCTGAATTTTAGAGCTCCAAATAATTAGGTCAGTGGTGAAATCCACTGGCTCAGCAGGTGACTGGCCGGTTTCCTAGGAAACAGGCATTCTAATCAGCTCTGTTTCGTAAACTCGGAGTGGTCACATCTTATCACTTGCAACACTTGAACAAAGCATATACATGTGCGTGTCCGTTTTGAATCGCAAGACAGAGAAAATGGATTGTTTTAGCCCTTGAAATGTAAGTATAGTCGATTTAGGTGTTATTGATAGAATTTTATCTCTGTGAAAGTTTTAACTTGAGCATAGTTTGTAAAATTGAACAATTAAGTTATTCAAGAATTGCAATTTTCAAAATATGCATGTATATTTACTTAATCTGTTTAAGTTATAACTTATAAGTAGTAAGTGACATCATTTTTGAACGGATTAAACTGATATATTTTTTATATCATTTATAGCATCTGGTGGGGAGAATTGTGTTACAAGACCATTGATGTTTGGAATGTAATAGACAGTCACTGTGAGTGATTTATCTCAATTATCAGTGCGAGAGACATGGATTTTACAAAGAAACAATAACATGAACAGGAAAAAAAGGAGTGAATGGTTCAGAAGTAATATGGGCAGGAGAACATTCCAAAGTTTCACAAATTTGAACACTGGGACTCTTATTCTAGAGGAAAATTATATAGTGATTGAAGTGATATGGGATAGACTTAAGAAAACATTGATCTACCTTTATTTCCCTCTGTTGATTTCATTCCATAGGAGTGATAAAAAAATAGAACATTTGTTTGAGGAACAAGATAATTTACCATGCAGGATTTATTCAATCAATTGTATTTTACTCGTAATTATGGAAATAAAAAGGTTACAGGAATTCATACTGTTGAACTAAAATAATTCAATCCACAGGCACTTGGGGTCTGGACCCCCCCCCCCTTTTCCATTTTTTTTCTTTTTAAATATGGGGTCGAGTCACCTTTTCCCTATTTTTGTATTCTAATATGCACTATATGTTATCAATAATGTAACTCTTTTGTCTCTATATGCTGTTTTTAAATATACCGTTTTTATGTATCAGTCGAAAACGGTATATTTAAAAACAGCATATAGAGACAAAAGAGTTACATTACTGATAACATATAGTGCATATTAGAATACAAAAATAGGAAAAAGGTGACTCGACCCCATATTTAAAAAGAAAAAAAAAATGGAAAAAGGGGGGGGGGGTCCAGACCCCAAGTGCCTGTGATTCAATCGCCGATCATTTGCCAACATGTTTATAGAACGTAGGTCCAACGTTGGTCCAACATTCATTCTTAGCTTTAAAATAACATTGAACCAACATTGGGCCAACAGGAAGTTAAACGTTGGGCCATTGTTGGGCCAATGCCAGATAACTAACCATCGAATGTTGGCCCAACGTCGAGCCAACATGTTGGTTGAACGTAGGGCCGATGAGCAAGATGATGTTGGGCCAACGCATAAAACTGACAGAGGGTCAACGTAATTTTCACCGTTGGGCTTGCGTTGGCCCAACGTAAGCTTGCTATCTGGGCATAAACACTTCGGGCTTTATGGAATTTGATCTCGTGACCAACCCGAATTTATGTCCCGATAGATGCTTAAAAATGATACATTATTTCTTAAATAAGCAATACCCAACTATTTTCCCATAGTATTCTAAGGATTTATATAGCGTAAGCATACTATGCCGAAATAGAGCACGGCTTCATTTTCTGAAGAAAATCCGACAGCGCCAACGCCGGGGGTCGAACTCACGACCCCGAGATTGCTAGCCCGACGCGCTACCGATTACGCCACAGACGCCGTTATCTAACACAGTGTATTATAATATATACATATATTTACATTCACATATATTTTGCTTAGAAAGTGAGTGCATTCAAAACACCATAACAAGGACAGGGGGTCAAAAGGTTAAAGTATGCGTTTTATTTTGACGTCACAAACGTTGATCGCCTTGGAACTGCAACGTCATAAGTGAAAATCAAAATCCATGCTCACTTTGAAAAGAAGCTGTTGGAATGGCTCTTCCATTAATTGTAATTTACCCGAAGGATAGTACAGGGATTTTGAAATAAAAATCACAATTGCAGTCAAGGCAAGGAGTTAAAAATGTAAATATAAGCATTAAATCATAATTTTTTGAAAGATATAGCCTCATAACTGCAACGATGTGTGCAAATAAATTTTCATAACGCACTAACGCGCGTTACTCAATTTGTTTGCACACACCGTTGCAGTTATGAGACTATATCTTTCAAAAAATAATGATTCAATGCTTAAGTATAAACTTAGTTTCAAATATTTTACAATTAAAGATAAAAATAAACAAAATAATTTTTCTAATATAGTTTCTTGCAATTTTTTCCCCTTAACTGAACTAAAATTCTCTGAAACTATCTGTACTTTATACCTAATCATGACCTAATGCATGAAACATTTAAGATATAAGGAAAGTATTTGCAAATGTAAATATTCAAAAATATATACTTTGCGGTATCTCTCTATTATATAAACATACAAGAGGCAAATATCTTCATACCTGTATGAAGTTTTTCGAAGGTCATAGGTCATTACGTGACCTAATTACACAGCGCAGTAATATCTACATAAAAAGACTTACTCTACTTAACAATATAGCATGTTTTTCATGCATAAAATGTACAAAATACGCAAGTATAATAATAATAATTTTATTTACAATGTAAACGAGTATTTAATACAGTTCTTGGTCGATTTTACATAGAGAATAGAAAACAACGTGTTATAAGTTTCATGTCTGATCTGCATAGTCTCAACGTTTACCCTTATTTTTCTTGTAGACCTCTGAATGCTATATTTTTTTTTATTAAACTTTACTCACAATAAATTTGAAAATCTGTTGGAAAATATCAATGTAATACAATCACGCCACAAACAGATGACAAACACTGCACTTCGGAAGTTCGGTAGGCACACCTCCATCATCGAGAGCGTCGTCTTAATGTAAGCTGTCGAGTGTCTCCGTGTCAACATCATAATAATAAATAAGCCTTACCGAAATCGTAGATTTTATGTTTTTAATCAAACTTTATGCTTGATTTCAAATTAACTGGTCCGGACAAGTGTCTCCATTCATTTCTTTGCGACCGAAATTCCTCTAACTTTTTATTATCAAACATCGGACGTGTTTCTTGTGTTTTTAAAACATCGAATATGGGTTCTCATAAATACAAAAATTTCCCAGACACCAATATGCTCACTATAATTGATCAAGAGGAGCTTTTCACAGAATATTCCCTTCAAATCAGAATCATTTGTCAGATGAATTTGAAGCGTAACCGCTTTTCAAGCCGATAAATTTACACCTTGCGTAATTTGTCAAAATAAACAAATAACAAGTTTAAAAACTTCTCTGGGAAATGAAGTGGGTCGGTATGAAGTGGATCAAATATTCTGAGAGGACCTTTGGCCTTCACAGGATTTGATCACGTGACCGACCCACTTCATTTAAATTTGTTATTCATTTCTTAAGGTCAAGATCTAGTAAATGACTGTAGACTAAATTTTTGGTGCTAGGTCCATTGTGACGTCATCATCCATTTCAACTTTCTTTTTCCCGTACTTTACGGCTCTAAGAGGATAATGTAAAAATAAAGTATTTTCATGGAATTCAATTTGTAATCATGTCAAAAGTAATCCCGATACCTATATTAAATTTAATATTTTTTTTTTAAAAAGAGGCCAAGAACATAATTACAAATTACCGTTTTCTGAGAGATTTTAGGCAATTTGAATACATTTCCTTTGTCTGATATGGAAAAAACTCCAGTATTCATGACTGGTTTTCTTAATTTTTCAGTGAAAATGACAGTTTAAAATATGATTTTTCGTCGTCTTATCTATCTACAAATTTTGCCCCGAAACACCTTATTTAATCAAGCTTAAGTTATAAAGCATCATTAAAGGAATTCATTTGTTAAATTTGAGAAATCTCTAGGCACCTTTCATTTACTAGATCTTGACCTTAATTAAAGAAAAAAGATTATGACGTACATGCAGCACAGCGTGACGTCATAATAGGGATGTACTAACATGAATGTAAGAGGTGATGAAACATTGGAAATGGAGAAAATTTTGTCGTTTTTATACAACAGTCAGCATAACAATAACAATAGTGTTCCGGCTCGTGCACCATGCGTCAAACCCTGACTACTATTTAGGCATAATGCATGCAAAGTACAACACTATTATATAAATATTACATGGCTTTTAGAGAGAAAAATATGTCAATGCTCACGATAGGGATAGTACTCACGATCCGGACAACTTCAGTCTAAGACGCAACCGATTACAGAAACCGTTCTCCACTTTGCAATGTATTTTTGAAGTAAATAAATTAGTTTTAAACACAAAATAAGAAATAGATAAATAATAACTATCATTTCCAAGACAAAATTCAATGATAAATTTCTCTCATTCTCTATTAAGAGTTGTCATTCCCGCTACACTCCCACATACACCTCTGTCAACGCTTTTGTTATACAATATTCTTGAAAATGTAAAAGATGAAAAATTGTAATAATCGTTTTTAATGATATTTCTTATCGGTAAACAGGATTTATATTTATGTTCCCCAAACAAAGTTTGGGAACAAATTGTTACTACTTTCTTTTTTCAAAACTTGTTCTCCGGTACTTTTTTTGTCCGCGAGTGTTCTCAAAAACTACTCATCCGATTGAGAGGAAACCTTTAAGGGTTATGTTGTGTAGATATGGGGAACGAAGGTCATGCTTCATGTAGTTGCATGCATGTGCGTGCGCGTGCAATGAGTGAAATGACTGATATACTTAACAAAGCCATAACTTTTGATGAAATGCTCTTAAACTCAAAACATAAAGATATATTAGTTGTTTATATTATATAAGACGACACGGTCAAATTAGCATGAACTCACGCGCATGCACATGCGTTGACAGGTTTCAGTTGCATAGCGGCAGAAAACTCTGGATAGAGAATGAAATTCTCTAACAAATATTCGAATTCATCAACCAACGTTTTCATGAAATGACACTTCTGAGTCATTAAAACATTTTGGGATATAACGCTTGATTATGAAGAAGGTTCAAGAAAATGGTTATTTGAATTTAATTTCTGCAAATAGGTTTGGGATTTAAAACTGATATAACTGTCGTATGCCATAACAATCAGAATAATAATTATAATGGCCTCCGGCTCGTGCACTTAGTGTCAAACCCTGACAATTATTTCGGCATAGTACATTCAAGTCAAGACACGTTTATATAAATGGTTCTCAAAGTATGCAGAAACCTTGTTTGCACAGTCCTGATAATGAAATTAGTATGAAATTAGACTAGACTGAAGCTAGCAGCCAATAACAGCAGCCATTAAGCCCGTAGAAGCTAGCAGCCACTAAGGAAATTCATCAAAGGACTGAGAATACTCTGACGCAATACTGTTTAATGCCTCATTTTCGACAATTTATAATTAATAACTAGATTATTAATGCAACACTTAATTATTAATTAATAATTCAAACACTTGGATTCAGTTAAGCTCACCTGCATAAGGAAAATTATGCAGTTTCACAACAAACAAACAAACAAAAAGAAGAAAATGTCACCATCTTTGACCGCTTAAGAATAAAACAGCATTGGAAATAGGTTAAGTACTTCTGGGAGAATCCCTTTTAAGCTCTTTTACGGGTCTCAGGAACATGATGGTGCCAAAAGGCTAACCTGAAATTTGCTTACTCCTAATATTTACATTGATAAGGGTTTGAAGGTAATTTAATCTATTTTAAGTTATGATCCTTGAAGTGTGCTTCGAACAATTACTGGCTCAAGGTAAAAGGGTCCACAGGGCTATTATATACGGCCATAAAATTTAGGCTGAAGTGGTACCACCAAGTGGTGCCAAGGGCGCGTTACATATTTCAAGCAGCTATTATACCTCTTATCGTATAAGTGTGCTTTAAATCATTACTGTGCAGGATAGAATATTTCTAGGACTATCTTTCCCGCAATCGGTTTGAAGCTGTAACGGCACCACCAAGTGGTGCCAACGGTGGGGAACATCTTTCATGCTTTCATTTTTCAACCATCATTGACCACTAGAACAAACTAACATTAAACTGGAAAAAAGTTAAGGGCCTTAGGGAGTATCCTTTGTCAACTTGTTGACAGGTTCCAATGACTATAAAAGGCCAGTTAGGTAACCTGAACTTTGTTGTTTTTCACTTTGTCTATTGATATACGGATTAAAAGTCAGATGTTATACCCCTTATCTTTGAAGTCTGCTTCAAATCATTACTGGGGCAAGGTAGAGGGCCCCTAGGACTATCAGTTCCCCCTATCAGAATGTTGCTGTAGTGGTACCACCAAGTGGTGCCATGGGTGGGGCACGTATTTCAAGCATTCATTTTGAAAGCATCTTTGGCTACTAGAACAAAGTAACATTAGTGAAAGGTTAAGGACCTTAGGGAGAATCACTTGCCAGGTTTTTGAAGGGTCCCGGGGAAGAAAAAGGGCCAGTAAGCTAACCTGAACTTTGTTGTTTTTCACATTGTGTTTTAATATACGGGTTAGTCAGCTATTATACCCCTTATCTTTGAAGTGTGCTTCAAATCATTACTGGGACAAGGTAGAGGGCCCCTAGGACTATCAGTTCCCCCTATCAGAATGTTGCTGTAGTGGTACCATCAAGTGGTGCCATGGGTGGGGCACGTATTTCAAGCATTCATTTTGGATGCATCTTTGGCTACTAGAACAAAGTAACACTAGTGAAAGGTTAAGGACCTTAGGGAGAACCACTTGCCAGGTTTCTGAAAGGTCCTGAAAAAGAAAAAGGGCCAGTTAGCTAACCTGAACTTTGTTGTTTTTCATTTGTGTTTTAATATACGGGTTAAAGGTCAGCTATTATACCCCTTATCTTTGAAGTGTGCTTCAAATCATTACTGGGGCAAGGTAGAGGGCCCCTAGGACTATCAGTTCCCGCTATCAGAATGTTGCTGTAGTGGTACCACCAAGTGGTGCCATGGGTGGGGCACGTATTTCAAGCATTTATTTTGAATGCATCTTTGCCTACTAGAACAAAGTAACATTAGTGAAAGGTTGAGGACCTTAGGGAGAACCACTTGCCAGGTTTTCCAAGGGTCCTGTTGAAGAAAAAGGGCCAGTAAGCTAACCTGAACTTTGTTGTTTTTCACTTTGTGTTTTAATACACGGGTTAAAGGTCAGCTATTATACCCCTTATCTTTGAAGTGTGCTTCAAATCATTACTAGGGCAAGGTAGAGGGCCCCTAGGACTATCATTTCCCGCTATCAGAATGTTGCTGTAGTGGTACCACCACGTGGTGCCATGGGTGGGGCACGTATTTCAAGCATTCATTTTGAATGCATCTTTGCCTACTAGAACCAAGTAACACTAGTGAAAGGTTAAGGACCTTAGGGAGAATCACTTGCCAGGTTTTGGAAGTGTCCCTGGGAAAAGAAGGGGCCAGTTAGCTTACCTGAAATTTGTTGTTTTTCACTTTGTGATTTAATATACGGGTTAAAGGTCAGTTAATATACCCTTTATCTTTGAAGTGTGCTTCAAATCATTACTGGGACAAGGTAGAGGGCCCATAGGACTATCAGTTCCCGCTATCAGAATGTTGCTGTAGTGGTACCACCAAGTGGTGCCATGGGTGGGGGACGTATTTCAAGCATTCATTTCGAAAGCATCTTTGGTTACTAGAACAAAGTAACACTAGTGAAAGGTTAAGGACCTTAGGGAGAACCACTTGCTAGGTTTTCGAAGGGTCCTGTTGAAGGAAAAGGGCCAGTAAGCTAACCTGAACTTTGTTGTTTTTACACTTCAAAGGTAAGGGAGATAGTAGTCTTTCTTTAACTTCATCTCAAAATGCAATGTAAAAAAAATGTTTGGTTTAGTCTACTGGTCCCTTCCAGGGCCAGAGAGCCGGAGATCCCTCAAAAAGTTGACAAGATATACTAAATAAGAATACTTACCCATAGCAGTGCTATTTTAAATGTTGTCCAAAGATGACAAAGAGAAAATTGCTAACAATTTGGTCCCAAACCTTAACACTACTTAATGGCACCCCTACAACCCAAATGTGACAGTGGGAAACGATAGCCCTATTTTGCCTCAGTCTTGGTTGAATGCACTATTCAAAGGCAAGGTTGATAATTGCTGATATTTTACTCTTTCAAACAATAGATCGTCCTTGGGTAGAGGGTATGCAGTGACCTTGAATCAATTTTTTTAGATGAAAGATCAACGTCAGAAAATAGCTTTGCATAAGAAAACTACAACTGAGTTCAAGGCTTAAATCCATTACAAAATACATGACTGTTTTCATATTTTGAGTATGCAAAAATGAACCAAATTATGTTCGAAAATTACTCACATAGACCCTCACCAGACTTGTTGCAGACCGGTAAACGGGTAAACAGGGTACAAGTACCATAATTACTATATGGGCCTGTACAAAATTAGACTAGGCAGCAATTAATCATCATTATTCTAATCAAAATAACAAGAAACACGCTAGAGGTGTGATAAAATATATAGAGAAACAAAGAGTTAATTTCTATTGTAAAACGTTATATTTTGTATGTTTTTAAACCATTCCCTCACGTTGATTTGGTCCCTCCCTTCGACAAGAACCAAATATCATGGCACTTTGGAAAAGTTTGCTAACATAAACTCACCCTATGAATGCAAATTTTTGGGAACAGCTTTATTTTGTTCTTTGTTATTTTGTATTTTGTTAGGCAAGTGTTCCACCCCAACCCCACCCCCACCACCACTAGCCTTTATTTTTAGCTCATTTGATCTGACGGATCAAATAAACTTTTATTTCTGATTATAATCTCTGTTGTTGTTGTTGTCTTTGGCGTAAAATTTTTACAATATTATCTTTTCAAGAACTGCTGGACCAGTTTAAACAAAATTGCCTAAAAGTTTCCTTGGGTAAAGGGGATTTAAGTTTGTTCAAATAAGGGTAAAGCTCATTTTAAGGAGATTAAAGATGACTGAAAATTTCAAAAGTCTTATTCTCAAGAACCACTGAGTCAGAAAAGTTTGATTTATTTGAAAGCTTCATAACATAGTGTAGATTTAATTTGTCCACAAATTACCCCCAGGGATAGAGTGGGGCCATAAGAGGCAATTAAAGTTTTATATTGGAACGTATAAGAAATAAACTTTTCAAGACCCACTTGGCAAGAGCAATGGAAACTTATTGCGACAGCTTCATTACATATTGTGGAATCAAAATTGTTCTTACAAAGCACTACTCCTCCTACCGTTTTATCTAATTTGAATGAGACTGGACAAGTAGATTATACTAAGATACATTATTCTGTTAATCTTCTTTAAAAAGATTTAGTTGAACAGTGTTGTCATGGTTAGTAAGGTAGATACAGTCAAACCTCATTATCTCAAACTAGATGGGGCCACTACTAAAGTTTGAGATATCCGATGATTCGAGACAACCTTGAATTTATACATGTTATAGGTGGATTCATGAATCCCTATTTGATCCCCAGGGTGAAAATGAAAACTCCAAAACATTATTGCAAATCTACAGGACACCACCCTCCATTTTCCATAAGATGATTAGGCTACTGTGTACAAGAGGCCCAGCGGCCACATCGCTCACTTGAGCACTGTGGCTAGGAAAAAAGCAAAATCAGTTTAGTATTGAAAAGCTTAAATGCATAAGTGGTCCCAACCTACCCCTAAAAGGGAGTGGGGATATGATTTGAACAAATTAAGATCTACACTAACTCAGGATGCTTACATAATTTTTTGACTGTGACTTTTTTCTCTACAAGTTTGAACTTTTATTGTGGCCCCACCCTACCGCTGGAGGTCATGATTTGAATAAACTTGAATCTACACTATCTGAGGATGCTTCCATATAAATATGACAAAAGATTTTTCCTATATATTCCTATGTAAAACTTTGATCGTTCATTGTGGCCCCACCCTTACCCCGGGGGTCATGATTTGAACAAACTTGAATCTACACCACCTGAGGATGCTTCCACATAATTTTGACCAATCATAGCTTTGCTGTTCTTGAGAAGAAGATTTTTGAAGATTTTTCCTATATACTTTATGAAAACTTTGATCTTCCATTGTGGCCCCACCCTACCTCCGGGGGTCATGATTTGAACAAATTTGAATCTACACCACCTGCAGATGCTTCCATATATATTTGACCAATTATAGCTTTGCTGTTCTTGAGAAGAAGATTTTTCCTATATACTCCTATGTTAAACTTTGATCTTCCATTGTGGCCCCACACTACCCCCGGGGGTCATGATTTAAACAAACTTGAACCCACACCACCTGCAGATACTTCAATATAAATATTACCAATCATTGCTTTGCTGTCCTTGAGAAGAAGATTTTTCCTATATACACCTATGTTAAACTTTGATGGACCATTGTGGCCCCACCCTACCCCGGGGATCATGATTTGAACAAACTTGAATCTACACCACCTGAGAATGCTTCCATATAAATATGACCAATCATAGCTTTGCTATTCTTGAGAAAAAGATTTCTGAAGATGTTTCCTATATATCCTATGTAAAACTTTGATTGTCCATTGTGGCCCCACCCTACCCCCGGGGTTCATGATTTGAACAAACTTGAATCTACACTATCTGACACTAATTCCATATGAGTTTCATCTTTCCTGGCCCATTGGTTCTTGAGAAGAAGGATACTTTGTGCCAAGTTTGATTGAAATTGGTCCAGTAGTTCTGGAGAAGAAGATGAAAATGTGAAAAGTTTACGACAACGACAACGACGACAGACAACGGACAAATTTTGATCAGAAAAGTTCACTTGAGCCTTCGGCTCAGGTGAGCTAAAAATGTAAGAAGGGTTCTGGGAACCAGGGGCTTTTTGCATAAAAGGTCATTTTTCGACCCCATATGACCCTAAGGGTAAAAATGAAAATTCCAAAACCTTATTGCACATCTACGGGACACCATCAATCATCTTCCATAAAATGATTAGGCTACTGTGTAAAATGTAAGAGGAGTTCTAGGAACCAGGAATTTTTTGCATTTTTACCTCCATTTGACCCCAGGGTAAAAATGAAAATTCAGAAACCTGAGTGCTCATATACAGGACACCACCAATCATGTTCCAAAAGATGATTAGGATACTATTTTAAATGTAAGAGGAGTTCTGAGAACGAGGTTTTAGTAGAATGAAATATGAAGATAAAACGGTATTCAATCTCAGAAGTCCAATGAAACGATACAAATTTGAAGCAGAGCAAACGCGGACCTCAAAAATTAGAGGTGGGATCAGGTGCCATGGAGGAGTAAGCATTCTCTCCCGACCGGTCACATCCGTCGTCTGCTCCTTGTCATGATCGGGAAACAAAAACCAGATAAATCCGCAGACAATTCAGTGTATAAATAATGGCATAACAATTAGTATGAGAAACGTCAGTCAGCATTTGACTCAATAATAGGTTGATGTGCTGACAATGTCATTGTATCGACCTAAAAACTTGCAAAAAGATGACTTCAAACGACACTGTTGATACCCTTGTTTCGTCAACTTGTTTGTCAATAGCTTGCCTCGTTTTAGAAATTGTTCATACGTAGAGCATGCTCTTGCGTATCGAATCAACTGAGAGACATAAACACCATATGCAGGTGATAAGGGTAAAATTAAAAATTTCAAAGCCTTATTGCAAACCTTCAGGACACCGCCTATCATATTCCAAAAGACTGATTGGTTACTGCGTAAAATATAAGAGGAGTTTGAGGAAGAAGCAAATGTGACAGACAGACGGACGGAATAGGGTAACAACATTACAAGAAAACTGTACAGGGCCTGGATATCGAATATCTGAAACATAATCCTCCTTCGTGTCCATGTTCTTCTTCACCCTATAAATAGTCCTGCTGAACACGTTATTACTGGTGACGTTAATATAGTTAATAATGAGGACCTTAGATAATTAATTTTAAAAGGTCCTAAATATAGGGAACCCCGATCCAACTGGCGTCGAAATTTCTTAAATATTATGGATTCTGTAGAGGATTACGCCAGGCGATGGGCCAGATATGAAAAAGAACACCTTGACACTTTGTCAGAATGGATTAAATGTATCAGATGTATGTTAACTCGCGCATTAAAAGATTGAGGGGCAATATGAGAACCATCTATCCTTCTGTATTCAATAATCCAGAAGTGAAAAAAGAAATAGATAAATTATATGATTAGTACGTACTGGTCCCTGCTGACAGCTCAGGTAACAACATTGTCTTTGTAAGGCTCATTATATTAAATGTATTTTAGAGGAACTTGGATTTAATTCTACAAGTGGTAATCCAAATTATACTCATAGTTCCTTTTCTAAAGAAGACATTCTTCAAAATCATGTCAGTTTTGAATATCTTTAATATTGCAAACAACCAAAATGAATTTGAATTACCATATCTATATTGGATTCCGAAACTTCACAAAAATCCTTACAAACAAAGATACATAGCGGGTTCCAGTAAATGTTCAACCAAGTCTCTTTCTTTACTCCTCACTAAGATATTAACAGTAGTGAAGGAGAAACTTCAAGAGTACTGTGCAACAATATATTCGAGAAGTGGTGTAAATCAGATGTGGATACTTAAATATTCTAAGGAACTTTATGAAAATTTGAAATCACAAAAATTTACCAAAATCAACAGCTTAAAAACTTTTCAACTTTATACACAACCATTCCCCACGATAAATTAAGCTGTATGCTTTCGGATATAAGTCAATATAAGTCAATGAGTAAGACAATGTATTTTGTCAAAGACAATTAATATTCTCTATGTTGCGAGCTTACAGCTATTAGCTCGTCTTATTTTGTTGTACAAGATGGAATTCCCATGGGTACCAATTGCGCCCCGTTATTAGCAGACCTTTTTTATATTCATATGAAGCAGAATTTGTCCAAAATCTTATACATGAAAAGAAGAGAACACTTGACGTGGCCTTCAACTCGACATTTAGATATATCGACGACGTATTGTCAATTAACAATGGTTATTTCCATTCTTATGTCGATACGATATATCCCGGTGAGCTTGAGATAAAAGATACCACAGAGTCTGACACATCTGTTTCATATTTGGATATTTTACTTGAAAAAGACGTTAATGGTAATCTAACAACCAAGCTTTCTGATAAACGTGATGACTTTAACTTTTCAATCGTCAACTTCCCTTACTTATGCAGCAATATACCTTCATCACCTGCATACAGGGTTTATATCTCTCAGTTGATTCGATACGCAAGAGCATGATCTACGTATATACAATTTCTAAAACGAGGTAAATTACTGACAAACAAGTTGATGAAACAAGAATATCAGCAGTCTCGTTTAAAGTCATTATTTCCCAAGCTCTATGGTCGATACAATGACCTTGTCAGCAAATACAATTTATCACTGAGTCAAATACTGACTGACTAATTGTTAGGCCATTATTTACACACTGAATTGTCGACGGATTTTTCCGTTATTTCCCGATCATGACAAGGAGCACACGGCGGGTGTGACCCGTCGGCAGGGGATGCTCACTCCTCCATGGCACCTGATCCCACCTCTGATGTTTTGGAGGTCCGTGTTTGCTCTGCTCCTATTTTGTAATGTTTAATGGACTTTTGAGCTTGAATACTGTTCGTTATCTCCATATATTTCATTTAGAAAGTGCGGGTATAAAAAATGAATTTTATTCAGTATTCGATTGTTTTCTAGTGTACATAGTGTCTCATAAATCCAATATGAAAGTGCAAATTATAGAGATTTTAAATGTCATAAGATTTGATCAAATTCGTTGTGCAATTGCTTCAATATTTTGTGTGACTACCAAGCGCTAATACAACAGCATGACAATGCCTCAGAGAACTCCGAATAAGAGTTCTAATCATTTACAATGGGATCTTGCTTAGTTCTTCACAGAGAGCATTTTCCAATTCCTGTACATTTGTTGGAGGCACATCAGTCGTACACATCGCTGAAGGACATCCCAAGTTTGTTCTACTGGGTTTAAGTCTGGCAAACATGAAGGTCATTGCATTCGTTCAATTGTTTCATTAGAAAAATAATGTTCAACAACTCGAGCCCTGTTTGGTATTGCGTTATTATCCATGAGATCAAAATCTTGACCAAAACTAGTAGCAGCTGTAAAAGGACAAACAATGTTGTGGAAAATCTCATCCTGTATTTAAGACCAGTTAACGGACCATTCCGAATGAAATACTGTTCCGTAATCTATCGGAACATAACCCACTCCAAACCATGACAGAAAGCGGTTATGCTTAGCAACACAATAGTTATGGCACTGTTAATTCTTTTGGCGCCGCACACAGAGACGACCATATGGAAGTCATCACAAAACTTGGATTCATATCTGAACATAATCGGTCTCGTAATTACCAATGTTCATGGTTATTACTAACTCAAGACAAGCATTGCGAGGTATTACAATCAAACATGGACGGATATGCTGGCTTGTAAACATGCAAAGAGCCAGAGCCACTTAGGGCCCTTTTTAACCCTGAGAATTTCTAAAAAATAGAAATTGCTCAGTTTTGGTTTTGAAATGCAGTATTTATAACTTGGATCCTTGACTGTGTATCTATTGAACATGACGTAATTTTCTCTCTAGTCAATGCATTATGACGTCATAAAAAGCGTCATGTTTCCCATATTCTGTAAATTCCCATAGAAATGGCCAAAAATTGAGGTATTATTTCAATATTTCATATAGAGCACAACCTCTGATCCAAAATATGCAATTACATAATGAACGATCGGTTTCTGCAGATCACAAAACATGTTTTAATTTTTGGATCGTGAGCTGTGCTCATATTTTAATTCTTTGCCGAAGGTAGTCAAATACGTATGTTTTCTGCAAAATTCAAGAACATTGCATTTTCTCAAAGCCTGTTTACCAGTACCTGAATTCTCAAAAAGAAATTTTATTATAGGAAATGAAAGCACTAAGTCTCTACTCTATTTTGATATATGAAATGGGACAGAAGGTGATAGTCAATTAATTGATATAAGGACAGGGCCATTTTTATGCAAAAAATGAAACTAGCTCTTTGCTGCAGGTATCCTATTTCTTAACGTCTGAGTGGGTTTTTGCAACCCATGATCATTCCTATACTTTCTATTCAAGATTTCGGCAGACATGAACCGATGCGTTTTGCCAAGAGCAAATTTCACACTGCTGACGGGCTGGCGTACTTTTTGGCCTGTCACTTCAGTCTTTGTTGCAACCCCCCCCCCCCCCCTCTCCTGTGTTCTGGGACCTTTCCCTTTACCTCCTTGATACGCTTTGGCTGACGTTTAATGTCGAACCAGTTGACGTTAAGCATACCCAATTGCAACATGCCTTTGGCACAACCGTTGTGCTGTACATCCATATGTTGCCTCTGCGGTATGCTGTCATTAGTTAAGGTCAGCAATTGTCAAATTTCAAAGTCTAAAGTAATTTTTAGCTCACCTGAGCTGAAAGCTCAAGTGAGCTTTTCGGATCACCCGTTGTCCGTCGTCCGTCCGTCTGTAAACTTTTCACATTTTCAATTTCTTCTCAAGAACCACTGGGCCAATTTTAGCCAAACTTGGTACAAAGAATCCTTGGGTTAGGGGAGTTTAAATTGTTAAAATGAAGGGCCAAGTCCCCTTCAAAGGGGAGATAATCAAGAAAAGACAAAAATTGGGTGGGGTGATTAAAAAATCTTCTTCTCAAGAACCACTGGGCCAGAAAAGCTGAAACTTATGTGGAAGCATCCTGGGATAGTGTAGATTCTAATTGTTCAAATCATAACCCTGGGGATAGGGCGGGGCCACAATAGGGAATCCAAGTTTTACATTGAAATATGTAGAAAAAAAACTTTAAAAATCTTCTTCTCAAGAACCACTGGGCCAGAAAAGCTGAAAAAATATGTAGAAGCATCCTGGGGTAGTGTAGATTCTAATTGTTCAAATCATGAGCCCTGGGGGTAGGGCGGGGCCACAATAAGTACTACAGGGGATGGGGGATCAGGTGAAAAATAGCAAGGCCAAAGTTACTCAGGTGAGCGTTGTGGCCCATGGGCCTCTTGTTGAAAATTAAAGTCTTACACAAAATTTCTTTCACTTGACCTTTGACAGCGTTTCTCATTTTGGGAGGGGGATATTGTAAATGTGCACGTGGTTTCGGTTACTCGGTAATCGAACTTGTGCAAATAAAAAGCAGAATGTACGACAGCCACATAAATATTATTCCTAAAAACAAAACTCTTGTATTAAAAAATAAATGTGGACTTAATTCCATGACCCGTTACTTTTTTGTTGACTGTACATTATTTTTTTTTTTTTTTTTATTTTTATTGATCTATCAATTTCAGTATTTACAGTGATTAATTATCATAACTGAATAAACAAAAGAAACTGACTTCTATCAGTTTACTCATAAGATCAATGGTACCCTGCTCAGAACCAGAACACTTGATCCATTGGAGCAGTTTCAGAATTTTGGAAAGGTCACCCTCCCTTGTTTCTTTTCATAACCATGCACTTAGTTTATCTGCTCAATACACAGGAACAGAGAAGATTTTCAAAGAATTGAAGCAATTTCACTATACATGTATGACCAATAAAGCCCCACCTTAACAAAATAACCATGACCAAGAGGCCTTAATTCAAAATTTTGGAAGAGGCACACTTGCTTATCATTTCTGTGCATTTAGTTTGTCTCCTAAATATACAGCTGAGAGAAGAAGACTTTAAAGAATATTACTTTACCTATATGATCTATAAACCCAACTCTTACATCAAAACTCCAAATCTAAGGACCAAGAATTTCACAGTTTGCTTTTGAGGTATCATTGCTTATTGGAAAAAAAATAAGCAAGCATTTAACGAATAAATTGATTATACAAGGATATAAAGAATCTCGTTTATACACAATATTTTGCAAATTCTATGGTTGAAACAAGGGCTATGATTGCAACTACAATCTCTCGTTAAGTCCGTTACTTTTACATTGAATTGTCTACTGAATTCTCCAGTTTCCCGATAATGACAAAGAGCAAACAACGGATGTGACCGGACAACAGGGGATGCTCACTCATTTAAGGTACCTGGTCCCTCCTCTGTTTTCAGAGGTCCTTGTGGCTCTGCTAACAATTTTGTATTGTTTGCTTTTACTGTTCGCAATTCTCATATCTTATAAATGCTTAAAGTCTTACTGCTTGATGTCTAGGAGTAAATAAGACTTTTAAAAGTTACATTAAATTTGATAGTTTGAACCTCACCCCTCAGGTTGCAACAAATTCTATGTCGATATCGACAATATAACATCGATATTGTAATGCTATCGATCCTGATCATTACTATGGAATTGAAAATACTGGATAAATATTAAACTTAGTTTTATTTCGACACCGTTGCTATCGACAATATCATCGATATCGATACAGATCTGTACAATTTATTTCCAAATTTGGGAAGAAAGATATTTATAGAAGGTCGCAAGTATGATGTCAATGTGCATTCATTATTTGGTATAAATTAGCTGCAATAATGTAGCCCTCTCCGATTTTTTTTAACATGATATTCTCAGGAGAGGGCTACAATTCCACTGCATCTCCATAATGGTGCAAATTTATATTTTTGATACGGGCGTCTGCAGGAAAAATAAACTGTTTCTGCATTTAACTTACTTCCAATAAGAATTTCTATTCACTATCAACAACATAGCCCATTATACGCGAAAACCAAGTAAAGTAAATCTGCGTGTTTACCAGTCGTTCTCTTCAGCAGCCATGACAGTTCTCGGGTGATGTACTGAGACTTGCGCTTTAAATTTAGAATCACTTGATAAAGTAAAGGTCGGTGTTGATAAATGTTTGTGTTGTTTGGTATCACTAAACATCGATAAATAAAAGCATTCCATGTGATATTTTTTCATAAACCGTAATATTTATGCTTAAAATAAGGGAAATCCAATATAGATCCGCTCCCGTAGATCCAGAATTCTCATTGGTTGTTCCAAAATAAAATCGATCAAGGTCAGTAAACATGGCGGACAAATTCCAGTTATGATGTTGACATACACGAAAAATAACCGATCTACGAATTGTTCGTTATATTTTTGGACAAATTCATGTCTTGCATAACTACATTTTATGAGTTCAGTTAAGATATGTTAATAAAATACCCACTTTCTGATAATTTGAACCAAAAACTGTGCGGTAGTGAATTACTCCCGCACTTGCACCATTACGGAGATCCTAAGGAGTTGTAGCTGTCTCCCCAACAAAAAATCGGAGAGGGTTACATTATTGCAGCTAGGTATAAATATCTAAATAAAATTAAGGATGACAAATAAAGGGCAAGGGTTGTTTTTATTTTTAAGGAGGTTGGGGTTAGGGTAAGGTTTTGTGTAAGGGTGAGCGTTGGTAAAAATATTATGGTTTGCGGAATCATAGTTCAATATCGGTACGAGATCGACATTAGAACAAACTTAATAATCAGAAAGAACGTACTCATAACTGTTGCATAAAGAAATACAGCCACAAGAATGATGTCGAAAATGATTTGATATCCATACGATATCGTCGATATCGACAATATCGATAGCAAGTACAATCTTCCTAAATTTAAAGTATTTAAACAAAGACATACATGCACAATGGCAAGGACAGCAGTTTGAAATACTTGAGCAGACATGAATCGACATCGAAATGATATTGACACTATGAAAATGATAGCATTCAGGTAATATAACATTGAGGGAGGTAACCAACATCCATTGAATAATCATGATTCAATATCAATGCGGTATCGTGGATACGTACAGTAAGAAAAACTTTGTAAATATTGAGTATTGTAACATACGAACAAGAAAAAAGAAATATTGTAGCAAACTATGAAAAAATAATCTGTCGATATCGTAACTACATCTTGTCTTGGGCATAACTCGGCTCAAAGAGCTAGGAACATGAAATTCACAACTTTCCTCTCCTTTTACTCACAGATGCTATATACGAAATTTGATTAAAATTGATATAAAGGTCACATAGAAAAAGCTGAATATGTTTAAATATAACAAACGATGGACGACAAATGACAACAGACGAAAACATATAGCAATAAGTCACCTGAGTAAATGAACAACCTCATCTCAAAATGTAATGTTAAAATGTGACAATGTTCGGATGAGATAATTGTCTCAAAGACTCTCTTAAAACATAACAAGGGGCACTTTCTACGATCCCTTTCCCTTGCCTAGTGTTGTTTGTTACATTATTCAAAGATGGCGAAGAAAAAAAACGCTTGAAACAACCCACTTGGTGGAACCAAGCAAACAGCAAACAGCGAACAGCAAAAATGATAAGCCAGCCCCCCCCCCCCCCCATCCCCCCATTCTGCCACAAATGTGCTTTCATGCACACTTCAAAAATAATGGGATAATAGACGAATCTTAAATTTTCTTAAAAACTGAACAAGAAAAAAAATAAAGTTTCTATCAGAATATTGGCAATGTCCAATCTTAAAGACCCTCCAAAAACTGAAAAGGAATACTCCCTATGATCCCTTACCTTTCCCTTGTGTTGGTTTCTTATGGTGTTCAAATATTGCGAAAAATAAATACTTCAAAAAGGGCTTTCAACCAAGGCACAACTAGGTGGTTCCCCTAAAGTCTTAATCTGAGATCGGCAACTGATAGCCCGATACGCCACCTCCTATGCCCTACTAAGGTATGATGCATATCCACTTTCAAAAAATAATAACTGATCTTTATCCGTGTTTCAATATTCAATGTAAATAAACGACAAAGTTGAACTGGCCCCCATCAAGTCCGAGAGAACCCGAAAGTTTCCAATGATCCTCAACCAGTATTTGGACCCCACCCATGGCACCACTTGGTGGTACCACTACAGCAACATTCTGATAGCGGAAAATGATAGTCCTAGGGGCCCTCTACCTTGCCCTAGTGATTTGAAGCACACTTCAAAGATAAGGGGGTATAATAGCTGACCTTTAACCCGTATATTAAAACACAAAGTGAAAAACAACAAAGTTCGGGTTAACTTACTGGCCCTTTTTCTTTTTCAGGACCCTTCAAAAACCTGGCAAGTGGTTCTCCTTGAGGTCCTTAACCTTTCACTAGTGTTACTTTGTTCTAGTAACCAAAGATGCTTTCAAAATGAATGCATGAAATGAGTCCCCCACTCATGGCACCACTAGGTGGTACCACTACAGCAACATTCTGATAGCGGGAAATGATAGTCCTAGGGGCACTCTACCTTGTCCCAGTAATGATTTGAAGCACACTTCAAAGATAAGAGGTATAATAGTTGACCTTTAACCCGTATATTAAAACACAAAGAGAAAAACAACAAATTTCAGGTTAGCTTACTGGCCCTTTTTCTTCAACAGGACCCTTCGAAAACCTGGCAAATGGTTCTCCCTAAGGTCCTAAACTTTCACTAATGTTACTTTGTTCTAGTAGCCAAAGATGCTTTCAAAATGAATGCTTGAAATACGTGCCCCACCCACGGCACCACTAGGTGGTACCACTACAGCAACATTCTGATAGCGGGAAATGATAGTCCTAGGGGCCCTCTACCTTGTCCCAGTAATGACTTGAAGCACACTTCAAAGATAGAGGGTATAATGGCTGACCTTTAACCCGTATATTAAAACACAAAGTGAAAAACAACAAAGTTCAGGTCAGCTAACTGGCCCCTTCCTTTCCTAGGAACACTTCCAAAACCTGGCAAGTGGTTCTCCCTAAGGTCCTCAACCTTTCACAAGTGTTACTTTGTTCTAGTAGCCAAAGATGCATTCAAAATAAATGCTTGAAATACGTGCCCCACTCATGGCACCACTTGGTGGTACCACTACAGCAACATTCTGATAGCGGGAAATGATAGTCCTAGGGGCCCTCTACCTTGCCCCAGTAATGATTTGAAGCACACTGCAAAGATAAGGGGTATACTAGTTGACCTTTAACCCGTATATTAAAACACAAATGAAAAACAACAAAGTTCAGGTTAGCTTACTGGCCCTTTTTCTTCAACAGGACCCTTCCAAAACCTGGCAAGTGGTTCTCCCTAAAGTCCTCAACCTTTCACTAGTGTTACTTTGTTCTAGTAGCAAAAGATGCTTTCAAAATGAATGCTTGAAATACGTCCCCCACCCATGGCACCACTTGGTGGTACCACTACAGCAACATTCTGATAGCGGGAAATGATAGTCCTAGGGGCCCTCTACCTTGTCCCAGTAATGATTTGAAGCACACTTCAAAGATAAGGGGTATAATAGCTGACCTTTAACCCGTATATTAAAACACAAACGAAAAACAACAAAGTTCAGGTTAGCTTACTGGCCTCTTTACTTCCCCGGGACCCTTCAAAAACCTGGCAAATGGTTCTCCTTGAGGTCCTTAACCTTTCACTAGTGTTACTTTCTTCTAGTAACCAAAGATGCTTTCAAAATGAATGCTTGAAATACGTCCCCCACTCATGGCACCACTAGGTGGTACCACTACAGCAACATTCTGATAGCGGGAAATGATAGTCCTAGGGGCCCTCTACCTTGTCCCAGTAATGATTTGAAGCACACTTCAAAGATAAGAGGTATAATAGCTGACCTTTAACCCGTATATTAAAACACAAAGTGAAAAACAACAAAGTTCAAATTAGCTTACTGGCCCTTTTTCTTCAACAAGACCCTTCGAAAACCTGGCAAGTGGTTCTCCCTAAAGTCCTAAACCTTTCACTAATGTTACTTTGTTCTAGTAGCCAAAGATGCTTTTAAAATGAATGCTTGAAATACGTGCCCCATCCATGGCACCACTTGGTGGTACCACTTCAGCAACATTCTGATAGCGGGAAATGATAGTCCTAGGGGCCCTCTACCTTGTCCCAGTAATGATTTGAAGCACACTTCAAAGATAGGGGGTATAATGGCTGACCTTTAACCCGTATATTAAAACACAAAGGGAAAAACAACAAAGTTCAGGTTAGCTTACTTGCCCCTTCTTTTCCCAGGGACCCGTGGAAAACCTGGCAAGTGGTTCTCCCTAAGGTCCTCAACCTTTCACTAGTGTTACTTTGTTCTAGTAGTCAAAGATGCATTCAAAATGAATGCTTGAAATACGTGCCCCACCCATGGCACCACTAGGTGGTACCACTACAGCAACATTCTGATAGCGGGAAATGATAGTCCTAGGGGCCCTCTACCTTGCCCCAGTAATGATTTGAAGCAGATTTCAAAGATAAGGGGTATAACATCTGACTTTTAATCCGTATATCAATAGACAAAGTGAAAAACAACAAAGTTCAGGTTACCTAACTGGCCTTTTGTAGTCATTGGAACCTGTCAAAAAGTTGACAAAGGATACTCCCTAAGGCCCTTAACTTTTTTCCAGTTTAGTGTTAGTTTGTTCTAGTGGTCAATGATGGTTGAAAAATGAAAGCATGAAAGATGTTCCCCACCGTTGGCACCACTTGGTGGTGCCGTTACAGCCTCAAACCGATTGCGGGAAAGATAGTCCTAGAAATATTCTATCTTGCACAGTAATGATTTAAAGCACACTTATAAGATGAGAGGTATAATAGCTGCTTGAAATATGTAACGCGCCCTTGGCACCACTTGGTGGTACCACTTCAGCCTAAATTTTATGGCCGTATATAATAGCCCTGTGGACCCTTTTACCTTGAGTCAGTAATTGTTCGAAGCACACTTCAAGGATCATAACTTAAAATAGATTAAATTACCTTCAAACCCTTATCAATGTAAATATTAGGAGTAAGCAAATTTCAGCCTTTTGGCACCATCATGTTCCTGAGACCCGTAAAAGAGCTTAAAAGGGATTCTCCCAGAAGTACTTAACCTATTTCCAATGCTGTTTTATTCTTAAGCGGTCAAAGATGGTGACATTTTCTTCTTTTTGTTTGTTTGTTTGTTGTGAAACCGCATAATTTTCCTTATGCAGGTGAGCTTAACTGCCTCCAAGTGTTTGAATTATTAATTAATAATTAAGTGTTGCATTAATTATCTAATTATTAACTATAAATTGTCGAAAATGAGGCATTAAACAGTATTGCGTCAGAGTACTCTCAGTCCTTTGATGAATTTCCTTAGTGGCTGCTAGCTTCTACGGGCTTAATGGCTGCTGTTATTGGCTGCTAGCTTCAGTCTAGTTGAAATTAGTGTGTTGATTTACCATAAAAGATGCTGTTTGGGTAAAATTTACAATAAATACACTTTGGCTACACATTTCACTGGAAATAATCTCAGCGAGATTCGTATAAACTAAAAAAAATCAGGTTCAGTGAAAGTTTCGTAACTTCTGCAGCTGGTGCCTTTATAGAAGATAATAGAGATAGCAGAGGTAGCATATGATGAAATGTTTTAATTGATAATAATGTTTGTTATGCACGTCGCTTTCATAGCTTATTGTCTAAAATGAAAAAAATGCATTTTTCTTTGGTTTATTTTATGTAGGTGATTGCGTAGTTGAGATTTCATCATCACCTGACGTCATCCTGACTCTAACGGCTCATTCGTATCTTGAGGATGTGTACACTGCCACTTCTTGGACATCGACAAAGTGACTTGTTAGACTTTTTACCGTCTGCTCTGTTCGTGCTTTATGCTTCAATTTAGAAAGGAACATATCCTGTCTTCGATGCTTATGTTAAAATGTTTGCAGAAGATAAGCATGGCCACGAGATCAATCTTTAGAAGCATGATCAATGCAGTGATGATCACAATTGATTTCCAGGGTAAGCCTAATTCTCTCAGCAACATCTATAGCTGAAGATTGTCTTGGTGAGAGAACCTTCTCCGAAGTAAATACCCTTTAGCCGTTATTTTATTACTTTGTATACTGAAAGGAAAAAGAAACGCAGGGTAAACTTTTGAAGTGAATTAATGCTATTTTTCGAATGTAATTTCCAGTATTGTTATCTAACATTTAAACTCTTATTTAATCAACAAGTTACCAAAATCTTATTTGATTTTGACTGATAATTCATGAGTTAATGAAATTCATATGACGACACCACCCAAAAGTGAAAACAAAAATTCTCATTATCTCCCTCGCGTTTCTGTCACAGACTTGATTCTCCTCTACGTGGGGTTTATCAGGGCATTTATCTTTCACATAGGAATATTACTCAATCCTTCCAACATGGCAGCCCTTGGTTGGTCGAGAGTAAGGGGGGGGGGGGGGGGAGAGAGAGAGAGAGAGAGATTCGGTCGCCTTCAAACCCTACCGTCCAGTTAGTCCCGAAGATTTTCGATTGGAGAAAACGGTGGAATTTACGGAGGCCAGTTAATTTCAATTGGTAAATGTGAATGTTTGCGAGAAATTATAGACAAATTCTGGCAATATTTTCCCGGGGATGAACATGTCAACCATCGAATATTTGCGGGAGCTAGTGAGCGTAGCACCGACGTGAGGTTAAGGAGCTCACGGACCTATGATTGCCTATTGTATTAAAATCGTTTTCATTGGTAATGGCGTGGCAATTACACAGGTAGTAGGATGAAGAAACCTTTCTTGATGTGGCGTTGTTACACTTCAACGTCATCGTTAGTTGGAAACCATTCCATTTCCTCTCCGACAACGGATTAAATGTTCTATGGTGTAAAAATTGATAACAAACTGCACAGCACATGTTGTTGCCTTGTTCTTCACTTAGGTATTTCAATTACTTGACCAGTGGAACTTTTGTCAGCCGTACATGATTGGAGAAATTCATATTGATTGTAAATATGGAAAAACAATGTGTATATCTCCAGTGCATCAATTAGTGCTATGAAATGTGTTAACAATCTTGTCATCATTAATATGCACGTGTTTTGGGCCGTTTACCACTTTCCCTACGTGACGTCATACATTTCACGGTTGGGTAATATTGAACACCAATTTAAGTATACATTAACCAAAATATACCTCTGAACAATTTTCATACTTTTCGGCCGCGAAGTCAAAAATATTTCGCATATCAAGTTACCCTGTGTTTCTTTTTCCTTTCAGTATGTATTTATAGGGAATCTCAAAAGGCGATAAAAGTAAATGCAAAATGAAATCGGTAAAAAAAAAAAAAAGAAAAGGAAACATTTGAGGATAAAACGGAACATATAAATTCTCACATATTTTAGAAATGTATCTATTGACGATGTACTTGGAATGTTTCCAATATATACTGAAACGCAAAAGAAACGCAACATCATATTTTAGAGGGAAATATTACATATAGGATATAGTTGAGTATCTAAAAAGTGAGGCCATCTTCAGCTTTGTAAATATCGGCAATTTAACGGTTGAATGACTTTCATACCATTACCGGAAGTTAACTTTGAGTCTGCTTAACAGAAATCAAAAATTGCATGTTTAACAAAACATTTGGCAATAATATGGGGTTTTAAGGATTTGTATCTGTTCATCATAAGTAATGCAGCAATGTTCCGAAAAATAAATTCCCCTTTCTTTTCCGTAAGCGATGCCAAGGCTTTCTTAAGTACGTATCTCCATTGCTCTAGCCGGAAAATCTCAAAATAAAGGTGATGGAGAGTTACAGATGCAAATATGACCCACATCACGTCTCAACAGGCTCTTACGTATCAATAGCATGAATGACCGGAAGTCCAAAGGTTCCTACACTGCGCTTGGCTAGAGAAAATTCGACCTCATTATCTGAAAAATGGCAAAGAATATTTCTTTCGCTCAGATCTCGAGATTGATGATCCTATTGCATCGTAGAAGTCAAGTTGCAACTGTTGTGCATGGCAGACTTGCACGCTGTAATTGAATGGCCGGGATGGGGTGTTTTAACAGGTCTATGTGTTACTTTTAAAGTTAAAAGATAATCATTTAACACTTTTATCAAATTTCTGATGTTTTCAAATCAAGTTTTACCTTAGTGTATTCATTTTTGAAAATCAATAGATAAAAAATTCAAATATTTGTAGATTACTATTTGTTAAGTTTCTTTTGCGTTTCAGTATATTTAGAGCGTAATACAAACGAAGCGAAATTCAATGATGTAAAGATTATAGGGGAAAATCATAAACATTTTGAAAAACTTAGAGAAGCAGTTCAGACAAGAGTTTATTAAATTTTTTAATTTCTTTTTTATATCAACTTCAAATCTAAAAACAGAAAACATGCCTATTGGGTGGATTTAAGCGGATTACCGCGGGAGGAACATTCAACATTCAAAATTACAAATTAGTAACAGACAATAATATGCCATTTTCAAGGCTTATTGAGTTTAAACTCAAACTACTAAGCACCGAGAGTAATTCTTTTAATGTGAGCTGGAATGCTATTGCTGATGTCTTCACCGTCGGGAATGGCGAGAAACAAATTATAAAATGTTACTTATCGACAAGTTATTCATAAACACACAATGTCTCTTAACTGTCCAACATTGTGAGCTTTATTTAGAAAAGTACATGTAAGGTGATAGAAAAAAATCCTTATTTATTTTTATTTTATTTTTTTATTTGTTTTGTTTTTTTTTTTTACATTTTCCAAGCTTCATCCTTTAAAATTTTCTTGTCAACGAACTACTCAGCACTTCTAAGCTAAACTGAAAAAGTGACCCAGATTACCAAAAATACACTTTCAGTACCTGGAAGTTTGGAGGTATTAATTCTTTACCATTGCGGAAGTTGGTGTGTATTGCTATATAGCTCTTGCCTACAAAAGCCCAGAAGGGTCAAATAAGGAAAATGAAAAAAAAAAGTCGTAATATCGACTTTTTATCTTAAAAACGACTTTTTATCTCGTGATAACGACTTTTTATCTAGTTATTACGACTAAATAGTAATAACGACTTTTTATCTCAGCGACTTTTTTTCTCGTTATTACGACTTTCTTAAGTCGTAATAACGATTTTTTATCTCGTAATAACGACTTCAGTTTTTACCTCGTTATTATGACCTTCTTAAGTCGTAATAACGACTTCTTATCTTGTTATTACGACTTTCTTGAGTCGTGATAACGACTTTTTTTCTCGTTATTACGACTTTTTAACTCGCAATTACGACTTTTTATTTATTTTTATTTCATTTTGAACATTTTCCTAATTTGATCCTTTTAGGTTACGAAAGCGTAGAAGTACGGATACGTATAATGGTCTCGTGTTGTTGAGTTTGAAAGCGATATTTCTTTTATTATAATTGTCCAAAACGGCTGCTTCAAAGTTTGCAGATTTATCTATGACAACAAGCTCTCATGAAGGACACATTTTTGATTTTTGGACGACTTAATCTAAATAAAGTCGAATTCATCAATGTCGCACTTAAATAATTCATATAAATTATACCGCTAAACTGAATATCAAAGACATTACTGCTACGCATCGCAGAGATTATTTCAACGTTTTATGTATATGACACATAGGTGTCGGAAGCAAATTTAAAAGGAGGGGGGGGGAGTAACCCAACCAACCAAAAAAAAAAAAAAAAAAAGAAGACGTTTGGGGCTAATTGGCTAAACCTCAATTTTCAATGCCTATGTTATATTTATCTTTACAAAAAAAAGGGGGCTAAGCCCCCCCCCCCCTTCCCCCGATTCCGACGGTTTTGTGACCACTTCATGTACGCAGCTTATTTAAATCAGAGAAATTAAGTCATCCAAATTTGAACTACTTGTAATACTCACTCAAGCAAAATTGACATAGCTTCGTCAATATAATATAAAATATTGAATCGTTTTCGATTTCGTTGAGAATTATTAATGTCGATATGGTTCCACTTAGGCTTTCATGTCGATATTTTGACAGTTCTTGTCTGTTAACGTACGTTTGTCATCCTAAGTTTGAACAACAATTTTACTGTATCGAAAAAAAAAAAATTATAATCATAACTGAAATTTATCTCTCTTTTTAAGCGTACCACTTGTATCGAAAGGTCAAATTAGGAAAACGGAAAAAAAACTTAATAAATAAGTCGTAATAATGAGATAAAAAGTCGTTATCACGACTAACGAAAGTCGTAATTACGAGAAAAAAAGTAGTTATTATGACTTAATTAAGTCGTTATAACGAGATACACGTACAAAGCCGTATTTACGACGTAAGAAAGTCGTAATAACGAGACAACAAGAGGCCCATGGCCCTTGAAGGTCACCTGAGTATCATGGAACAACTTTCAACTAAGTAAAGCCAAAATATTTTAAGAAAGAAATATACACTTGTATCTCAGAAATCATGAAATACATGGGTGACTTGCTTAACTTTCATGTAAGAATTCTGTACCATTATCATGTCATCAGTGAATGTATTTCAGATTTTTTCACAGAATATTATTGAAGATATAAATCATGTGACATTTAGTCACATAATCATTATACTCTCACATTCGATGTGCTCTTTGCTATGCAATGTATAATGCATTTGCAGGAAGAAGATGCGGGACCCTAAGTAAAAGTGACTTTGTGTTAGTTAAAAGTACTAAACAACTTTTGTTACAGTTGTAAACCTTTAAGTGCCCCAATAGAAATTTCATAATTTTTTAGAGCGATAAATTGTGCAGTTCATGGTTTTGTTTAGCTCATACATGTGATTTTACACAAGGTATGCATCCTTTTGAAAATAAACTCTGATGTGTGAGCAGTGATATGCTGCAAATTAATCCTCTTCTTTCTTACAGTCCTTTAAACATACTGTAATAAAAATTGAGACATACACAAAAAGCCGTATCAGATTTATTGTGTTTTATATTCTCTCAGGATAATGATTTACATGTAGTCAATGGAATTCTTTTTCATAACATCAGGTTTGGAAAGAGTCATGATTAAACATCTTAATATCTAAAATTGTGCAATAACTTAAATAAAAATATGACACAATACTCAACATAAAAAAGCAAATCAAGGGGAGAAAACCAAAGTCGCATACTGCAAAGAGGACCATTCCCTTATAAAAGAGTACATTGATCCAGATAAAATTTACTGCTTGCTTAACTTCCATTATGCACACACTAATGTATATACACACTCAAAAGCATGTTACTACATGTATATACATGTACATGTAAATATTACAATGGATCAATTATTGACTTTAATATGTTCATAATAATGATTTTAATAAAAAAAATTAAATAATTAAGTCGTAGTTATTGACTATAGTACTGCATTTATTTATAAAGCCTGGTGAACAATTCATTGATATTTAACTTTGTTCAATTTTCAAACAATATGAAAGTGCTTTATTGGTCAACTGTCTGAAATTTTACCACCAATCATACTACGTAGGAAGCAATCTTCACTTTATTTCTATATCATCTGAAAGAAGCAAGGTTTACCCCCCTTTACGGGCTGGCCATTGACCCCCTCTTTCTATGCTACTTACCTTTAAAAAGTGAATGCTTCATATTTGGTGATTTCATACAATTACAACATAAAATAGATATTGTGAAATCATGGTAGCAATGAAACATTTTTTTTTTAATTAGAGTTAGCAATATTATAGAAAGTTTTGAGTCTGTACCTGAATTGTCCACCTAGCATAAATTGTATACATACATTTTAATATTTGCAGACGTTGTTAAAATTGAACCATAAAGTTATCCTAAACTTTTCACAATATGATCAAAAATGTATTGAACAGATAAATGCAACATGGCAAGAACAGAAATATATTTAGTACATGGTTTAAATCATTTGCTTTAATTGTAGTTTAAAACAATGGAAGGGAAAAAAAAATAAAATTTAAAAAAAAAAAGTAAGAAAAGATTTCATAAAGCAGTGAATTTATATTAATTAAATATACTTTTAAATTCATAGTATATGTGATTACAATTTAATTCAAATATTTGCATAATGAATACTGATTTATAGCTAATTGAAATATTTCAAAGAAATGGAAAATTTTCCTATATTCAGTCATTATTGTGAACGAACTTCTTCACATAACAAAAGCGAAAAGAAAGATTAAAGTTGTTTACAAGGGCCTGAAATCATTTATCAACACTTTTATTAAATAATACAAATTTTTGATTTAAGAAATAAATCTTAAGGTCATAGGATGCCTGAAATCCAGAGATATGGGGTTTTATCATAGTTTCTTGAATTGTGTTGGTTCTAGATTCCAATTATTCATTAAATGGTAAGTGAGGGTAAACTTAAATTTCTTAGGGGGATATTTTGTTCATATTTTTTTTGCACTGAATTTCAATATACATATATTCAGCTATTAAAAGTATAGATTTGGGGATAATGCAAAAAGAGAAAGGATGGATTGATAGGAAAACTTCATAATAAATATGTGTTTTAAACAAGTCTATACAAACTTTTCATAAATTTGTATATATATATATATATATATATATATATATATTTCTTTTAAGTATCCACATCCTACGTCCTTTAAATGTCCTATTTTACAAAATCAAATATAATATTGTATCTATTCCAATATATGCCTTCCGCAGATGAAAATTAAACAAAAATAAGTACAATTAATTAACATAGATCTACCTGCCTCTTTATAATCAAATATACATTGGAAAAGGGATATAAATGTACATTTAAAAAGGTTTAATAGAACTTGAAAATGATAAATTTGGTAATGATTTGGTGATAAAATTTTCTATATACACATAATTTAATTAGTTACAAGAGCTGGTCTAGGACTTAAACTCTTGATCAACAGTACACTGTACGCCTAAAGTAGATAGTTTCATCCACAAGATTTGAGCATAGATGCTTGATGGTAGTACTTATATATACAAATGTCATAGTTAGAAAATTCTAAATTGTCTTAGTGTACGTAACTCAACAACATATCAGTATCACCAAAAACATAATGAAAAATAAATAAATAAGAAATGAATTCTAAATCTATATGATTAATATATGTACAACAGAATGCATGCAGATAACATTTTCACATGTAACATGGCAGAAAGTCTTTTCAGAAATGAAATGTTAATAAAATTTAACAGTTTCACACGTAACACTGTAGATCATAAGTCTTTTCAGAAATGGAGTGTTGATTTAACAGTTTCACATATTCAATGGGAGCCAGTCTTTTCAGATTTGGAATTTTGATTTAACAGTTTCGCATGTAACATGGGAACCAGTCTTTTCCGGAATGGAATGTTGATTTAACAGTTTCGCATGTAACACGGCCGGGAGAGAGTCTTTTCAGAAATAGAATTTTGATTCAACAGTTTCACATGTAACACGGGAGATAACTAGTCTTTTCAGAAATGGAATGTTGATTTGAAACAGTTTCACATGTAATACAGGAGCCAGTATTTTTTATAAACCAAATGTTGATAAAACAGTATCACATTAACACAGCTTGGAGTTAGTCTTTGACATAACAGGGATAACTGTTCTGTATACAATGTCTTGGCAGATCTGATACACCATTGTGACACTTGGTTGTATGATAACTACATTAATTATGTGTATATAATAAATTAACACAAAAATTCTTTCATTCTAATTCTTAAATTCAATATATATGTATCAGCATAAATTAATCTACTAAAGAAATCAATGTTAATTTAAATGCCCATGAGATGAAATATTAATTTTATAATTGTATAATACATGTACATGGATTACCAAAACAGATAGTACTTTACAAACACAAAAACATGAAATGGAAAAAAAAAAAAGTAAATTTAACTCATCATTGGAATAGAAGTATTAAAATGCTACTTGAGTGTATATTTCATCCACACTTAACAGATCAAGTCATGTAGGCACATCACAAAAAAAAGTATGTTATAAAAAATATCTTTTAATATTTGATCCAATCAAATCTTGCAGATATACACCAGTACTTGATTCTTTTTAAATACTAACATAATATTCCAATTTTAAAAAAGAACATTATAACATTCCATTTATACATGGCTTAAATGTTTAATTCAATAATTACAAAAATTTGCAAAGAAATTTACATATTGTGTAATTACACAAAAATTTACATATTCTGTTATAAGAAAACAATGTTGTAATGGAGCTTGAATCGTGATTAAACAATATACTATATAAAAGACAGGCAGCATGTACGTTTTTTGCCGTTTGTTGAAAGGTTGCAAACTTAACATACATGAACTAAATAATTTCATCTCATGGGCATTATAATTTTAAAACACAATTTTGTCCCAATAACTTCCCAATAAGGAAATTTATGTGAATTTTAAAATCATATACATGTACATGTACTTAAACATACAGGGGAGTTATTGGGACAAATAAGGTAGATGATGAGTGGCAACCCTTGTTTTTGCCTAACCACTCTTGGCAGTTTGTAAATATTTAGCTTCCACTGGAAACTAAATATTTACATACTGCCTGTGTTGTGCTCTAGAGGGTTTTTATATAATACTGGACAAGACAATTATTATACACTTCTATCATTAGCTAGCTTAAGTAATATTTGCAGCACAATAAATTATATTATGGTCAGACCAATAAGCCTGGAGAACATCTGTTTGTATATCAGTAAAGTTGGTAAATATTAGGTCTAACCGTGTCTTGTTTTTTGTGGTTATCTTGTTTATAACTTGCTCACAACCAAAGTTTTCTCTCATAAAGTTTAGGAAATGCTGATACTGACCAGTATTCAAATCCAAATTACAATCTCCCATAATCACAATTTTTTTATCTTTGTCAACAAACGGAAGCAATCTGTTCTTCAACGTATCGTAAAAAAGTTGAAGAGTACAAGAAGGTTGCTTATATAAAACTACACACTGTATTGGAGTATTGGACGCCATAATGGAAATTATGGAAAATTCAACGGATTTGGTAGTAAAAGAGTTGTATGCCACACACTGTAATTGATTCCTCAGATATATGACAATGCCATGATGTGATCTGGTCTGGGAAGAATTTGCATCATTTCTGAACATTGTAAAACCCTCCAAAGTAAAGTATTCATCAGAATCTAATTCACAAAGCCAAGATTCAGCTATACCAATAACATCTGCAGCTAAAACACTTGGTTCTGATTTCATATCAAGGTAGTGTTTGTGTAGAGATCTTGCATTGTTGAACAAAAATTTAATATCTTTACATACAGAGTAAAGTGGTGTGTATGAGAGCTGCAATCTATTTTCTCTCAATCTTTCCATCTCTTTATCAACATTTTCATCTTTAGAAAGACTTTTTTCATTGAAATCCAGAATGAATAGTCCATCAAGTGACCTTACTCTAGAGAGTGCAACATAATGTATATGAGGAATTTTGCGCTGCTTTGTCTGTGCTAAGCTGATGACTGCACTTGAAAGAGTTGCTCCTTGTGCTTTATGGATTGTCTTTCCAGCAGCTGGTTGGAGTGGAAACTGAATTCTCTCATAGGTCTTCCTGTTATACACAAATGTTCTTTTTGCTTCAAATATGGGAGTCCATGTAGTATTAACATTTGTGCTAAACAAATGGCTGTATTGATGTCTTCTTGAAATACCAATGTTCGAGTCAGCAAACAGAACCCATACTATAGCTGGTCTTAATAGCGATTGTTGATATTCAATGTATTTCACAACACATGAAGCACCATTTGTCAATCCATCTGTAACATCAAGATTTACGGATATGTCATAGAGCATATCTACAGCAATAACCAAGTTAGTTCTTAATTGTCCAGTAGATGCTGGGTTTTCAGGCAAGTTTTGAACTAGTTTTAATTTCACTGATGCAGAGAGTTTTGTCTGTGATAAAACGTCTGTGTCTGCTCTTACATTTACTTTATTTGTTGAAAGGTTTTCTATTAGATTGTTATTAAAACAATCAACAAACTTGTTCTCAATAAACAGATGAGGTGCCTCCTTAGGATAGACTTGCATGTCTTGCCTGATGATGTGTTGATAAATGAGTTCTTTATCTTCATCTGTCATCTTGTTTTCACGGAGTCTATTCAACATTTCTGCAAATCTGAGGTCATCCTTTTGTCTCATAATTTCAGTTAGTTCATGCATATGAAAATGTTCATGCCATAAATTTTTTGCTAAACTCTGACCAGGATTAGAAAGGTCTTTGAAAATCCATTTGTCTCCAACAGGTGGTAACTGATACAAATCACCAACAGCTATGATGCTAATACCACCAAAATCTTGTTTTCTACCAGTAAGTTGCTGAAGTCTGTCATTTATAAATGTCAGCATATTATTTCCTACCATTGAAATTTCATCAATTATCACAACTGACAAATTACGGTACTTTGTCCTAAATGAGTTCAATTCATCTGCACTCATGTGTTGCTGGGTTTGATACATTTTCCTGTGAAATGCTGATGCAATAGTAGTCCCTTTGATGTTATATGCAGCTTTTCCAGTGTGAGCACAAAGTAATATTCTAATATCATCTGGGTTTTCACCTTCTTTTGAGTAGAGTATTCTGTGTAATGTTTGAAAAATTGCATCAATAACCACTGATTTTCATGCACCTGCTCCACCAGTTAGAAAAGCATATAATGGTTCATCTCTGATTTGAATCCAGTTTGTTACATGATTGTAAAATTCTCTCTGCTTAGTATTCAGGGATTGCAAAAGTTTATAATACTGCTCATCAGGAATGCGGACAGCACTCATTTCTGTTTCAGATACTTTTGAAGACAAGCCAAGTTCTGGACCAATATCAAAATCTCTGTGTTGAACTGTATCAGGATCATAATGAACAAATTCCTCAGATGGTTCAGAACTTATCTCTGCATCCTCTGCCTCAGCATGTTCTGTATTTGGTGCTACTGTCTCCATATTATCAAGATCTTCTTCAGCTTGAAGTCGAGCTTGTTCTAATTCATCCACAAAATGCTCATACTGCTTTTGCTTAACTTGTATTATACATGCTTTTTGCCTGTAGTGCTGTTCATAAGTTTGATGACTACCAAGTAGGTCAGCATTCTCATTTCTCCAAGGCAGAAAGAGAAGAATTCTTTCTCTGTAATACTGTTCAGAATTTGTTTTTTGGCTGCACCCTACATATCTAATAACTCGTTTGTTTTTTCGTCTTCTGATCTTAATCCCATTTTTCAAATGAACTAAAACATCCTGATCAGTAAAAAAAGTTTCTTCAGAAATATCTTCTGGGTTATCATCATTCACTTCCTCTTGTAAATCTTTTCTGATTTCTTTGGGGAAAGTTACTTCCAATTCGGAAACAACATCAGCTAAACACCAATTTTCTAGCTGTTTTGGTCTTCTTGCATACCTTTGTATCATACTGTCTGCTTTAATATCAGTTGAATCCTTGGGTAACTCATTCAATTCATCTTGATGTTTGAGTAAGAAAACTCTGTCTTCAGGTGGTGAAGTATTTATAAAAACAACCTCTCTAGTAGCTTGTGTAAGTGGCATCTGAAGGATCAAGTAACTTGCCTCTTGTGCACTGACCTCAACAAAGTTTAAGAACTTGTTTCCAATATGTCGAACTTGACGCTTAAGATCCATATTTCCCTCTGCAGCTTCTTGAGATGCCTTATCAAGCATTGCACTGATTCCTCTCTGAGATTTGCTGATATAAGCAACAATGTATGTGGCACATGCATAAGGATCAAGTACAAACTGAATATCTAAGTTAGCATTCCAGGCCTTTAACACTGATGAATTATAGTAATTCACTCTCATCTCAGATGGACTTCTCTTCAGAAATATTTTGGGACCTTTCAAGGAAGCTCGAATACATTTTATATACTCATCCTCACACATTTCTACAATAGTCTCTAAGAAGGACTCATAGTCTAAACTGCAACCATCTTTGTAATCATTCATTTTCTTCTGAATATCAGAATATATCTTTCTATAATGCTCAACATCAACATCCAATGGTTCAAGAAGCATGGTTTTGGGCAAAGGTGGCAATGGAAATCCAAATCTGCATACAGATCTACCGCCTTTTTTGCAAGTCTTTGAGTGTTTATGTACTTGAAGCTCTACAAGCTGCTCCATTTGAGGATTATTTTCCTGCAAACTACATGTGACATACTTATCTACATAAGCTTCAATTTCCTCATTACTATTTTCTTTGTGCTTTGGAGCATCACTTGTCCATACCAGCATATGAATATGTGGTGAACCTCTGTTTTGGAATTCTACTCTTCGAAACACATCAGTGACAACACCTTAAGGATTTTGAGGACTTTTAAGAACATTATTGATGAAGAGTTGAACTGTGTTGTCAAAGAATCTTGCACATGTTACTGGATCTTGTTTAACTAGTTTTGATTTTTCATTCCAATTCAAGGCCTCTAGTTCTTCTTGTGACAGGGTTTTTCCATCTAGTGTTGCCAATGTTTTAAGCAGATCTTGCCATCTGGTATCGGCTGATGACAGAGAAATAAACCAGGTTGGGAGACCTAACTGTCTTATCATGGCAAATACATCCTTCTTTTTAGATGAAAGATATGCAGGAGAATTTCGAAGTGTTCTGAATATATAATACCCTTCATTTAATCTTACAATTTTTTCTGCATTTGCTGGATTTAAAACTTGTTCTGCAGTGATTTTCTTGCCCTTTGATTTACATCTTCTAAGTGCCAAGTTAACTTTATCACTAACCTGTTTAATTTGAATTTTCTTCAATTTAAAAAAGATGTTAGGTACAGATTGTGCTGCTCGTCTATCAACACTGCGCAACTCCCATTTTGCGATATCACTGTAGTGTACTGGAACTTCTCTTTCCTCACTTTCAATTCTGCGGTGACCACAAAATATTGTTGGAAAACAGAGATATTCTGCATCTTTATCTGTAAATAAACTTATTGCTTTTTGGTTTTCTCCTGGGGCAAACACATAGAGTTAATTTGTATCAATATCTTCTTCATCAACAAGTGTATCAGAATTGCCTTGAATACAATCATTTGAAGAAACTTCACAAAAATCATCATCATTTCCTTCAGATTCACGATCATCGCTTTCATTTGAACTACCTATCAGTTCTTGTACTGTTTCTTCTTTACTTTTTTCGATTTCATCTCTCCAAGAATGGTCTATCACTAAACCAGAATCTTTATACAACTCACTATTTTTCATAAGCCACTGTAAAGCACTCATCACCATATTTGGACGAACATTTTCTGTGAAGCATGCCGATTTGTGAGATAATCTTTTCTTTAATTTTACAGCTATAGTCACATGCTCATCTATTTGTCGTGGAAGGGCATTTACAGTTGGCTGAATATCAACTGGGACATTTACAACATTTCCTTTGACAGACATTTGACCTCCTCTAGGTAATTCTCTTATTTGCATGAATGGTATGCGTTGAGATATCAACCTCTCTTCCAGTGGGTGTAATTTCAAAGCATCTGGTTGGTCAGGCCATTTCATTCCATTTCTAACAGAAAGTTTTGGAATTTTCTCATCCTTCAGAGCTGAACAGCAGGTTATACATAACCATTCTATACCATCCACAGATCTTAATCCAGTACAAATACTTTTACTACTAGCACTAAGATTAGTTGTATCTAGCTTCACAACACTTTTCCAAAACCAAGTTTGATGACAACATGTACACACATAAATTGGACCAATTTTCACTTCTTCATGAAATTTCTCTATACAATCTTCCAACGAATTACCATGACACCTTTTCTTTAATAATTTGTTTTCATGGTCTGTAAATTCTGCATCAAGCCTCCTTTTAGCTTTAGAAACTCTTTCACTCTCTCTTTCTTTTTCTCTATAATTTCTTCTACTTTGTTGTTTACAAAGCCGTTCTTTCTCCAGCTGCTGTACATTGTCTCTTTTCTTTTTCTTTGCTTCTCTTTCTTTTAAACAAAATCCTGTATTTAGCCTTGCCTTGTTCATACTTTTTAATGTACGTTCTCTTTCCTTGAGCTTTGTTTCAGGATTTTCTCTGACACTTTTTTTGGAAGTAAGTTCTTTCTCTTTAAATTCTTTACTTTGTCTTGCCTTGTTCATACTTTTTAATGTACGTTCTCTTTCCTTGAGCTTTGTTTCAGGATTTTCTCTGACACTTTTTTTGGAAGTAAGTTCTTTCTCTTTAAATTCTTTACTTTGTCTTGCCTTGTTCATACTTTTTAATGTACGTTCTCTTTCCTTGAGCTTTGTTTCAGGATTTTCTCTGACACTTTTTTTGGAAGCAAGTTCTTTCTCTTTAAACTCTTTATTTTTTCTTGCCTTGTTCATGCTTTTTAATGTACGTTCTCTTTCCTTGAGCTTTGTTTCAGGATTTTCTCTGACACTTTTTCCTGAAGTGAGTTCTTTCCCTTTAAATTCTTTACTTTTTCTTGCTTTGGTCATACTTCTTAAGGTACTTTCTTTGTCTTTCTGTTTTATCTGTGAGTTTTCCCTCCTTTTTTGCATGTAGTTTCTCATATATTCATTTCGATTTCCTTGTGATGATTCAGAAATAGTACATAATCTAGACATGTTCTTTTGGAACTCAAAGTACTTGTCAATTAAGGAAAGTCTCTCACAAATGGACACATTTGTTTTTCGTTTTACAGACACTGGTTGAATCTCAAACTACTTATCATTGATATATTACAACTTTGATAAAATGCAAACATGTAGTCCACAAGTTGATCAATATCCCCAAAAGTGATTTTTACAGCCTTGCCATCTGCACATGAAAGACCATCTTTTCCATGGGAATGTGAATCAAAAAATACAGGACACCTCTTGTCATCCACATATATTCCAGAACAAATTCCTCCAACTATAATTAATCCTTGATTGTATCTTGTACATAGCAGCTCAATACCTTCCTTCAAATTATTATTTTGACATGACTGATCCCAATCTATATGAGTCACTGTTCCATAGATCTGTTCAAAATAGCTTATTTCATACTGGTTGTCATGCACATAAACAGACTTGGGAAGTTCTTGGAATTGTAGCATTTTTGAAACAAATTGAACACTTGATTGTAATTCTGCAATTCTGAGTCTAAATAAATCATCCCCAGCAAAGAGCACCTCATCAAGTTCTGATGTAGTGGATGCATTTTGCAAAATGATAGACATCAAAGCATTACATGTGCACTGAACTCCTCGAGAAAAAGTTGGAAATAAATTATTTGCTTGATTAATTGTTCCAAATAATCTAGTGCCCGAAGGCAAACTGGCAATGTTCCTGGCGCCCGAAGGCAAATTTGTAATGTTTCTGGTGCCCGAAGGCAAATTTGCAATGTTACTGGCGCCCGAAGGCAAATCTAGTACTCTTTTTAAGGAGGCAGTATCCCCCCGGTCCTTAGTACTATTTTTTACGTGGCTAGTATCCACGAGTCTCAAAGGTCTGTCAAATGTTTCGTCAATCGTTGGGTCCTTTGTACTATTTTTTACGTGGCTAGTATCCACGAGTCTATTGTCACTGCTGGCACGACTCCGGTTCCCCTTCTTGGCCAATCCAACCCGCCAGTTCTTCTTGCGTGGCATCACCAGGTTTCTGCAAAACACATACAACTACTAGTACATGTAATTCAATCAGTATTCTTTAAGTAATATTTAGTACTTACTTCTTTCAATAATACCTTTCCCTAAAATAACAGAAGAACCCTCTCTAAACTGCACACTAAAGAGTTCAGATTCTGTGGAGTTTTTCTCAAGTTAGAGTGATCTGCCATTTGATATAAATTCAAATAAATTGAAATCTACAGTATATTACTCAATTTGTAATTAATGCAAGCATTCAAAACATTTTATAATGCCAAGATAAATTAACTTAATATTTAATTTGCATATATTTTCTCCACTGGAGTAAAACAGTAGTGAATTCTGTTATTGTAAATTTCTTGTCTTTGAACATTTTTTTCTGGGAGTAAATGCCACACACCATAATACTGAAAATTAAATAGATAAGCTTATTATTTACCCCTTTATACATTACAATTTTCTCAATGTCCCAAAAAACATTTTGCACTCGGATATAGAGAGTCCTTAATATAACCCTTGGCCTAGTGTGAGACATAAGTTTAGAGCTGAAGTTTTAATACGAAAAACTAGTTAATCTTTTCTCAAGAACAGTATGACCACTATTAATCAAACCAATATGAAGCCTTGCCCTTGTTTTTATATTCAAGTTTGTATAATCTCTAGTGATAGGGTGTCAAGTAGGGAATAAAAAGTTTTACACTGGAATACAGAGGAAAGAATCTATAAAATTCTTCTTTTTAAGAATGATTGGGTAATAAGTCAAAGTAATGGCACCTATTCTAATGTTGTTAATGATTTTCTTTTCCAAGTCAAAGTCCTTATTGCTATAGTGGTTCAACTTTCTTCATAGAAACTGGTAACAAAAAATACTCGGAACAATCTCATAAAATACCCCCCCCCCCCCTTCTGCATTTCTTTTAATGTGCCATTCAAATTTTGTAAATGTGACACTGAACTTGCCAAAAGACCTTGGTTAAATGACACATTCTCTGGTCATTAGTAATTTTTTGATGAAACATGGACATGCCATGTTTCTTCATTAGAAAATTATAGATTTACACTTTTACTACCAGTGTCCTTGAACTTGCTGCAATGACCTTGGATCAGGATCAAGACATACCCTCAGGTCATAAAGAATTTTGGTAGGAAGTATGAGCTTACACTGATACTCCATAACTAAGCTGTACCCTGGAAAAGAATTTTATACTTTTTCTGGCATTGACCTTGAACTTATCAGAATGACCTTAGATCAAAGTCAAGACACACCCTCTGTTCACAAACAATCTCTATACCAAGTATGAACTTCCAATGATTCTCCATTACAAAGTTATAGCCCAGACAATAATTAATTTTAATTTTTATCTACCTGACCTTGAACTTGCTAGAATGACCTTGGGTAAACTTCATGATATACCCTCATGTCATAAAGATTTTTTGTAGAAAGTATGAGCTTCCAGAGATTGTCCCTTACAATGTTACAGACCACACAAGAATTTTATTTGTTTCTCTAGTGACCTCGAACTTACTGGAAAACACATAAGCTGTACTAAAGTTAACTGCACAAATATTAATTATCTATGAACAACTGCATTCATGTCTTTTGAACAAACGAAAAAACAACTTAAGCTAGCTGAGCTTTTGATATTCTTTATCAGTTCTTCCTACCCACTATTCAATTAAACTACAATGCTGCATGAAAATTCACAAAATTTTTAACACCAAAGAATGAAATATGTGGACATAACAAACAGTATTCGAGCTCAAATGTCCATTAAACATTACAAAATAGGAGCAGAGCAAACACGGACCTCTAAAACATCAGAGGTGGGATCAGGTGTCATGGAGGAGTGAGCTTCCCGTGCCGAACAGTCACACCCGCCGTGTGCTCCTCGTCATGATCAGGAAATAATGGAAAATCCGTCAACAATTCAGTGTGTAAATAATGGCCTAACAATTAGTATGATAAAGGTCAGTCAGCATTTGACTTAATGAAAAATTGTATTCTCTGACAAGGTCATGGTATCGCCAAAGAACTTACAAAATGATGACTTTAAATGAGACTGCTGATATTCTTGTTCCATCAACTTGTTTGTCAATAACTTCCCTCATTTTAGAAATTGTTCATACATAGAGAATGCTCTGGCGTATTGAATCAACTGAGAGATATAAACCCCGTATGCAAGTGATAAGGGTATATTGCTGCATAAGTAAGGGAAGTTGACGATTGAAAAGTTAATAAAAGTCATCACTTTTATCATAAAGCTTTGGTGTTAGATTACCATTACAATCTTTTTCTAATAAAATTACCAAATATGAAACAGATGTGTTAGACTCTGTGGTATCTTTTATCTCAAGCTCACCGGGATATATCGCGTAGACATAAGAATAGAAATAACCATTGTTAATTGACAATACATTGTCCATACATCTAAATGTTGAGTTGAAGGCCACAGCAAGAATCTAAAACGTTATAAATATATTGAATTTTGACACAGGCGAGTTGTCCTTAAACTGCATTTGCAGAAATACCAAAAAACTTTAGCACTTGGAATACAGCAAAACACGCTTACACGAACATACTTATAATGAATTGGCGCTTACAGTGAAGTGATTTTAATTTCCCATGACTTTAAAATGTATAGTAAAATATTTTTAAAAAATTAAACAATTTAAAAAATTTGTGTCATAACGCCATTGAATACCCCTGCAGACAGCCAAAATTTCATACGCCACATTTAGTTTTAAATTTGTTTGCACAAAAGATTTTTTTTCTATAAGTTCAAGGTGCATAACTCAGATAATCAAAGTACTGAGACAGTACTGAAAGATGGGGTCAAAATAAACTTCATGCTAGATTTCACAAATTTTATTAACGCATTGGGAAAATTTTTTATAGGGTTTTGATACCAACTTATTTTTTTTAATAGCACATAAAAAAATGTGAAAATATATCTTAACGATTTTCATTTACTTTGTAGTAGAAATATCGAAGTAAAGAAACCTTTTTGAATTGTTCGAATTTCACCGGGTCCGAATTAATATATTTCCGGAACCAAACAATCGATTATGCGTACGCAGTCGTAATACTACGCAGGTGAGTAGTTTGTTTACTAGTGTTATTTACAATTAAATTATTTACGTTTGAAATTTTTAAAATGCTTCATTAATTTGAGTATGAAAAACATCATATCAATCTCTTCAGTTTGATCCAGAGTGTTTATATTTTGATCAAAACAATTTCTGCACTCTTTCATATAGCATAGATTTGATTAATGTGTTCTACACACGGTTTCCGTTTTGAGGCCTTGACTGACAGTAAACTAACAGACGGGGTCACGTGACCCCGTCTAAAAACTATACAATGTTAACCTTATTAGGATGGCCCTATAATCAAAGATGGCAATTTAAATGTTTTGTGAAATTGTTCCTATACATACATCCCTAAAAAAGTTTGAGAGCGGAAACTGAAAATTTCTTCTTTTTTTTAAAGTTCAAAAGGGATAACTCTGTCAAAAATCAACGAACCATGACTAAATTCAAACTTGACCTGAATTTGCTGGTTAAATAACTTCAAATGCAACTTCAACCTTATGCATACATCCCTACAAAAGTAAGAGAGTGGAAACTGAAAATTTATTTTTTTCTAAATTCAAGAGGGATAACTCTGTCAAAAACCATCAGAGCATGACCAAATTCGAACTTGACTTGGGTTTTACTATGACGTATCCGTATGTCAGATTTGAGTTGAATGTGTGCAACTGTTGCAGAGATAATGAACAGAGAGTCAATGATGACGGAATGACAGAATAGGGTAACACTATATGCCTCCTTCTATTATAAGGCAGGGGGCATAATTAATGGCTATAACGAATTACGCTTAAAGTGAAGCAAAAGCGTCCATCCATGGCACTTTGTTATAAGTGCGTTTTACTGTATATCTGCAAGACTACACTGATACATGTATTATTATTCTATTGATGTGTTAGAAGTTTTGTTTGATAATTATGAACATGCAAAAAACAATCTAAATTTCCTGCACCTGAAAAAGAAAAATTCAGCAACTAAATCTTATAGTCTTTTGCTTCCAAAAGTAACTAATACTAATTGTAATGGTGGTCATTACAGTGTTTACCAAACAGCTCATTTACTCAAGTAAATATTACTGTAAAATGATATGCCAATAAGAGTTCAATGCATGTGCATACACATGCTGACAATCTTCCCTTTTTGAATGATTTTATGTTTATGCTGCATATATATATATATATATACATTTGAAAAAGTTCAATGAAATGCTAAACCTAATAGCAGCCATTTTCAATACGCATCAATGATATCCCGACTTGTTTTCAATTTAGAAACCTCACTTTATGGACACATAACATAAACCTACATAATAAATCTTCTTTCATTGATAATTGAGAAATTAACTGAATGAATAGCCTATAAAGAGCAAGAACACGTGCAGGCATAGGACTCCATACTAATTACATGTTTATCTACTGATCTTCAATGAATTTCATGAAATCCTTCAATGACATCAGGGGTCTAACATAAAAATATCTTAATTCATGTCCTCTGGAATTTTCCTTTTAAATTCATTCTGTTAATAAACAGTAAAGTTAAATATGTACATATTGTCGATATGTATTAAACAGTAGTATTATTAAGTAATGTTATGTTTTAATGATAAAAATATTATAAAATTGCAAGTACTCTTTGGAAATTATGAGTTAATTTTTTGATACTAGCAATTAATTCTGAGTTGTCTGTTTGGAGAGTTTCTAGCCCTGCACTCATGAATAATTATTGGCATACCAGTAATTTGCCTAATTGCTTTGAGAGTCTCTGAATCATTTAGGTGTATTCAAATAAAATTAAGATTCCTGAATAAACATATATACATACATGTATTTGCTAGTCGCTAAGTGCATGAATAAATGATTTGATAAATACAAGTATCCCAAACTAAAAGAACAAGATGAAAAAACTAACACCTTTTTTTGAGTAGTTTAATCAAATCTAATATACTAAATAAGTAAATTATAAGTATACACACAAATATTAACATGTACCATATACATTATATATGGCACAAAACGTCTTATGTGGTGAATATAGTCTCAGTACGAATTGTCAATAGGGGGGCAAAACTTCCCATTGCCAAAATAAATCAAAGAATTAGCCTTAACAATCTGTATTGAATACAAAAATATGTAAAAAGTTGAAACAGTATCTTAATCCCAAATTTTAAAATGTAGAAATTTTCCACCATACCAAATCGGTCGTAATTCAATGATCTACCCCGCTGCTTCCGAGATAATTCGATCTGATTATTTCATGACATTTAAAGTTCTGAGCATAAATTCCCTATATACAATAAGAAAGCAAAACAAAAACAATATTAAACACCCAGTGCAGATAATTTATTACTGCATATAAAATGCTTTTTCTTCGTAGCTCGTCCATCATAAGCCATTATTTCAACAAAGCTGAAAGGGATCTAATGATTACCAAAAAGAATGCGATGTATTTGCAAAAGCACGTAACAAAATCGTAACACTCAAACCCACCGTTCGTAATGCAAAACCTTAGACCTGAAAAAAAACGTAAATATTCTACTTAGGACGCTATCTATCTATCTTCTTCCAGACGATCGTTTCTGCGCATGCGTGGATGTTCTAATGGTAGGCCTAAACACCGGGTTGATTAACCGTCGCTATAAAAATCACAACTGTTTTCTTCCTTGCGCAAATGAATTTAAGATATTGTTTAAAAACATCAAACATCACATAAACATTTGTTACATATAATTAAATTGTACATTATGACGAAAATGCTTCTTCAAAATTGAATATATATAGGCCTAATTGTGCAATTTAACTTAGCCCCACCCTGGGGCCTGGACCCAAAACTGAGGGGTAATACATTCCACAGTGTTGAGGGCTATTATATTCATGCCAACATTTAACTGCTTTCAGATCACAATTTAGAAACATAAGACATTTTTTTTTAATTTATACAATTTCAATATATGACAAAGTTACATTTGTAGCCCCACCCTGGGACCTGAACCCTGAACCTAGGGGCCATAGATTTCACAATTTTGGTAGAGAACTCGTTGCTCAATATAATAGTAAAACATTTAACCTCCTTGAAATTTGGGAGTTAAGAAAAAAATCTAAGATATTATGCATTTTCAACATTCACACACCTGACCTTGACCCCACCCTAGAGCCTGAACTCTGAGCCCAGGGGCCATGAATTTCACAATTTTGGTAGAGGGCTCAATGCTTATTTTAATCATGCTAACAGTTTGACTGCTTGTTGTCCAGGAGTAAAGAAGAAGATTTTTAAAGATTGCATTAATTTTAGTGGTTTTTGCCCCACCCCTCAGGCCCCAGGGGGGCAGGAACCATGAAATTCACAAATGTTGTCCCCCTTCACCCATTAATGCTATATGCCAAAATTGGTTGAAATTGATTGAGCGGTTTCAGAGAAGAAGCTGAAAATGTTCAAATGTTAACGCACACCGACGGACAAAAATGGATAGCAATAGGTCACCTGAGTAAACTCAGGTGACCTAAAAATAAAGCTTTTTTTTTCCAAAAGCAAGGAAAATAGTAAGATTTATCTATCTGTCCCCCATTTATCGCTATTACCATACAGACTTTTAACAAAATATCTCAAACTGGCCTCACTTGGCCTTTGAAGAACATTAAAAAAGATAAGTTATTTTTGTTTCACTTTTATTCATCTATTACTTCCAGGTCTACCTGATCATTAAAACTAGGAAAGTACTTTTTGTATTATACAATCAATGTTCTTGCATAATTCTCTTATTCTATTAACCTTTCAAATACATTATGTACACTGATTAATTATCAAAGGTGAATGGCAAAGGGGAATAACTTCACTCAGTAGAATACAAATTAATAGAGCCCTGGCCAGGACCAGAACACTTGACCAAATGGTCCAGATGTTTAAAATTCTGGTAAAAATACCCTTGCTTATTAAAACTTTTACTCTGTTTGCCTCCAATATGCCCAGGAGCAGAGAAGATTTTCAAAGAAATAATGCACTTTTACTATTTAACACAGCCCTACCCTAACACCAGAACCATGACCGAGGGTCATGAAATTTACAAATTTAGAAGAGGTACCCTCATCATCATAACTATGCAATTAGTTGAAGATTTTCAAAGAATTCACACATTTTCACTATATTATCAATAGAGCCCCCCCCCCCCTCCCACCCCCTCAGAAAAACAGCAGAACCCCTGGGACCACAAGTTTTAAAAATTTTGTAAAAGCATCCTTGTTCATCATAACTAAACACTTGTTTCTTTGCTTTATAACCAGGAGTAGAAAAAATATTTTGAAAGAAATTATGAATTTTCACTATATAATCAGTAGAGCCACCCCCCCCCCCCCTTTCACAAGAACCCCTGACCCTGGGGCCATGAATTTCACAATTTTGGAAGAGGCATTTTTGCTTATCATAACCATGCAATTCCTTTGTTTAAATAATACCCAGGAGCAGAGAAGATTTTCAAAGAATTGATGTATTTTCACTATATAATCAATAGAGCCCCACCCTAACAGCAAAACCCCTGATTCAGGGGCCATGAAATTCACAATTTCTGAAGAGGCACTCTTGCTCATCATAACTATGTTTTTAGTTAATTTCTTTAATACCCATAAGCAGAGAAGAAGATATTCAAAGAAATAATGCATTTTCACTATATAATCAATAACCCCCCCCCCCTTCACCAAAACCCCTGACCCAGGGGCAATGAAATTCAACATTTCTGAAGAGGCACTCTTGCTCATCATAACTATGTACTTAGTTAGTTTATTTCATACCCATAAGCAGAGAAGAAGATTTTCAAAGAAATAATGCATTTTCACTATATAATCAATAGAGCCCCCCCCCCCTTTCACCAGAACCCCTGACCCAGGGGCCATGAAATTCACAATTTTGGAAGGGGCATTCTTGCTTATCATAACTGTGTACTTAGTTAGTTTATTTTATACCCAGGAGCAGAGAAGAAGATTTTTGAAGAAATAATGCACTTTTACTATATGATCTATATAGCCCCACCCTAGCCCCAGAACCCTTACCCTGGGGCCATGAATTTCACAATTTTGGTAGAGGGCTCAATGCTTATTACAATCATGCTAACAGTTTGACTGCTTGATGTCCAGGAGTAAAGAAGAAGATTTTTAAAGATTGCATTAATTTTAGTGGTTTTTGCCCCACCCCTCAGGCCCCAGGGGGGCAGGGACCATGAAATTCACAAATGTTGTCCCCCTTCACCCATTAATGCTATATGCCAAATTTGGTTGAAATTGGTTGAGCGGTTTCAGAGAAGAAGCTGAAAATGTTCAAATGTTAACGCACGACGCACGACGCACGACGCACGCCGACGGACGAAAACGGATAGCAATAGGTCACCTGAGTGACTCAGGTGACCTAAAAAGTCGTAATTACGAGATAAAAAGTCGTTATTACGACTTAAGAAAGTCGTAATAATGATATAAAAAGTCGTAAAGTCGTTCTTACGACTTTTATTTTTATTTTTTTTTTTCATTTTCCTTATTTGACCCTTTTAAGCTTTCGTCCTTGCCGATGAAGGGAACAAAGGCAAAGTTCAACTATTGTTCCCGTTTCTGTTGTAAATGACAATAATTAGAAGCGTGTTCAATTCAGTGACGTAATCAAAATTGATTTCCACGGAAAGTCTTGGGAATGTTGTTTATGCAGAAAATGAATTGAATCTAAAAGGAAAAACAGATAGCTTAAAAGTTTAATAGCCAAGAAAAGGAACTGTCAAAGAATATGAACGTTATTTTGGACGTGATTTTCTGGTGCGCATATACTGTTCACCCCATTTACTTTTTGTTCGAGGTAACACAGCACGAGGTTCTATAATCCATGTAATATATAGAAATAATTCTTACCAATACTGTATTTTATAAAGTAACATGTATGCAGATGGACGAAAAGTTGAAGATGCATTCTTTAAAAAGATTATTAAGATTAATGCTCGGAAATTCTACTCATGTATTGAAATCCCCATCCATCTTTTTCAAACATAATCCATTTTCAATGGTGATAAAGCTTTTTTTTCTCTGCATATGTGAAATGGATTTGACTTTTCATCTGAAATGAAAATGTTCCAAGTTCTATCCTTTTTGAATATATAGCATTGATATTGAAAAACATTAAAACGAAACTACAAAACTTTTGAGATTTTAGTCCTGGCAGTGATTTGTGAAAAAAAAACCACACATAATATTTTAAAACATTCTTTCAGAAGATCAACGGAAAAACGTTTCAAAGCATTCATTAAGGATCAAAGGGTTATGATTAAGAGGCATAAGAAATGGATGTATTTTAAATTGAGATAGGCTTACATGTAGCTCATGTAAAATTTCACATCCTGAAAATTTGCGTCTCTGAAACAGGTGTAATGTTAAGTTATGTTGGAGATTTATTTCTTACAATCTTACTGGAAGTTGTTATATTCAAAGGATGTAAGTTTTGATTAATGTCTTCTACGGATTTTCATGAATTTGGTGTACATGCACGAGCACGGCGTAACGTTTAAATAGATCCGTTTCATATTAGCCGAACGATAGCTCATTAAAAGTTATTTAAATATTTATAAAATAATGAAGTTTCAAGCAATTAATAATCTGGAAGGTAGTGATTCCGATTGTGTCTCTATGTTGACGTCACAATCCATATTGAAGAAGTAATAAGTAGAATATATTAGTATGGTGGCATATTTCTGCCCCTTGTGTGCAAGTTATTTTCCTATCAAATATGTCGACATGCAAGATAAATATGTTGACATGCAAGATAATTATGTCAATATGCAACATAAATATGTCGATATGCAAGAAAATTGCAATCAAATAAAAATTATAAAAAATCTTCAAAAATCTCAAATATCGCCCACATGTGACATCCAACATGCTAGATGCTACTTATTTATGTTAACATGCAACTTATTTATGTTAACATGCAAGATAAATATGTTGACATGCAACATATTTATGTCGACATGCAACTTATTCATGTCGACATGCGAGATAAATATGTTGACATGCAACATATTTATGTCGACATGCAACTTATTTATGTTGACATGCGACTTATTTATGCTGACATGCAACTTAGTTATGTTGACATGCGAGATAAATATGTTGACATGCAACTTATTTATGTCGACATGCAACTTATTTATGTTTACATGCAACTTCTTTATGTTGACATGCAACTTAGTTATGTTGACATGCGAGATAAATATGTTGACATGCAACTTATTTATGGTGACATGCAAGATGAATATGTTGACATGCGACTTATTTATGTAAACATGCAACATATTTATGTCGACATGCAACTTATTTATGATGGCATGCTGTTTGTTTGAAAGAGGGTATAGTTTAATCAAATCTGTGGTTGCAGTGAATGAAAAGCTTAACCTCTGAACGTTCATCTGGTCTCTACACAACTGACAAGGTAAAACCTTGTTTTAGATCTGATATAAAACTGATACTGGATGAAATGAAGATCTTTTGGTTGATTAATCTGGTCTTTTGTATAATCCTTACTGATAATAATTCTTGGTGTCAATATCTCTTTTGGTCAGAGTGTCCAATTCTTAAATGATATGTGTACTTCATGTAGCTATTATTTGATCAAACATAGTACTTTTAGTACTTCACTATCTTCATTGACGGATCCAGGAATCTTGAAAAGGGGGGCCCCGACCAGTTTGTGGTCGGGGTAGGGGCCCACGATCACACCAAAAAAATTGATTTATTAAATCTTATGTATATTTCGGACACAAAAGGGGGAGCCCGGGCCCCCTGTCCCCTCTAAATCTGCAGTCCTATCTTACATAAGTTTAATTGAATTGCAAATTTTTTATATAATAAACTCTTACATGCCAAATCGTGGTGTATTTATAGAATGATTTAGTTTGATGTATATTTACACATGTAGAAAGCAAAACAAAAATCCATTGTGTATAAAGTATTTTTTCCCCGTTTTTTTTTTTTCAGCGACAAAAATACTATGGTTGAAAATATCTATACACCTGCTCTGGCTTAACGTTTGGTTGTGGATGGACTATATCTCTCAGTAGGAATGAAATAATTGCTGTTTATTACCACTCTGGTTATAGTATTCAAGAAATCATTGGATTTCTTGCGAGCAAACATAACATTGCTCTTAGTGCAAGACGAATTCATCGAGTTTTAAGGGAAATGAATCTGACGAGACGAAACAACCAGCCATGTTTGGAGGACATTGTAACGGCTATTCTACATGAACTTTCAGGCTCGGGCGGTGACATAGGCTATAGAGGAATGAGGAGACGTCTGCTAATCGACCATAACCTAAATGTGTCTTGTGAATTGGTGCGCCTTGCATTAACTGTTTTGGACGCAGAAGGTGTAATAAGGCGTAGACAACGTCGTCTTCAGCGTAGAAGGTACATTAACGAAGGGCCTAATTTTTGTGTTCATCTAGATGGCTGGGACAAGTTAAAACCATTCGGAATTTCCATTCATGGCTGTGTAGATGGCTTTTCAAGTCGTATTCTCTGGCTCAGAGCTTGCAATTCTAACAAAAACCTTGAGTATATATCCAGATTTTATATAGATTATATCAAAGAAATAAACGGGGTTCCTGTAGTCGTATACGCAGACAGGGGTACTGAGAACTCCATAGTTCGAGATTTGCAATACGCTTTGCGATGGAATCACCAGGATCCCTTGCAAGGACTATCAAGTTTTAGGTATGGATCGTCATATAGAAATATATAGAATAGAGCGATTTTGGCGGTGTTTACGAGAAATGTGTGGCAATTTTTGGATAAATTACTTTAAGGATATAGATAATTTAGGTGTTTTTGACACCTCCGACATAGTCCATATTCAAAAAAGTATATATCCCATATGAAATCACAAATCGATCATATTCACTGAAAACTTTGTCGCCATTCCTGGGTCTTCGGGCACTTACATGGATTTGTGATTTTTTGGATATTTACTTTTTCAAAATTATATATCTTTGTGATATATATATATATATATATATATATATATATATATATATACAACATTTTTACGGTTTGGAAGCACTGATTTAAAAGAAAATCAAACAAGGGTTGTGAAGATTTCTTTAAAAAAAATAAATGTTGCTGAACTTTGATAAATCACAAGACAAACTGAAATGAAATACAAAAAAAAAAAAAAAAAAAAAGAAAGAAAAAAAACAAAACCTTCAACTTTTGTGTGCGTTTTTTTGTTTTTTTGTTTTTTTTTTTTTTTTTTTTTTTGTTTTTTTTTTTTTTTTTTTGGTTTTGTTTTGTTTTGTTTTGTTTTTGTTTGTTTTTTTTTATTTTTTCTTATACAATTCTCTAATTGAACTATTGCAACCAAATAAAAACAAACGTGGCAATATTGGGGGAAAATTAAAATCGATGACAATAAATCATACCAGATCACTTAAATAAAATATCAAAAAACTTGCGTTAAGAGTCTTAATAAAGTTCCAAATATTTGTTTTCAATTTGAAATTAGCAAATGTAACGCAAATGAGTCATTTGGTACATTAAAAGACCCTGTTATTTTTCTTTGATAAAGCAAGTTGTTTTTTAATACCCTCTTTACATTGAACTTACCAGGTTTTAATTAAGATATCATATATGGGGAAAATGAATTTATTAATAATATTCAATTTGAATAAAACTGAAAAAGGTAATGTTTTAGAGAAATGTGGCAAATGTGGATGCTATTGAAAATGATCTTCAAGTGTCTTGATAAAAAAAAATCAACTACCGGGTACTAATTTATTTTGAGGTAAACAATCAAACAAAATGTACATTGAAAATGATATATAAACCATGGTGATTAAGATAATGTACACAAGTTGTCTAAAAATAAGTCCTCTCGGGAGCACAATGTAAGCATGTGGAGTGAAAAGGGTATAACAAAATTCAGAAAATAACAACCATGCATATTAAAACTTCAGAGTTGTTCAGATACACGCAAGTATTTTGACAATGCATGTGTAAATGGTACAAAAACAGTGTATCGGCACCAAACTAAAGCAACATAATAAAGTAATTGAAAATCATAAAAATGTAGCGTAATTGTTTAAGCTATATGGGTCATTGTAGACTGCTAGGTTGCAGTCACTTTAACTATTAACAATGATCATGAGCCCTGCTTAACCCGCATAGCATGTTAACATAACTCAGTTGCATGTTGACATAAATAAGTTGCATGTCAACATATTTATCTCGCATGACAACATAAATAAGTAGCATGTTATCATAACTAAATTGCATGTTGACTTAAATAAGTTGCATGTCAACATAACTAAGTTGCATGTCAACATATTTATCTCGCATGCCAACATAACTAAGTTGCATGTTGACATAACCAAGTTGCATGTTGACATAACTAAGTTGCATGTTGACATAAATAAGTTGTATGTCGACATAAATAAGTTGCATGTTAACATATCTAAGTTGCATGTTGACATAAATAACTTGCATGCCAACATATTTATCTCGCATGTTAACATAAATAACTTGCATGTTGACATAAATAAGTAGCATCTTGCATGTTGGATGTCACATGTGGGCTATATTTGAGATTTTTTTTAGATCTTTTATAATTCTTATTTGAATGCAATTTTCTTGCATGTCAACATATTTATGTTGCATATTGACATAATTATCTTGCATGTCAGCATATTTATCTTGCATGTCGACATATTGGGCTATATTTGAGATTTTTTTAAGATCTTTTATAATTCTTATTTGAATGCAATTTTCTTGCATGTCAACATATTTATGTTGCATATTGACATAATTATCTTGCATGTCAACATATTTATCTTGCATGTCGACATATTTGATAGAAAAATAACTTGCACACAAGGGGCAGAAATATGCCACCATATATTAGGGAGCCTGTTTTAATTTTTTTTTTAAAATATCGGATAATCATGTGTAAGATCTTAACTATACGCCTACTGTAGATCTAATCACAAAATTTATGCAACACCTCTCTTCGCAAGATAGATATTTGGTATTTATGAGCGAAACAAACAAAATTTTCACGAATTCTGGGAGTAATATATAATTTATCTTAGTAGAACTATACGCGAGAATAAAGATTTTCATAAGCAGCCGTCTCGCTAAATTACGTGAAAATAAAGTTATCCCAATAAAAGTAATTAACTGTATTTCAATTTTATTTTTTTTTAATAATAAATTATCACAGACTACCACTAAAAAACAAGTGACACCATTTCTTAATTATTTATTTATTAAGTTTGGCATCATATGGCCACGGCTGGTTGCAGATCAATTATTTAAGATACATGTGTTCAGTGGGTGCCGACCCAATTGGTTTTTGGCACACCTCCAATCAAAGCAAACAATCAATCAATCAATATTAACTGTACACATGTCATTTTTTACACTATAAGACTGGCGTTTGCTTTCCAAATTTTGCGGTGCGCCAGCCTTATAAAACAATATTCAATCAATCAATCAATATTCAATTGAATCAATCAATATCAAGTTCAATCAATCAATCAATAAATTTATCAATTCAATTAATGAATATCCAATCAATTAATGAATATTCAGTTGAATCAATCAAAAAGTTTCAATCCAATGAATCCATTTTCAATAATATCAATCAATATTAAATCAATCAATCAATATTCAATCAATCAATGTTCAATCAATCAATGTTTCAATATTCAATCAATCAATGTTCAATCAATCAATGTTCAATCAATCAATACTCACTCAATTCAATGAATTGTAGTAAGTTTATGTTTAAGCCAAACAATATTTCAATTAATCAATGTTCTGTCAATTGTTTTCCATTGACCAGTTGTCAAAATAATTATGTTGCAGCCGCGCCCTGTTCACAGCGGCGCTAGTCGAGATGAATTGTGTTAAGCTAAATCCGCCAAACGTGCATAGTTACTCATGTAATATGCACGCCGCCACAAACGTGGGGGTAGCTTAACACTCTACTCACAAAACCAGCCGTGACCCCCACAATATATATCAATGATACTACTACTATAAATGATAATATTAAATCAAGTTGGCAGTTCACTATGTTTTTAAGCCCGCTTTTAAAAATTTTTTCTTACTGCCAGACGAATTGTATACATAAAATATCCTCCGTTGTAACTAGATTAATTATGCTTGGTAACTGAGTTAATTACTTTTGCGATCTTTTTCCTGATCGAACTACCCATGACATCACGACCCTATAGTTAACTTTACTGAACTATTTAAGGATTCGGCAGTTTTATCAATGCATATCTTTACACAGCCAAGGTCATTTGCCCCGCAATAGAATATCGGATTAGGAACCCCATTCTAGCACATTCCTCTCTTGCTTTGTGACAACATACTAAAATTTACTGCTATAGAAGCCTGTGATTAAAATGAACAGATGAACCAAATATCTAGAGAATAAGTTCAAATGTCTTTCTTATTCTATTGAACTGCAGGGTTTATAATCTATGAATGATAACATTTAAATTGTTCTCTTCCAAATAATAGAATTGATTCGCATGAAAGTAAGTAGATCATAATTTACATGTATAGTGCATATATTTATATTGAGACGCAACACATCTAGTTTAAGGTTAATATAAATAATAAATTACCAGGAATGTTTGCTCTGATTCGTAAACAATGGTGCATGACTAATAATTAACAATACAGAGAGTAACTGACAGGTGCCTCTTTACCCTACTGCCCCCCCCCCCTTGCAGTTTAACGTCTACGTGATGGAAGTACTCGTTTTATATAACGGGGTTGTACTTATGCAGTGCCGAGTTTAAACTTAAAGTGCTTAGTATAAAAAGGTTTTCTTACTAAAGATAGTTAATTATCTACTGTTGGATACATATTAACAATAATGAGAACATGAGATGGAATACACTATTTATTTATTTATTTATTTATTTATTGATGATGATAGTATGGTAGATAAGATTCTCTATTTCCAAATCAGGGCCCTTTCAGGCATCACAAACAACAAGCATGATTTCTACAATTACAAACAGTACAAACAATTTATGTGTATACATACTAAATAATCTATACATGTATTTGTATATTGTAAAATTTGACACTGTATATGTAAGTAATATTGATAAATGAAATAGTACTTCAGTGATGATCACATGTGAAGTGTGATCAAGTAATTCTAAGATGGAGATCTCAATTTAATAAGGTAAAATCTAAAAACGTGTATAAGTCATTTATAAATATACTAAACATCAAATCAAACTGTATAGGTCTTACATATTTTGACGTCTGTTTATAAAGTTGTGTGATCTAATCGTAACCAAAATAACTTTACTACAATTATAGGTGTATAACCATATGCTGGCTTTCCCGCAGCCAATATGCCTTCCGTCTGCGCTTACCGTGCTCAGCTAAAGAATATTACTGCTTAATCAGCCATATCGTAAAGAAATAAATATAAAGTGATTCAGAATTTAAATGACATAAAAACAAATGGTCTTTATACAAATGAAAAGTTGCTGCATTTTTTATGCCAGTCATTGCATCATGGGAACGCTGGTAACAGCGCGGTAAGACGGCACTGAAAGAATTGCATTTCATTTGAAGTGACTTTTAAGATTTATTGACCCTTCCTATCAGCAAAATCTTAGGTTTAATTAGCTTTTCGTCAGAATACAAACTTGACATGTATCAATTTCCAAACCCAGATGAATTAATTTTTGTGACGGGAACAAATGTTCAACGCATTGAAGAATTCCCAATACTGACCAAAATCGCCAAACGTGTCATCAATTTTGAGCAAATGTTGGCGTGAGCTGAACTTGCAAAACAGAAAGACATCAAGATAAATAAATGCGTTTCATATCTCGAACCAGGTTGTGACCTGACGATTGAAAAAAGATAATATTTCATTTGTGTTTAATTAATTTATTAATCACTTCATTTATTTATTTATTTGTGACGATGTGTAACAACAAATGGAAGGCGTTTGACATAGTAGTTATTCGAAGCCAAGTACGCAAAAAAAATCATCTGGTTTTCTAGACAATAGTCTAAAAACGATTTTTTGTATCCATTTTGCCAGGTAAAGATCTTATCAATGGTGCTAACATACCGATTATGGCCCTCAATCTATAAAATTTTTGGGTTTATTGTTATGTGGATATTGATCCCCCTCCATGATTTATGGGCCTGGTTTTGATAGAGGTGTTAAGGAAAAAGGAACAGCCATTCGCCCATAGATATTTCACTCAGCAACATATACTGAATTTGTCTTGATACAGATCTACTGAAATTAATTTCAATTAATTAATTAATTAATTTGCTCTTCAATCCATGCGCCCTAAATTAAATTAAAACCATTTCTCAACTCATCGCCTAATTCTTGCTTTGGTGGAACATGACATGCATAAATATTGGATGTAGTTTAATATTTACTTAAGAATGACCGATGTTTATTAATTGAATGCCTAGGAGTAACGAAATTTAAGGTTTTCTGTTTCAAAAAGTGTTTCCCCAGGCCGGGGTTGCTGATTTGTTGAGGACGGACACGAAGATGTTAATCGAAGGGAGAACAAGCTTAAAATACATTTTTTATAACAATGTGCACATATGTACACAATAAGTAACGATATTTGGCATCAAAACACTAGTCTTTCAATTGTATGAGGGATGCTAGCGAGGACAGTTAAATATTACAAGTGAGGATCAGGTTAATATTGCACGTAATGCAGCCATTACTTGCTATAAACGTAATTGTATTGTTTTTATAAATTATATATATATATGCCCCCCTTTCAAAGCTCATTGATTGGTGAATAAATAAATTAGTCTTATTATTATAGCCTCATATATCAATAATATTAAGGCTCCATGAAGTATATACTCGGGCGCTTACAACATCGGAACAATGACCGACGATGCCGAGTGCGTGATCTTAAGAGTATGAGGTTAAATTAATTCAAGTCAATGGGAGTTTTATGGAACCCAATCTTAACGTGTGCATAATTACATTAATATTGCTCTAAACTCTGTGGTTGAAGGGGGTGTGCTTAAATTTAGATTCTACTAAATACAATAAAACCAATTGTAATGATTAGCTTATTCTTTGCCTTTTCCCACTGATTTTAACAGAATGATCGATTAACTGAACATTCAGTATTTTCTTGTGCATTTTTTTTAAAAATGTAATTGCTACAACAGTGAGACATGATACTAATAATTGATGTAGGCATACAAGATGACATACCGTTTGTGCTTGTGTAGTAGTATTATGCATGTCCTCCTCATTGCTGGTATTGACGTTATTCTCTCTCTCCATTTTGTAATGCCTTGTTTGGCTTTGGCGACTATAGATGTTGTGGACATCTTGGTCAATATTTACAGCAACAATACTCCTACAAGTAAGAGCCTCGGCTAACGTCCATACGCTCCTTACAGCCCTTCGGCGCGAAGTCAAAAACTCTAGCATGTTGAAGTACACTAACGGTACAATTAGTGCAAACAATCAGAAAAACCTCGTCTTTGTACACCACAGTCTTTTGACAATGTCATTGTGCAATATTCTAAATTTTCTTAAAATTCACAGCAAACCCTAAACGTGCAACATTTGGAAATGGTGTGAGAATGGAATGTACAAATGCTTGCGCATATATTGCGCGCGCATCCTTCCACGTGGGGCGCTGTGATAAATGGATTTATAACGCATTCACTACATAAATCCGACTATATTCGAAAAGAATTTTGTAGTGAACTAGACCCCCCCCCCCTTCATTATTATACTGAAATTCTTTCATAATCGGCAATATAGATGTACATGAACTTTGATACAAATTGCCATTTTTTCAAATTACAAATTACTAATTTGTTATAACAAATTCATAAGTTGTAGTTACATATTTTTAATTTAGGAATGACAAATTTTGTGATTTGTTTTACATCCCATTCGAGAATCTTTCCCTCATACGGAGACGTCACACTAACCGATGAAGGGCTTTAAATTTACACATTTATCGGCACTCATTGAGCAGTGAGGGATCTTTATCGAGCCAACGTCTGCTACATGTTTGACACGAGGCCTCAGAGGACCTGCAACTTGAACCAACTTTCAGTCTAGAGCGCCAGGCGAAGGAACAGTCACTACCTATTTTCTGTCGACATTGGTCAGTCGCGGCCGAGATTCGAACTCACGGCACAGGGGCTTGCTCCCGGCGTGTAATAATTATTTATTTAAAAAAAACATATACGGTATTACTAAAACACACTGGCGCTTGCTCCCGGCGTGTAATAATTATTTATTTTAAAAAAATATATACGGTAATACTTAAACACACAGGGGCTTGCACCCGGCGTGTAATAATTATTTATTTAATAAAAAAACATAAACTGTACAATGTAATACTAAAACAACACAAATGAGGACGCCATTTTGGACCCCTTCCTCGCTTCAACCTCTGTTTTCGTTATATTTTCCCGTATTTTACTGACTCACCGCCTCGAATCTGTCAAGTAATGATTCTTCTAGGACATAATGCTTAAATTTTCCCCTTGGAGCCTCTACAATACACATTTCAGACTAATTACCGTCTTCCTTGGAAGTATTTTACAGTCTTCGGACTATGCACTTCCTCTCTTTTGTGAATGGTAGAAATGGCATGATGAAAAATTTTCAATTATTTCATTGGTTGAAATGCTGTTCAAGGAAAGGGGGATAATTTTCTGATGCTCTATTTTTTGTACGACTTAACAATTTTTCAAGATTTTCAATCGTAAAAATATATGACAAAACGAAAAGTGGAAATTGGCAGTAATTAACATGCTTATCATTTTTACAGCAATTACCAAAAAAAAAAAAAAAAAAAAAAAAAAAAAAAAAAGTTACTATATTTTCATTGTTAACAGAATTGATCCTTATTGTATGCAAGCTTTACAGCTCGTACTTATTCTTTTCCCCTTTGTTTTGCACTGTCTCAGACCTGTTTACTCTTACGATTTCGTCGTATTTTTTACGTATTTTGAGTCCAAAATACGTCTCATGTTTTGCTTTGATGAAAATACGGAAATGAGAAATCCGTTCGATTGGATTTTAACAGTTAGTTTTCGTAATGATCTGTCTCAGCTTTTTAATCAAAAAAAAAAAAAAAGAAAAAAAAGAAAAAAAAGAGAAAGATTTCAAATTTTTCAGTGATGTCGGGTTGCCAAAACGCGGTGGTTTAAAAAGTGACAAAAACCCCTCGAAAGAAAGCAATGCATGATGTTTTTTTAGCTCACCTGAGCTGAAAGCTCAAGTGAGCTTTTCTGACCACCCGTTGTCCGTCGTCCTTCCGTCCGTCCGTCTATAAACTTTCACATTTTCAACTTCTCATGAATCACTGAGCCAATTTTAACCAAACTTGGTACAAAGCATCCTTGGGTGCAGAAGGGGGGTTTAAATTGTTTAAATCAAGGGCTAAGTCTCCTTACAAGGAGAGCTAATCAAGAAAAGACAAAAATAGGGTGGGGTCAATAAAAAATCTTCTCAAGAACCACTGGGCCAAAAAAAAACTGAAACTTATGTGGAAGCATCTTTGGGTAGTAAAGATTCTAAATTATTCAAATCATGACCCCCTGGGGTAGGGCGGGGCCACAATAGGGAAATCTAATATGTTAAACATTGAAATATATAAGAAAAATCTATGAAATCTTCTCAAGAACAACTGGGCTAGAAAAACTAAAACTTATGTGGAAGCATCCTCAAGTAGTGTAGATTCTAAATTAATTGTTCAAATCAGGACCATCGGGGGTAGGGCGGAGCCACAATAGGGAATCTAAGCTTTACATTGAAATATATAGGAAAAATCTTTTAAAATCTTCTTCTCAAGAACCACTGGGCCAGAAAAGCTGAAAATTATGTAGGAGAATACTCAAGTAGTGTAGATTCTATATTCTTTAAGTCATGGCGGGGCCACAATAGGGAATCCAAGTTTTACATTGAAATATATAGAAAAATTCTTCTTCTCAAGAACCACTGGTCCAGAAAAGCTGAGACTTATGTGGAAGCATCATTGGGTAATGTAGATTCTAAATCGTTCAAATCATGACCTCCGGGGGTAGGGCGGGGCCACAAAAGGTATTACAAGGGGGAATCTGGTAAAGAACAGCATGGCCAAAGTTACTCAGGTGAGCGATGTGGCCCATGGGCCTCTTGTCTTTGTTGTTAACCCATGTTTGGGTTATCAGAAATGTAGTTGATCTCTAGTTATATATATGAAATCGATGGAAAGTGAAATCTTACGGGCAAATGCCAAATCTCACTGACAAATCTAATAAAAAATACTGAGAGACAACAGGTCTGCTGTCTTTCTAATCTCGGCAGCACTCGGTACATGTAACACCTCGGCTGATTCGTACATATACTTCATCTTACATATCACAAAGGTGACGGAATCAGCCGAGGTTTGCCGAATGATCTCGGCTGCAGAGTTGAAGTTTACAGAGACAGTCCATAGGCACTTGGATCAAGGATAATGTATATTTTCTATAATAAAAAGTTTCTTTTTAGTATACAGTTGGGATATGTCATTCTTAAAACGTGCAATATATCAAATTTCTGTGACGGTCTAGTGTATATCAAGCAGAAAGATTTACAAAAAACGAAAAATTACCACTGTGCGCTTAAAAAAAAATGTTACGAATATAGTTCGAATTTCCTCGACAATACATTATATAGAAAATATACATTATCCTTGACCCAAGTGCCTATGAGACAGTCGAGCATCTGTTAAACTTTTCACTTAATAGGGCTTATGTCAGAAAAAACTAATGAAGAAACACAAAGCCAAGAAATTTTAAAGAATTATACGGCCTGATAGGTTTAGGTCAGTTTACCGTTTAAGGTTGTTGCTAAAGACGGTAAGCTTTTTTGAAAAAGCTCTACTTGTAATAATCCAAACTCGCTCTTTAGGACAGTTGAAAGGGACAGAAAACGAAAGTAACCTCGGCGTTTTACATTCGAATACGGACTTAGAACGCGTTTTTTTTTCAAATTTATAATTAGCAGCTGTGTTAACTAGTAGAAAAACCCCGAGATTTTCGAATGTGTTTTCGTTTTCTGTCCCTATCAACTGTCCCAAAGAGCGAGTTTGGATTATTATTAGTCTGAAATGTGTATTGTAGAGGCTCCAAGGGGAAAATTTAAGCATTATGTCCTAGAAAAATCATTACTTGACAGATTCGAGGCGGTGAGTCAGTAAAATACGGGAAAATATAACGAAAACAGAGGTTGAAGCGAGGAAGGGGTCCAAATGGCGTCCTCCCTTGTGTTGTTTTAGTATAACCGTATATTTTTTTTTTTAAATAAATAATTATTACACGCCGGGAACAAGCCCCTGTGTTCACGGCCTTCCAATCAAGAAGCGAGCGCTCTACCGACTGAGCGACCGTGATGGCCGATTTGAATATAAGTCTGTGTGGTAAATGAATATCATACAGTTTCAAAATGTACAGCATCATAAGCTCATGAACATATATAAATGCTATTTATCAAAATCCTGCCTCTCAAATTTCAAAAGTCATACGCTGAATTAAATTGTCCGTTTTTTTTTTTTTTTTTTTTTGCAAAGTAGGTCAAAGGTCAAGGTCAAGTGGATTGCAATGCTGATATTTTTCATATTACCTTATGACAAACAGTGCACATGCTAAAAATACATAGGGCGTATCTGAGCTAAAAAAAAAAAAATTAAATAAAATTACGAGATCGAGTGTAAATGAAGATGATATTTGTTATTTACGTTCAAATTAAAACTTTCACCGATTTTGAACTTGAATAACCCCACGTTTCTATATAATAGTTAAATTGACTTTAAACTGTGTCTGATATTTAAATGCGGAGTCGGTAAATAAATCGGTTAATTATTGTTTTAAATTTCTAATATCTATGAATTGCAATTTATTTAAATTGTGTAATTTACAGGAAATTCCTATCTTTATATGAAGTGCTGAATAAAACAAATAGAAAGATCTTTTAAATTTTAGTTAGTCTGAACTTAACAAAAATACGCCATATATGACTTTAAATATCAAAATATGCTTTATATCGGCATTATTAACTATTTTGAAAAGTAGGTCCTAGGTCAATGGTCACGAGTTCGGTAACCATGGTAATTCATAAAAGCCATAGTTCCAGGCAATATACGTGCAAAAGAGCAAATCCATACCTCTTACAGTTCTCGATATATAGGGTGTGACAGACATGCAGCTCTGCTTTGCAATCTATCGATATTGCGGTGAAGCGTTCACTCCAATTAACGGTATTTTTTTTTTTTCAAATTAATACTTTTTAAAACTTGTAACATATTCCTTATTTGTGATAAAAAAGTAAGAATGGGTAATATTGTGGCTCATACAATATAATCCTCAGTTAAAAAAGACAGGGTAAAGCCGCCCCTTTTATAAAAATTGAAAACCGCAATAATTTACTTGTAGAGACTACTTTTATAGCATTCCATAATCCTGAACTGATTCCCCATCGGTTCGGAATTTGTCGGGATTTTTCCAAGTTCTTAAGATTAGTACAGACGATCCAATTAACCACATGTATTTAATCTCATGGTATAAATTACAGCGTGGCCTTGGTATTTAACATATTCTTTGTACCATGTATATAAAACAGTTATGGCAAATGAAATAAAGCACTGCTCTATATACATGTAGTTGCATACATTTTTTTTTTTTAATCAGTAACCAATCAAAACTTAGATTTTAAAAAAATGTCATACATGTATGCTTAATATGTAATTTTGTTTTAATGTTAATGATTATATATATTACATAGGAACACGAACTTGATACGAAATGCATCTTACCCGTCCGGTAGGAAAATATGCACATGATTGCATTATATATATATATAAGTGTAGGTGCATGTATAACCACTATAGCACATATGTTATTGATATTTCCCCTTTAAAAAATTCCACTGAATACTTATCTGAGAATTGAAAATAATATCACATCCAATTCAAATTGAATTGGAGATTTTTATCGAAGAAAGAGTTCATTTTCCGTGTAATAAAATATCTAGATCCGCCAATAAAGCTTAATTAACAAATAGAGTTATTCCCCCTGAGTCAGCTCCCGTAGCCTTGTTTTCGTGTAGAGATTCGTTGAATGAGGTTGGTGAAAACTTTAAGTACATTTTATTGCAAAATTAGACGTTAGGAAATGAATCACTGCTTATAATGCATTTCCATGTTTTTATTATCTAATCGGTTGTAGTTTGCTGCATTCAGTTTATTGGTATTTATTCATGATTTCCCGATGATCCTTGATATTGTTTGGTGTCAATACTTTGCCAGCGTCTGTTGTAGTCGATTACTTAATATTTAAATAAGCACTATAACTGTTTTTATCAGGAAAGTATTTGATATTATGGTCACTTTTAGTTAGATTGTCAAGATTTTTCAGGTTGTAGGGTAAAATATTTGCATGTATTAATTTATTCTTATTTCAAATAAATGACACGTCAAGGGACGCGTCTATCAAGGGAGGTAACAAAAATATTATAGATAAGTCATCTCGATTTAGAACAAAACTAAAGAAATAATAATTTAAAATTGATTAATAAAATAAAATCCTAATTCTAAAATTCTTAGATAAATAAATATAGGTTGTGTTTTAAAAAAGTTAATATTTAATTTTCTTTTTTTCTTACCTAAATGAGCACAATGCCACCGAAATCCAACAAACGAAAAATGGTTTCAACGACAGCGACTGCCTCAGCGGTGTCCACATGTCCTGAATCCGGACCAATGCCACCAACCCTGGTTCCATCGACTTCCGTTGTAGAGGAGGCTCAGTCAGTGTTGACAACAAGACTGAAGTGCAGGACAATCTCTTGTTCTATCGACACCAGGAACCTTAATCTCGACTTCCTCAGATGACGGCGCCACTCCTGTTCCTGTCCCTTCAATCCATATGATTGGTATGCATGTTACTAATGCAATTAAACAAGGCATTATTGGTAGGCAGTTTATTGATTTGGCTACTTTATCCACACCAAAAGTTGGGGCTAATGAAAAGAAATTAGTCATCAATAGTATGGGTGAAATAATTTCTGAGTATATTAACTCAAAAAAGGTGGAAAATATAGATCTTATGCTCATAGTTGCAAGTGTGTACTTGAGTGCACATCCCGCTAAAACTCTTGATCTGCTTAAGTATATATTCAGATGGTCAGATGGACGTAAACAGGGGTGCTATATGGTATATTGGAAGGAATACGATAATCAGTTTAGGCTGCATAGAGAGCGAAATCCTGACTTAGTTGACTCAGAATTATGGCTTATGTATAAGACACCTGGACCTGCTTATAATAAAACAAATGCATCAAAACCTGGAGTTGCCAAATGTTACAACTTCAATTTCAAGGGTTCTTGTGATAACTTCCTAATATGCAATATGTCCGCTCAACCCTTTCGCCCCCAAAATTCACACAGCCAGTTGTATGGACAGCTAAGTTTTCGTCCACAAACCAACAATGCAAACCTCAATTATAAGGGATATTCCTACATCTACACCCCGCGCCCAGCCTCGGGACCACGATTCCGCAACCCCCAATCTATGGCGCCAAAATATAACACCGTTAATGTTTACGTCCTAAACAGATATCTCGTGCATTATCCTAACAAGATTGTTGCAAATAAATTAATTCAGGCTTCTCTCAAGGGTTTAAACTTCGTTATCATGGACCTACATGTAGGTTGTCAACCCAGTATAATAATTTGAAATCAAAATAAATACATTGTTAACAAATTGGGGGGGGGGTGTTAAAAAATGCATACATGCGAATAATATTTGCATGGGATTCCCTGCGGCATGTATTCATGCCTTTTCACTCTCAGTCATTACGAGATCAAAGATTATGACGTTCTTACTATGACGTCACAATTACTTTTGTTTATCATTGAGATAGACCAGTAGTAGTGAAGCTGTAATATTGTGCAGAAATGGTGAGTAAATAATAAATACAGTATAATAATATAGATTGAATTATTGCGCTAAATGCACTTAATGATCTTTGATAAATACCACCAGCTAACTCATGTTGATAACAGAGATAACCAGTCTAACTAGTAATAAGAATAACCATCTGACAAGTAAGCTAAGCCCCCCCCCCCCCTCTCCCCCGCGGTTCCGACGCCTATGACATGTATATAACCTCACGGTATAGATTGCAGCATGACCTTGGTTTTTCAAATATTCTTTGTACCATGTATATAAAACAGTAATGTCAAATGGAATAAAGCACTACTCTAGTTGAATGTATTCTTTCATTATCAGTAACCAATCAGAACTTTGATTAAAAAAAAATGTCATACATGTATGCATAATATGGAGTTTGTTTTTTTAATGTTAATGGCTGTATTTTTTTATATAGGAACACGAACTTGATGCGAAATGCACCTTACCCGTCCGGTAGACAAAATGTGCATGATTGCATTTTATATATACGTGTAGATTCTGATATAACCACTCTAGCACATATTATATTTCCCTTTTGAAAAATTGCACTAATACTTATGATCTGAGAATTGAAAATAAATCATTTTTTAACAAATTGGGGAGGGGGGGGGGGCTAAAAATTGTATGCGAATAATATTTGCATGGGATTCCCACCAGTACTTGAGGACAGGACCCCCCACCCCACCCCGATATTTAACCCCGGGGCTTGTTGGATATTTTTTCACAAATTGTATTTATTGCACTTAATCATCATGTGTACTATGGGAAAAAATCGTGAAAACCCCAAATAATAGTTCCACACAAAAATACCCCACTATACATTATAGAGAGAGAAAAGTATGCCACCCCGGTTTGTTTACGTTGTACCCCAACTGGTCTTTCTGGGTTTAAAAACATGTACAATTGAACTCCGGTAATTCGAATATGGATATCTCCAATACCATGGATATGTCGAAGTGATTTTGAAGTTCTAAGCGCTTATTTCTTAATTATTTTACTCTGGATATCTGGAATCCTCGGATATCTCGAAGTATTCTCTTGGTCCCTTCAAGTTCGAGATAACGAGATTTGACTGTATTATTTTATTTTAACCTAATATGTCGGTTCACACTGTCTCTACATATATTTCTGTCTTAGTTCATGCTATCGGATTGACTCTGCATCTCGTATCTCCTTAAACAGCATTGCAGTAGGTGCGTTGAAAAAATCCTTAGGTAAACGCAACGGAAGTACACCAAGAATGTATCACTTATTACGATAACGTCCGAGAGAGTTTTGGCCTGACGTAACAATCTCTCACGGGTGTTATTAGCTCACCTGAGCCGAAGGCTCAAGTGAGCTTTTCTAATCACATTTTGTCTGTAGTCCATCTGTCTGTCTATCTGTCCGTCTGTAAACTTTTCACAATTTCAACTTCTTCTCCAGAACTAAACCACTGGGCCAATTTCAACCAAACTTGCCACAAAGTATTCTTGGGTAAAGGGGATTCAAGTTTGTTCAAATGAAGGGCCACGCCTTCTTCCATGGGGAGATAATTATGAATTCGTGAAAAAATAATGGCATCATTAAAAAAATCTTCTTCTCAAGAACCACTGTGCTTGAAAATTGAAACTTACATGGAAACATCCTCAGGTAGTGTACATTCAAGTTTGTTCAAATCATGATCCCCGGGGGTAGGGTGGGACCACAATGGGCGATCAAAGTTTTACATAGGAATGTATAGGAAAAATCTTTAAAAATCTATTTCTCAAGAACAGCAAAGCCATGATTGGTCGTATCTATATGGATTCAGAAGCATTCTTAGATAGTGTAGGTTCAAGTGTGTTTAAATCATGACTCCCGGGGGTAGGATGGGGCCACAATGGGTGATCAAGTTTTACATAGGAATACATAGTAAAAATCTTACAAAATCTTCTTCTCGAGAACAGCAAAGTCATGATTGGTCACATTTTAATGGAAGCATCCTCAGGTAGTGTAGATTCAAATTTGTTCAATTCATGACCCCCAGCAGAATAGAGGGGCCATAACAGGGGATCATAGTTATACAAAGGATATATCAATAACAATTTTCATTTTAAGAACAGCAAAGCCATTATTTGTCATATTAATTCAAAAGCATCCCTATGAAGTATAGATTCAAGCTAGTTCAAATTAATCCCCCCCCCCCAACCACTTTTATATTTAAGCTTTTCAACCTTTCAAGACTGAACTGATTTCTGCTCTTTCCTGGCCATAGTGCTCAGGTGAGCGATGTGGCCCCTGGGCCTCTTGTCATAATAAGTAATATATTCTCTATGCACTTCCGTTGCGTTTACCTAGGGATTTTTTCAACGCACTGACTGCAATGTTGTTTAAGGAGAAATTGTGGGATTCTTACGAGATGCAGAGTCAATCCGATAGCATGAACTAAGACAGAAATATATGTAGAGACAGTGTGAACCGACATTTTAGTAAAATAAAATAAATACATGTTTTTAAACCAAAAAAAAAAGACCAGTGGAGTACAACATAAACAAACCGGAGCGGCATACCTTTCTCTCTTATAATGTACAGTGGGGTATTTTTGTGTGGAACGATTATTTTGGGGTTTTCACGATTTTTTTTCCCTATAGTACACATGTGCAATAAATATAATTTGTGAAGAAATGTCCAACAAGCCCCGGAGTTGAATATCGGAGGGGGGGGGGGGGGGTTCCTGTCCTCAAGTACCTGTGGGGATTCCCTGCAGTGTGTGGTGTGTATTCATGCCTTTTCACTCTCAGTAAAGACGAAGTCAAACATTATGACGTCTTACTATGACGTCACAATTACTTTTGTTTGTCATTGAGATAGAGCAGTAGTAGAGAAGCTGTAATATTGTGCAGAAATGGTGAGTAAATAATAAATACAGTAGCCTATAATAATATAGTTTGAATTATTGCGCCAGAAGCCCTTAATGATCTTTAATAAATATCACCAGCTACATTGTAACTCGCGTTGAAAACAGATAACCAGTCTTACTAGTAATTAGTATAATCATCTGACAAGTAAATAAATATAATTATTCACTTTAGCAGATGAAAGAAAGGAACATGCGATGTGTAGTTCCATTTGACGATTAAAGAACAAAAATGGAACCTTTGCATTGCCTTACATGTATAAAAAGGAAGTTAATCATCTTATGTAAACTTAACAGTTTACATGTACATCAGTATCAGTAAACTTTACAGTTTACATCAGATGATTGACTGCTCTGCCTTAGAATTTCAGACCAAAAGGTGTAACTACATGTTTACTTTGCATATTTAGTGAAAACAGATCTTGACAGCATTCTAAGAACCAAACCGAGTGCAGATCAATAACACGACAAATTTTGAAATTCCTGACTATCACACAAGGTTACAGACCCAAAGGCAGGGCTGATAAACAGAATGCAGCGAGAATGCACTTACTTTTCAAAATCTGTTTCCCTTACTTGAAAGCATCTAGAAAGACTAATTGCACAAGAGTTAAAAAAAAAAAAAAACAAGGGGATTTCAACAGAAATTGTAAAATATTAGAACCCTGGACAAGACTGGGGATAAACCGCTAAATGAAGAATAAATTTTGTAATTGATTAGAATTCTTGGTAAAAATTGTATTCCATCTTTTTTAAAAATATTTGTTATTATATATGCAAAACAAATGATGTGCAGTGTGCCTCAACATAATTTTGTGAAATATACATGTAAATTTAATTACATATCAAAATGCGGAGAAGGGGGGGGGTGGGGTTGTTAAAATGTAATTTGCTGAAAATGGTGCGATGATTAATCCGATAATTGAAAATAAATCCAGATTAAAATAAAATTGATCTCTTTTCAAATCTATAAATATCTTTCAACTTGTTTACATTCTTTTGATAGGCTGAAAAGGACAAATGTTTTGAGAGGGATGGAGAAGAGAAAATTCAGGATGATCCAGATGTTCCCAACGTCAGACGACTGCTGTCAATAATAAAGGAGAGAAAGGTTCTTAGCATTCTCTTAAATAATATTTTTTTTACTATACATGTGTAAAGTATATGGACTTCAAACGCCAGCCCCTCCTTTCAATTTTTTATAATTAGAAATAAAAATGATTTAAAAAAAAATCTTTGCCAGTCTATTTCTAAGGACAATATATATCTCTTTTCTGACGTTTTAAACGCTTTTGTTAGCTAAATTAGTGAAAAATAGCTCATTTTTATTTATCATTTGAACGACATGCCTCTGACATTTGTATAAAAATGTTTAAATACTAGTATATGGAGAGTTCATGTGGTTTATATATTATACAATTATTGCGGTTTTTGAGGTCAATACGATGATTTAGACCCCTGAGGAGTACAATATTCACCGAGCCCGAAGGGTGAGGTGAATATTGTTCTTCGAAGGTAGCTAAATCATCGTATTGACCGAAAAAAACAGCAATAATTGTTTTATTATATGATTCAGTGATTAAATGACACACACTCATTAAGCAATCCATGCCATCTTACTTGTTCACATCTACTGAAGTATTAGCCGAACATAATGAGAGCAACAGGGTTATAAAAAACAACCAGTTGTATTATTTTGGAATTTTTGATTCTAGTTTTGGTTCAATGTAGAAGAAATAAATGTCAGGCACATATGTAGGATTAATTTTGAAAAGGGGGCATTAAAAGGAAAAAAAAGACAACTTACCTAAAAACAAATCTTTGACTAGCCCCCCCCCCCCCCCCCAAAAAAAAGGAAAAGAATATCACAACTCATAATTTTATTAAGTGGGATGGAAAAGTCCCTAAATGAGGGAAGGGGTCTTTCATTGAAATTTTTTATCCTTAAGATTTATATCAAAACTTTATATTTTCAAAAGGTGAGGAGATGGAAGGCCTCCTGCAACCCCCCCCCCTACCCCCACCCCTCACCCAAGAATCTATGTGCCTTAATGTTATGTTCATATGAGTGGAAGTCAGGTGCAAGTGAGATAACTTTCCAAAACTATTTGCATCAATTTTGAATTTTCCCCATCTATTTTTGGTCCAATGTAGAATAAATAATTCCTTATATTGACCTGGAAAGGCATGTGCAGGTCAAGATAACGTAGTATTTTTCTAACATTGTTGGATCTCAGCCAATCAGAAAGATGGGAATTAATCAATAATATTTTGACCTGGAAGGTCATGTGCAGGTCAATATAACGTAGTATTTTTCTAACATTGTTCGATCTCAGCCAATCAGAGAGATGGGTATTATTCAATCATATAATAAAGTGCCTTATTTGCATTGTATTAATAAAATTTTGGGTTTAGAGCAGTTGGTACATGTGTGTGAAAATGCACAGGATGAAACTGCACCTTTCAGTCAACTAAATGGTCACGGAAATGTCTGGAAAAGTAAATGAATGGTAAAGCTCTGCCATTCAGTCACCTTTCAGTTAACTGAATATCGAGTTTTATCCTATCATCCATATGTATAATGATACCATTCTATAGCTTGAGGGAGATTTAATGGTTGCAGACCTACAATGTTATTTAGTAATTTTGGGCCTGTCCCCTGGGACTTCGGGAATGGGGCCGAAATGGCAACAATGTAGTCAATATCTATTAAAATTTTTCTTTTTCATGTTTGACTTTGTTAGCTGGCATCAAGGAGACCCAGAGAGTGGACCGACAAATGTGGAACCATCAAAAAAGTAAAATTCATGGTCCCTGCGGCTGCCGAAGAGGAACGTCCATACGTACGGGACTATACAGAATATATTCCGGTAATGTATTTAAGCACTGAATTCTTATTTTTGCACGAAGTCGGTTCTATAGCAGCGCCTGGCCGTGCCGACAAATTGAATACTGCACATTAGCATCATATGAGGTTAGTTGTTCATGTATATCAATCATAAAAAAATTGGGAATCTACATACAAGGGCACATATCCAAGGATACAGTATATTTTTTCAGATTTTTATGCATATTTTTTCGGCTAATTTCCATAGCAATACTCTATAGAATTGAATTTAATTTTTTTGAAATGTGAAAATTAGGGTCACACCAATGCCTTGAAAATTGATCATCAGTTATATAGAAATATGCTTTTTAAAAAGATAGGATAAGATTAAAACACTTAAAGAGAGTAAATTTTACATCCCTTCTTGGTATTAACAAGAGGCCCAAGGGCCTTAACCCTCACCCGAGTATAATACAACAACTTACAGGATCCATAGGATATAAAATAAACTGGTAGATGAAGCTTTGTTGCTCAAAAGCAAGAGAAATAGGATGATCAGGATCAATGAATTAATTAGTCTAATATTTAGTAACAACTCATATTAAAATTAATTTCTAATCTGTTCCCACTTTATCACTATCACTATGCAGACTGTTAACAAACTATTGGGTAATTCTGTACTATTTTTAATCCCAAATTGTTATTTCTCACATTGACCTCTCTTGGTCTTTGAAGAACATTTTAATAAGTTATTTTTGTCTCAGTTTTATTATTCTATTATTTACAAGTCTATCTGATCATTAAATCTATGAAAGTAGTTTTTGTATTATTCTATAAAATTTCTTGCACTATTCTCTTATTCTATAAACTTTTCAAATACATTATTTGCAGTGATTAATTATCAAAAGTGAATTGCAAAGGGGAATAACTTCTCTCAGTAAAATACAAATTGATAGAGCCCTGGCCAGGACCAGAACACTTGACCAAATGGTCAAGATGCTTAAAAATCTGGTAAAAATATCCTTGCTCAGGGTTTGAAATTAACAGTCGCCCACTCGCAATTTGCGACTAATGTTCCATGTGGGCGACTTAAAATTACATTCAAAGTGCCCGCATGGCGATTAGAAAATTTACGATAATAAATATTTGTTTTTCAATTTTGTCCGAATGTTTTGTATTTTTCTCTTGAAAAATTTCGTAATCAGTAAAGTGCTTTATAATTACCCGTAAGAAGTACTTATACATAAAGCGTCTAAGTGATTGTGTCGGGCACAATGTGGCATCGTCGGGTCAATGAGCCCAAGAAACCAAAAAGTACTGTTGTTTTTTGTGAATGAAAACGTGCCATGTGCTCTATATATGATATTGAATGATCATATTAATCTTCATAAACAGAAGAGTTCCACTTCAAATTTAGATACATTGTAAGTCGTGCATAATGTTACAACGGATAGAAAAGAAACACGACGCACATGATAAAAAAAAAACGAAAAATGGGGTTGTTGTTTTTATTTTCAATAGAAGGTGTGATAATCTGTGGGCGAATAAATTTTGATGTGGGCCCCAGAATTGCAAGGTTCAGTAGCCCACATGGCTATCAAGGATTACAAGTTAGTTTAAAACCCTGTTGCTTATTAAAACTTTTACCTCGTTTGCCTTTGAAATGACAAGGAACAGAGAAGATTTTCAAAGAAATAATGCATTTTCACTACATGTACCATGAATACAGATTCAACACAGCCCTACCCTAACACCAAAACCCATGCCCCAGGGTCATGAATTTCACAAATTTAGAAGAGGTACCCTCATCATCATAAATATGCACTTAGTTGAAGACTTTCAAAGAATTAACACATTTTCACTATATTATCAATAGACCCCTCCCCCCCCCCCCTCCCTCCAATGAGAAATACAAAAGCCCCTCATCCTGAGACCACAAAGTTTAAAAAATTGTGTAAGAAGCACTATGCACTTTGTTTATCTGCTCAACACTAAGGATTAGACAGGTTTATTTGACAGAATAAATGCATTGTCACTGCATAATTAAAGAGCCCCTGCCCTAACATCAGAACCCCTGACCCAGGGGCCATGAAATTCAAAATTTTGGAAGAGACACTCTTGCTTATCATAACTATATACTTAGTTAGTTTATTTAATACCCAGGAGCAGAAGAGAAAATTTTCAAAGAATTAATGCATTTTCACTATATAATCAATAGAGCCCCGCCCTAACACCAGAACCCCTGGCCCTGGGACCATGAATTTCACAATTTTGGAAGAGGCAGACATGCTCATCATAACTATATATTCATTTAGTTTATTTAATACCCAGGAGCAGAAGAGAAGATTTTCAAAGAATTAATGTATTTTCACTATATAATAAATAGAGCCCCCCCCCCCCCCTTACACCAGAACCCCTCACCCAGGGTCATGAATTTCACAATTTTGAAAGAGGCACTCTTGCTCATCATTACTATGTACTTAGTTAGTTTGTTCAATACCCAGGAGCAGAGAAGAAGATTTTCAAAGAATTAATGTATTTTCACTATACAATCAATAGACCCCCCCCCCCCCTTACACCAGAACCCCTGAACCAGGGGCCATGAATTTCACAATTTTAGAAGAGGCACTCTTGCTCATCATTAGTATGTACTTACTTAGTTTGTTTTATACCAGGAACAGAGAAAAAGATTTTCAAAGAAATAATGCACTTTCACTGTATGATCTATATAGCCCTGCCCTAACACCAGAACCCCTGACTCAGGGGCCATGAATTTCACAATTATGGTAAAGGGCTCACTGCTTATTACAATCATGCCAACAGTTTGACTGCTTGATGTCCAGGAGTGAAGAAGAAGATTTTTAAAGATTGCATTAATTTTGGTGGTTTTAGCCTCACCCCTCAGGTCCCAGGGGGCAGGGACCCTGAAATTCACAATTTTTGTTCCCCTTCACCCAAAGATGCTATATGCAAAAATTGGTTGAAATATATTGGTTAAGCAGTTTCAGAGAAGCTGAAAATATTCAAATGTTAACACAAAACGCACGACGAATGCCGACGGACAAAAACGGATAGCAATAGGTCACCTGAGTGACTCAGGTGACCTAAAAACATAGCAACCATTGCCAACCTATAAGAAATACCATATTTCCTCCTTGGTATATGTTACAAGGATCTTTTGTCTATAATTAGCTTGCATTTCAGTCTATAATTGTTTTTATTCTTAAGTGTATGACTTTATAAAATTGAATGAACAAAATTACTTTTGAATCCTTTGTTTCTATAGTATATGTAATAGTTGATTTACCAAACATTTTTATCATGTTTTTAAGACTTCAGGCCTTCAACTTTCAGAAACAGTCATTGCCACTTGTTTGCTTTGCTGCAAACGTTAACTGTGGGACTCTGAACATGTTCAAAAATGCCATTTTTCAAACTTTAGGACATGTTGCTATGGTAACCATGACAATTAACAGTCAATTTTTGCCTGATTTGAGTTTACGGTATCAAAGACTTTTATCATAGAGAGTTTTGAGAAATTCTGAGACTATGCGTGCCACAGCTCCCATATAAAAGTTCAAGTCATTATAGAGAATGGCTCTTAAAAGCTATAAATAAAGACAAAATCTGAGTCTAAATTGTTAAATATAATATGTACCCTACTCAAGAGATTAGTCCCAAGTGTGGTGCTAAATATGTACAAATCTGTGTGGAGGGTAATCGTGTTCAAAATTCCAGACTTGTAAGTTTGTAAATCCAAACTTGCAATCGTATCAGTTTCGTAGTCTACATATGTAAGTAGGTAATTCCGACATTCAAGCACGAAGTTTTGAAAATACTACTGTGTTGTCTGTTTATTCTCTGAATGTGTGTATTTTTGATATTGTAAACTTTGTTTTCCGGAATCTACTTTGCCGCGCTCTGAATAAAACACAAAGACAATCCACAAGTCTCTATAAATGTAAAGTTTGCACGTTTGTCAAATTTTCATATGAGAAATTTTGGAGGGGCATCAGTGCCACAATTCTTTTTAAATGTTCTTTTTTTTTTAAATACTATTTTCTTGTTTTCCGAATTAGATAAATTCTTTATTTCTTATTTCTCATTTCAATTTTTACTTCTTCTTTTCATTTTCCAACTTTATTCTATTTTCTTTATTAATTTTCTTTTATTTTGACTTATTTTGCTTCATTTTGTACTTTGATTCTATCTTTAACTTTGAATTATGTTGCTTAAATTAAGTTAATATTAGTGAAATTAAACATGCATGAAAATGAAATGGTGTGATAAATGACAATGAATCTAAAATTCTAAATAAAATGATTTTATAAAAAAAATCTTTGGAAATCTCTTGTTTTTTTTAAGCCTGAAGACATAAGCAATGAAAGTGTAGATGAAGAAAAGGAATCCATCCCCATTGAAAGTGACTTAAAGACAGGAAAACAGCTTCTGACTGTCGTAAAACAACGTGTGAAAGAGGAAAAGGTTTTTTTTTTTGTATATTTGAAATTGATAGTTAGAAATTGTATATATATTCTAGTGGTGTATAAACCATAACCTCAATCCACCTTAATTTGTATTATAGTTCTTAGCGAAAAAAAAAAAAAAAAACGGAGAGTATTTTTAAATGTTTGCGTCATGTATTCGGAATTCTCTCGATTTCTTGACTTTTAAGGGCTTTGTTCTCCAACCTAGTAAAAACAACACTTGAGATTGTTTTTTTAATTAACTTAATATTCATAAACCCTAGGTATACATATGGTAGACTTTTGATTTTTTGCTATAATCGTGAAATTTAGGATAGGAATAGTAAGATGTATGATAATTAATAATAATGAAACGTCCTGTAAAGAAAATTCAAGACTATATACATTTGCAGTATGTAGAGTCTAAAAATGACAATTACTTTGAATAAGAAATGAACACTAGAAAAGCATTTCTTTTGAAGTAATAAGATGATCCTTATACATCTATCGAAAGTATATATTTCCGCCTTCTAAAGAATGTATTCGTTATAACAAAAGATTTGACCTATAGGAGAGAACAATTTTCTAGAAAAGTCACATTTAAAAAATCAGTGTTCTTTAGTTGTTTTCTATCGTATATTTGTCTAATTTTTTTTCAAATGTGCATTTTGAACCTAATTTTTTTTTTATTTGAAACTTTGAAATTAACCTCCAAAGTTGGTCAAAACAGTATATTGTCCGTTAAAGCACTAATTTTTTTCGTGAATTTTGGCATAGAAGTCCCTCAGGGTAGGCCTGCCCCTAAATTAAATTATGAAATTTTGATAGATTTTGATCTAAAGAATGATTTAAAACAAGATTTTTTAGGGGACCCCTGCCCTAGGGTCGAAATTCGTAAAAAACCTACAAAAAATGCGAAAACCTATTTCTATCATACTGGATTATATTTATGACATACGTTTTCATAGTCAGTATAGCTCAGAGAGATAGACCGTATTTAATGTCCTGGTACGAATCCAGCTGTTGGCACACTTTTTTTTTCATTTTTTTTACCTGTATAAACATGAATTTAATTTTTATACAAGCTTTTGCATTGTACTTCTATTTTCTTCCTTAAATGTATGTTTGCTATTGATATAAAAGACATTTATGGAAATCTCTTTAACTAAACGCGATCAACCGGAACTATACCTCAGTGTAAGCACACTTTGTTCGAGGAAACGAATCATTCACTTTGTGTTACTCGATACTGCAGATGTCACAAAAAAAAAAATCATGCCGAGCAAAAATTGCTGTTTGTCTTTCAAGAATATGGCATGTCAAACGTTGCAATATTCGATCTTTTCCATTTGTATTGTATAATTTTCATTTGTATTGTATAATTTTCCATTTGTATTGTAAAAGTTTCCATTTGTATTCTATAATTTTTCATTTGTATTCTATAATTTTTCATTTGTATTCTATAATTTTTCATTTGCATTGTAAAATTTTTATTTGTATTCTATATTTTTCATTTGTATTCAATAATTCTTCATTTCTATTCAATAATTCTTCATTTGTATTGTATAATTTTTTATTTGTATTGTATAATTTTTATTTGTATTGTATAATTTTCAATTTGTATTCTTTAATTTTTCATTTGTATTGTATAATTTTTATTAGTATTGTATAATTTTCCATTTGTATTGTATAATTTACCATTTGTATTGTATAATTTCTCATTTGTATTGTAAAATTATAGAATACAAATGGAAATTTATACAATACAAATGGAAAATTATACAATACAAATGGAAAATTATACAATACAAATGGAAAATTATAGAATACAAATAAAAATTATACAATACAAATGAAAAATTATACAACATAAATGAAAAATTATTGAATACAAATGGAAAGTTATACAATGCAAATAAAAATTATACAATACAAATGAAAAAATATACAATACAAATGAAATATTATAGAATACAAATAAAAAATTAACAATACAAATGAAAAATTATAGAATACAAATGGAAAATTATAGAATACAAATAAACATTATACAATACAAATGGAAAATTAGAGAATATAAATGGAGAATTATAGAATATAAATGGAAAATTATACAATACAAATGGAAAAGATCGAATATTGCAACGTTTGACATGCCATACAAGAACATCTCAGGGTAACAGTACTGTTGTGCCATTGGGCATCAAGTAAGGACCCTCATACAAAGGATGTATCTGAAAGTACCGATGTAGGGTCATATGAAGACACAGTGGACTAGAACTAAAACAATACACGAGAAACAAGAAACTACACGCATGTGGCCTAAAGTCAGCGACCGGAACGGATATCGATAAGCTTTTTCTAAAGACTGAAACCAATATTGGCCCTATAGGTCAACGTATATGTTTACCTAGAAGTGATCCTTTTTTGGAGGGAAAGGGGGGTTTCAGACACCAAAGTGGCTTTGTATTCCAAGGCTTAAGTCGGAGCATCCCCTCGCAATGAGTTTATATAGATCTTTAAATCAAGGTAGCAATCGACACCGATCCTGATGCAAATTACGTCACTTCCGTGACCAAAACTCTACACTTCAAAGAACCGCCGCGGACTGAATCTTTTATTTAAAGATTTTTTCAGGCTTTTGACGGGCGAGAAGGATAGGGAAGGGGGGATTTCAGTCTTATATGTATGAGTATATCGAGAGATATGGATTTACAAGACTTAAACAATAGAATTTTTATTGGTATATCAGGACTGTGAATAAAATTACTTTAGAAATTAGATATTTTGCTTAAGAAAAACCAGTAATTATCAAAATTGAGTACTTACAGATGTATACTCTCATTTGACAAGTCAAATACTTTCAATGATCAAAATGATTAGCAATAGGTTAACATTCCAGTACGTGGAAAACTTGTTAGTACTGAATGATATGCATAATATGTATTATCTGTTACCTCTATCAATAGTTAGCTTTCCTCCTTTTCTAAATAAAGACATTAAAAATTAATATTTCCAATGATGCGCAGCATTACAATAAGTAAATTGACTTTCTTGAATATATTTTTAAAAAACCTCTTAAGTTTTGTTTGTTGTTTAACGTCCCTCTCTAGGATTTCATCCGAAGGACCGGTCTCCACGTCCCACAGTGGGATTCGAACCCGCGACGTAAGGATCAACTCCTTAGACTCTAGAGCAAACGCTCTAACTACTGTGCCACGTGGGCGACCCCCCCCCCCCTTTTTTTTTTTTACGTATAAACGATTTTAAAAAAAATAATTTAAATATTTTCGCTGGGGGTTTTGTTATTAGTTTGGTGTTTTTGTTGTTGTAGCCTTTCAGTTCGAAAACTGCAGATAAACTACGAGCGCCATTCACATATTGTCAGAAGATGGGAACTATTAAAGTATGTTTATTTATTCAAATTTTCCAAAAAAAAAAAATCTCACGAATTTCAAATCCTTCATCAAATGCAAAATATATTTTACATAACAGGAAGACGAGGTATTCCGAGTTCGTACAGACGACAGGCGATATGGAATTTTCCGGTCCGGCTCGGAGGGAGAAATTTCTGACTCCGAGTCGGACTGGTCAGACGGACCGGATGTCTATATGCAAGTATGACGATTTGCAAAATCGATAAAAATATTGCATCAACAAATAGAATAGATCTGAAAACTCAAAAGACTAATTATTTTGTTCAATATTATAATAATTTTTTTTTATTGCCCCATCACATGTCCAAGTATATAATAGTGCCAGGGTTGGGGCCCTGGGTTCACTAAGTAACATACATAATACACATAAATATTACACAATCATAATGTGACAGGACATTTTTTTCACATATCATTCACACACCATTCGCTACATAACATGCATATGATTATATTTATAATAATATTTAACAACTGAAATCTTAATATAATCGGTGAAAAGTTGATGTACATCTGTAACTGCATTGTTTTTTCAAATATATTAATCATATTAAAACATTATCAAATTCCATCGTTTTTTAAAACTGTCCATTTCCCCATTTTTCTTATAAATATATTTTTCACAATTAAAATAATACATAACCTCTTGTTTGACCCTCTCAAAAGATGGTACACATTTTTTGCATCTATTTCTATAAATATGCTTTTTTATTATACATACTACTAAATTAAATATATTGTTATATTTATAATGTTTTCCCAACAAAACATCAATATTATAATAATAGATATTCAATACATTAAAAATTCTGTCTCCTTTTAACTTTTTTTTTGTAGTGCGATTGTGTCTCTGGAATAAAATATTATTGTTGTTGCTATTGCTTGAGGAGAAAGAGGACCGGAAAGGTATTTATCTTGGCCTTTATTGAACTACTTTTTTTAGGCACGTGGTGTCACTGGGCGGGGAAACTGCACCCCACCCCCAACTTATTTCTAAACAAAGCATTTTACTATAAATGAAAATCATCATTGAAAGGCTAGTTCCCTTTCAATAGGAGTTTGGAAAATTCTTCTTTTTTTTTTGACTAGTCAAAGTTTCTTTTTATATATATATTAAGTTGTCAAAAAAAATTTCTGGTCGGTCCCCTTACTTTCATAAACAATATTAATTAAGTGCCTGTTTAAACAAACTTTGATCTTTTTTCAACTGATATGTGTACTTCACCACTACTAGACTCCTGCACCCATCACAGTTAAATGGGTTGAAAATCAACCCGATAATAGAGTGAAGCAGGAACAGGAAACAACACAAGAAGGCAATATTAATGTAGAGAAAGTTGAAAATGAAGAGAAAGTTGAAAATGAAGAGAAAGTTGAAAATGAAGAGAAGAAACCAAAACGTGTTGGGGTATGTTTCCATTCAAATGAAACCTTGTATCAGATTTTTGACTTTGATAACTATTAATCTTGCAATAATTACATTATGTCGGAATTTACACTTGATGCCTATCATTAGATGATGTATGCAGCTAAAATGAGTAAATTTTTCATTTTACATTTCAGAAAATGAAGAGGCTGAGAAATTTTCTTAAAAGATTATGTTGTTGTATTGGGTAAGTGGTGGGAATTTTTGTAAAAAATGTTTGTTAATGGAATGATACAAGTGATTGATTGAAATCAAATATTCTTTATTTTTAAAAGTTCGCTAGTTCTCGATGTTCAAATTTTGATTCCTTCCCTTGTCCACCATACAAAGGCTATCTAAAACGTTACTGGACTCATGTTTTTTCCCCTAAGACATCCTAACAATATCAGAGCCCCGGCCCTGAGTCCACATTCGGTCGTGGGACTTCTCACAAACACAGTAGGTTTTTTTTAAGAAATCACTGTCTAGTTAGTAGAGTATGCCGAGCCGATGGTGTCCCTGGCATACTCTACTAATTAGACAGTGATTCCTTATATTTCCATTTCATTTTGAAATAAAGTTGTAAATTTAGATTTTAAAATGTAGACTAATAGATTTAAATTACACGAGGTATCCCATGTCAATTTCACTAGTCCCCGCCCGACGTCAAACACAAAGACAGCCGCACGAGAATTACATGCATATTAGCCCCTCTTAGCTCCTGACCTTTCGCTTGGCGAAATTTACATTCCGGTAGAATGATCAAGAAATCAACTCAACTAACTTTCAAAGAGTTATCACAGAAAAAAACAAATAGAAATGGAAATATATAAGGACTGACTTCAGCGATGCCCTTCTTATGTTTTGATTAGTCACATTAAGTCTTTGTAATAAACAATTGGAACAAGTGCATAGAGGTGTCAACTGTTGCAGGTTCATCCAAGTAGCTACCTGTATTTCAAAATAAAAGATAATTGCATTCTGAGTTTTATATAAGATCAATTGTACAAAAAGTTTCCGACATTGATTCTAAGCATTTGTCACTAACGCAGTATCTCCTCTTTTCAGGGGGTCAGTTTCCATATAACACCATTCACTGCACGTCGTACACAAAAAAATAACACATATACAACAAACTGAATACACGTTAAGTTACACATATTACTCAAAACTTCGTAATGGTATGCCCCACATACATGTATTTCACCATACACAGTAATGGGACAATCATTATGATGTTAACATAGCAGCGCTATATCAAGAAACTGAATACCACTCACTAAATACTCATATACATAAGTATTCACAAAAAAATAATCAAACTTTATAAACGAAACGAAGAAAGTAATTTATTTAAAACACGTTGAGACAACAAAGTTATCACAGGATCGTAAAAATTAAAAAAAAAACAAAAAAAAAAAAAAAAAACATTAAGAAAATATTAATGTAATGGTTTAATTACATCAAAAATCACTGTCTAAAATCATATGAGGAAAATATTTAATTTTAATTACGTGTAAATCAAAAATTACAGTGCATGTTCCTGGTATTGTAAGGGATTCGGTTTGAAAGTGCAAAAGCCAAATCTCAGGTCAATAAATACAGGTAGTGTAGGGGTACCATGATGGATTTTCGAATGGAAGGTCCTGTATATATTAACTGTAAAATACTGTAGAAGAAAGCACAGGGTAAGTGTAAAAATACCGAACAAGACGCAAAATATAGCACCAAAAATGTGTCCAACTGCTTACGTTCTGTTAACGTTTTATGTCAGCTAGTGAAAGTCCCAATTTTGATTGGTGCTTCTCAATGAGAGGGATGCCCGTAAAATTTTGAATGAAGTTTGTCAGGGGCCCCAAAGTCATGTTTGGACTCATGACCCTAAATGTATACAATAATATTTTGAAAATAGGCCATGATTGAATTAATTTTTAAGATATGCAATACTACACAATACTATAGGAACGTTATCGGTGTGAATACTTTATAAGTGAAACCCTTTGCGTTGCGAAAAATACGAAACTAATCCCCTTCCCCGGGAATCACAGATTCTCTAGTTAGAAAAAGTGACATAATAGTATATTATCCATGTATGAGTTACTTTCGTAGTTTTTACATGTATTTCAAACAATTAAATACAAACAGTTCTGACCGGGATTTTTCACAACAAATTTTTGATAACGTTATAATATACATATAAACCATCCACTCTGATTAAAGCCAAATCTTTTTACGCTTCGAAATTCTGATAGTCACTGCACAAAGTGTGACTACCAGAATTTCACAAATTAACAATTGACAAAAAAATTATTTTAATCAGATTGATCAACCACCATTCAAAATGGCAAAAAAGGGGGAAGCATTATCCATGAACTTTTAGATAGCTTCAAACAATTTGTGATCAATTAAAGTCATCAAAATGTTTAATTAACATTACTTTCAATTGTAGGAAAAGCAGTGAAGACTGAATACGTTCCTGCTGGCTAATATCCGAGTTTCAATTATTTTTTATTCTGACATTTTCGATTTTTTTAAATTATTTTTTTTTATTTGGAAACCAAAGAGAAGACACCCGAGCTATTTTACCCAGTATCTTTGTTTGGCATTAATTTTTTTTTCTTTCTTTGGGGTTATTTCTTCAAATTTTCCAGAATGTTGGCTATAGAGCACAGAAAAGGCTCTGTGGTTAACATTGCTGACAAAATTCATCTATTCTAAATTCTTCTTTGGCTCTTTTTATCTGGTAACGAGGTAAGCGAGACAGATCGTCTTGCCAAGTTACCAGAGCAAAATTACTTCATGACTTTTGGAACTTTCGATCAACCAGAAAACGCCCATTCCTATATAGAGGAATGGGATCTACGTTTTCTGTCAAAAACTGTAAATTGTAATTATTACATCCATTTAGAGATGTTTGAAAGCTCCGTTGTCTTCTCTTTTCAAAATTCTGTAAGCATTTTGTGGAAACGTTGAATCTTTAAATCACTAAATTGAACTGCAAAAATTGAGTATTTGTTATTATTTTTTTGTTACTTTCGCAAACTCGAAGTTTTTAATGGGTCCGTGGTGGAGGAGAAGAGAGAGCCATCGGGTGTTATGGTAGATTCACGTTGTCTGTTGTCCGTTTGTAGCTATAGACATTACTTGATTGGATGTTAGATCGAAATCTATTCAATAAATTCAGAGTCCTATTAATTCCAGCAGGAAAGACAAATCTTGAAAGTTTCTTGATATCTCGCAAGAGTCTGAATTTCATGTATGTCAATTTGAATTAAATAAATCGACAAAATGTACACCAGCACCAGCACATATTGTCGTCAACGACAATATGTACAGTCAAGGTCGGCATATATTGTCGTCGACGTATTGTTTTGACGAATATTTACTTGAGAAAGGAAAGAGATTGACAAACACACACACGCACGGAGGGAGACACACAACTTTACTCGCATTACTGTAGGAAGAAAACTTTTTGGTCAGAAAATTGTGTCCAGGATTGATGTTCATCACTATGATATGATTGTCAAGATACTGTAATTCTTGAGATATCTGATAAATCAGTCTTTTTTCTTGTAATGCATGTATATACTTGGAGATTGAATACATGTATTAGTTTTTCTATTCAGTAGTAATGATTATTTCGAAATTATTTTTGCGTTTTTCTTATATTCAATCATGTGCCGATATAATTGGTGTAGGGGTTGACATTTTAGATCAACTGAACTGGAAGTTCAAGTGAGCTTTTCTGATCACATTTTGTCTGACCGTCCCTCTGTTTGTAAACTTTTCACAATTTCAGCTTCTTCTAGGTCAATTTCACGCAAACTTGCCACAAAGCATCCGTGGATAAAGGGGATTCAAGTTTGTTAAATTGCAGTTCTTGAGAGATCCATAAAGAATTTATTAAGATTCCCCACCGTCAGATTCTGTAAGAGCAAGAAAACATAATTCTGCGCATTCACACGAAAACTCGGGCCTCGAGGGAAAATTGGATTGGTAGTTAAATGTGTGATTCATTGAGTTGAGCATAAACTCTCACGATATGTCAGTTTCTCGAGGCTTATTGGAGTAAATTAACCATATATCGGCTGTAAAACTTACCCTTCATTTATTTTTGTCGAGGTAATTTTGCATATGTGTAATTTATTTCTGTTTCGTATAATGAATAGTCTTGGAAATAGTATATAAATATAGCATTGAGAAAACAAAACGTACTAAAAATATTTAATTAGTTCTGAGAAACTTGATTCGGATTCAATTTTTAGCTCACCTGAGATGAAAGCTCAAGTGAGCTTTTCTGATCACATTTTGTCCGGCGTCCGTCTAGCTGTCTGTCCGTCTGTCTAGCTGTCTGTCTGTCCGTTGGACTGTCTGTAAACTTTTCACATTTTCGACTTCTTCTCAAGAACCACTGGGCGAATTTCAACCAAACTTGCCACAAAGTATCGTTGGGTAAAGGGGATTCAAATTTATTCAAACGAAGGGCCACGCCTTCTTTCAAGGGGAGATAATAAGGGATTAGTGATAAATTAATGGCATCTTATAAAAATCTTCTCCTCAAGAACCACTGAGCCAGGAAAGATGAAACTCATGTGGAATTATCCTCAGGTAATGTAGATTCAAGTTTGTTAAAATCATGACCCCCGGGGGTAGGGCGGGGCCACAATGGAGGATCAAAGTTTTACATAGAAATATATAGGAAAAATCTTTAAAAATCTTCTTCTCAAGAACAGCAAAGCCATGATGAGTCATATTTATATGGAAACATCCTCAGGTAATGTAGATTCAAATTTGTTCAAATCATGACCCCCGGGGGTAGGCGGGTCCACAATGGAGGATCAAAGTTTTACATAGAAATATATAGGAAAAATCTTTAAAAATCTTCTTCTCAAGAACAGCAAAGCCATGATGAGTCATATTTATATGGAAGCATCCTCAGGTAGTGTAGATTCAAGTTCAAACCATGACCCCCGAGGGTAGGGTGGGGCCACAATGGAGGATCAAAGTTTTACATAGAAATGTATAGGAAAAATCTTAAAAATCTCCTCATTAACAGCAAAGCCCTGATTGATTATATTTATTTGGAAGCATCCTCAGGTAGTGTAGATTCTATTTTGTTCAAATCATGACCCCCATGGGTAGGATGGGGCCACTATGGAGGATCAAAGTTTTACATAAAAATATATAGGAAAAATCTTTAAAAATCTTCTCAAGAACAGCAAAGCCATGATGAGTCATATTTATATGGAAGCATCCTCAGGTAGTGTTGATTCAAATTTGTTCAAACCATGACCCCCGGGGGTAGGGTGGGGCCACAATGGAGGATCAAAGTTTTACATAGAAATATATAGGAAAAATCTTTAAAAATCTTCTTCTCAAGAACATCAAAGCCATGATGAGTCATACATGTATTTATATGGAAGCATCCTCAGGTAGTATAGATTCAAGTTCAAACCATGACCCCCGGGGGTAGGGTGGGGCCACAATGAAGGATCAAAGTTTTACATAGAAATGTATAGGAAAAATCTTAAAAATCTTCTTCTCATTAACAGCAAAGCCCTGATTGATCATATTTATGTGGAAGCATCCTCAGGTAGTGTAGATTCTATTTTGTTCAAATCATGACCCCCATGGGTAGGATGGGGCCACAATGGAGGATCAAAGTCTTAAATAGAAATATATAGGAAAATATTTTCTTCTGAAGAACTGCAAACCATGATTAGTCACTTTGATATGGAAGTATCCTCAGGTAGTGTAGATTCAATTTTGTTCAAATGATGACCCCCAGGGGTAGGGTGGGGCCCATTGGGGGATCGAAAGTTTTACATAAGAACATATAGAAAAAAATATTTCTTCTCAAGAACAGAAAAGCTATGTTTAGTCATATTGATATGGAAGCATCCTCAGGTAGTGTAGATTCAAGTTTGTTCAAATGATGACCCCTGGGATAGGGAGAAGCCACAATGGGGGATCAAATTTTTACAAAGGAATATATGGGAATTTTTTTTTAAAATCTTCTTAAGTACAACAAAGCCATTTGTTATATTGACATGGAAGCATCATCAGGTAGTTTAAAATTCAACCCCCCCCCCCTTTAATCTTTTCAATACTGAACTGATTTGTGCATTTGCCTAGCCAATGTGCTCAGGTGAGCGATGTGGCCTATGGGCCTCTTGTTTGATTTAATTACAATACAAGGAAAAGTACTTTAAGTAAATAAGTAAATTCATAAGTATTTTGAGTGAGCTAGCATGACTCATCAAACCAAATTATTTACTATATAGTATAGAAATACAAAATAAATAAAATCACTAAGTTACTTACTCCTAACGGCCAATAATGTTTCTTATACTCCATTTTTTTTTCATAATTATGGTTTATTTTTCGGATACTTAATCCTCCAAATACATATTTGGTCGTTATCCATTTAGGTCGGACTTCACTCTTTACTCGTTTGGTTTTAACTTGTGCATGCTGGTCAATTACACTATTGAATAATTCATGTAATCCAGCTAGTATTTCATTTGGGTCATGCATCTGGAGGAGATTGTTAAAGTCTACATTTTTTTAAGTCTTGGAGGAATTAATTTTCATCAAACTTTTTAAAGCCTCGATACTGAATTTCTATGTGATTTCCTTTTAGCTCCATGCATTTTGTTTTCCTAGTGGCAGATATTGGGTAGTGATCAGAGATAGCTATAAAAGGTACATTGATTTCACACATGTAATCTTGTTTATTAGTGTAAAAGTAATCTATAAGGGTACTTGAGGTATTAGTTACTCTGGTTGGTGCTGTAATTAATTATAAACAAGAGGCCCATAGGACACATCGCTCACCTGAGCACTGTGATTAGGAAAAAAGGCAAAAATCAGTTCAATTTTGAAAAGCTTTAATGCATAAGTGGTCCCGACCTACCCCTAAAAAAGGACGGGGGTGGGGTGGGGGGTGGGGGTTACGATTTGAACAAAATTGAATCTAACTTACTAAAGATGCTTACATATTTCTTTGTCTGTGACTTTTTTCCCTACAAGTTTGAACTTTCATTATGGTCCCACCCTACCCCTAAGGGTCATGGTTTGAACAAATCTGAATCTACACTATCCGAGGATGCTTCCATATAAGTATGAACAATCATAGCTTTGCTGTTCTTGACAAGAAGATTTAAAAAAAAATCCTATGTATTCCTATGCATAACTTTAATCATCAATTGTGGCCCCACCCTATTCCCAGGGGGTCATGATTTTTTTTTCAAACATGAATCTACATTACCTTAGGATACTTCCGAATAATTAATAACCAATCATGGCTTTGCTTTTCTCGAGAAGATTTTTTCTATACATTCCTATGTAAAACTTCCTCCATTGTGATCCCACCCTACAATCAGGGGTCATGATTTGAACATCAAATCTGAATCTACATCACCTGAGGATGCTTCCATATAAATATGACCAATCATGGTTTTTCTGTTCTTCAAAAGGAGATTTTTAAAGATTTTTGCTATATATACCTATGTAAAACTTTGGTCGTCCATTGTGGCCCCATCCTACCCCCGGGGGTAATGATTTAAACAAACTTGAATCTACACTACCTGAGGATGATTCCACATGAGTTTCATCTTTCCTGGCCCAGTGGTTCTTGAGAAGATTTTTAATGATTTTTGCTATATATACCTATGTAAAACTTTGATCGTCCATTATGGCCCCCCATTTTACCCCCGGGGGTCATAATTTGAAAATAAATCTGAATGTACGTCACTTGAGGATGCTTCCATATAAATATGACCAATCATGGCTTTGCTGTTCTTGAGAAGATTTTTAAAGATTATTGCTATATATTCCTATGTAAAACTTTGATCGTCCATTGTGGTCCATTGTGGCCCCACCCTACCCCTGGGGGTCATGATTTGAAGGAACTTGAATCTACACTACCTGAGGATAATTCCACATGAGTTTCATCTTTCCTGGCCCAGTGAATCTTGAGAAGATTTTTAAAGATTTTTGCTATGTTTTCTATTGTAAATTTTGATCGTCCATTATGGCCCCACCCTACCCCCGGGGGTCATGATTTGAACAAACTTGAATTTACATTACCTGAGGATGATTCCACATGAGTTTCTTTTTCCTGGCCCAGTGGTTCTTGAGAAAAAGAATTTTATAAGATGCCATTAATTTATCACTAATTTGTAATTATCTCCCCTTGGAAGAGGGCGTGACCCTTCATTTGAACAGACTTGAATTCCCTTTACCCAAGGATACTCTGTTTCAATTTTGGTTGATATTGGCCCAGTAGTTCTGGAGAAGAAGATGAAATGAAAAGTTTACAGCAACAACGACGACGACAACAGGTGAGCTGAAACCGAACTCTTCTAGAGCAGATGCCCAACTTTGCGGGGGTTCTTTGAATAAGCCTATATTAAAATCATCTGTTAAGATAATTTCTGCATCGTCACAGCAGGAGGCACAGTTTATTTCTCTAGCCAGATCCTCAAACCAGCAGGAGGGAGCAGATGGTGAAAGATATGCTGAACAGTAATAAATTGGTTTAGAATTCTTTGTATTTAATTCCAGCCAAATTGTTTCAATATTAATTACTGATTTCAAAATCAAGCCTACGTTTGTATCGTATGTTATTAGAAATATATAACACAATTCCACAACCTTCCCTCAAGGTGCGATCCTTTCTTTCCATATCAAAACCCTCAATATTCAACTCAGAATCACGTATGTGATCATTCAAAAAGGTTTCACAAAGTCCTAGAATATTAAGAGTTTGTTTGTTTTGTAGCAGCATTTAAATTTCTTCAAATTTTGGCATTAGGTGGCATATGTTTAGATTTCCAAATTTTCAGCCTTTTTTCATCAGACCAAATTAATTATTGCTTGGTACACTGTCATTTTTTGTTATAGTTACAGTAGATCTATCTGATGTGAAACCTTTTTGATAACAGTGCTATGTGTTTGTCTTTATGAATTTATAATAATTTGATGAAGTATTTGAATTAATAATAGAATTTTGTACAAATGCACAAGAAAACTCATAGTCATGACATGAATAATAGACCTTATTACATAACATAAAACTATGAAGAAGAGAATATACATTATTGTTATTAATTATTGCTCGGGGACTGGTGACGGCTACACTTTCATTGCCTGTTTCCTAGTGACTATGCGGACAGAGCTTGGTTTTGTGTCCTAGCTCTCCACAGTTCCAACATTCCAGCTTTCTTCTATGTCTGCAATACAGTGATATATGACCGCTTTCCCCAAGGAAATAGCAGAAGGTTGAACGAAAGGAGTCATCGTCAACAGATATTGTCATTTTTTGACATTTGCTCGCACATTTCCTGCTTGCAGAATATTCACATATCCTTGAAAATTTTTCAGCAGTGCTGCGGTACCTCTGTCTGATAGATGAATCCCATCTTTCCAGTAGTATCCCTGTATAAACGTTCCATGCCCAAAGAATTTTGAAGTAATGATCACTGTATCACCATACATTTCACAAACATTTTTAATAATTCCATTAATATCACTGATATCCGTATCACGTCTTGCTAATACTTCTGAAATAAACACATGGGATTCCGGGATACATTGGGATTACGATTTTGGAGATCTGTGATTATTTCTGCAAAATCATGTTCAATCGCCTCAGCATCTCGCCATCTTGATGCACCATTTCCTCCAGCTAGAACGAAATACTCTGATATGATTTTTGAGAGTTTTACCCTTATATTGGAGATGGTCGCCCCTCGATTTGCCCTGACCTGTACAGTTGAATGCAATCCTCTAGTGCGGATCCTTTGTAGTTTCGAGCTTCCAATGATGACGACAGATTTATCCTTTGGTTTCTTTCCAGGTTGATTTTCCCCCTTGTGATATCTGTGGGATCAGATAAAGTAGGAGAAATCTTGATATCTGGAGCCTCGCTGGTATCTGTCGTAGTGTACTGCTACAAATTAAAAGAACTTTAAAGCCACACTGGCTATGCCTTGATACACCAGTTCCAGGAATTTGAAATCCCTCCGTTGATTCTCCTTTTGCTGTGTCCTGTTTGGAGCTCTTTGGGTACCTTTTGTAAGAAGCCTTGATGCGTTTAATTGTTGTTTAAGATCACTGACTTCTTGTGACAGAAGTTGGACGGTATCTGAAAGCTCCTTGATGAGTTTTGCACTGTCAATGCACTGATGGCAATTCTTTTGGGGTGTTCATCATTTTGTGAGGCTTTACCTTTAGGAGTAGATGTACACTGGGGAGATGTTTCTTCTATGGCCTTACAAATTTTCTCCAAGAATCCATCAGAGTTGTTCAAATCCTTGAGGAACTCTTGATACCACGAGAAATATGAGTCTCATAGGATGTGAAGGGTATTTGTTTTCTGATGGATGGTAACTGTGACAGAATCATCTTGAGATTTATAAATAGATCCATGTGTTCTTTCATCACGGTTTTAAACAGAAGAAGTTCCCTATCTAGCAGATCCAAGATGATAGGGTACTTGTCACCATTAATAGTTATTGTGACACTCTTCTGATTTTCTTTAACTTGTAGGAAATTTGGTACATCTAAACTTAGTCGCACAGACTCATCAGGTGGATCATTATTTACAATAATTCGGATCTTGAAAATCCAGTAAATGAGTCCACAAGTGACTTGAGGTTGGAATTATCACTCAAAGTCATTATTATTCCATTGTAAATGCTAAGTATAGATAAGAGATGCAGGAGCAGTAAAACACGTCTGGTCACCTTGACTGCTTATCAGCTTTTTTTTTAAACAAAGTAGTACAAAACACCCATGGAATCTGTTTTAGCTCATTTCTTATAACGTATCACTATAATGTCAATAATCAATGATCTTTGTAAGAAAAATAATAAGCAGTGACATGTTTTTGCCATATTTTGTTAAAAAAAAAAAGAGACATTCTATAAATTGGTCATTCGAGAGCCTCACCTCTTACAATGTGTTTATGCCATCTACGTGCGATATGACCGTTAATGATTAAATGCAAAGTAACTATTGATCCATATGTAGTACAAACCTGATATCTGAACATATTTATAGGGAGTTTCCATTCTTTATGTACAATAAAGATCAAGGTCATATTAAGAGATCAGAGGTCAAATATTGTGACGCCATCTACTGGGTCTTGTATTTTCTTTGCACTGAACTCTTTTAATCGCAAAAATATCTGAAACCTCTCCCTCAATTTCCCTCATTTTTACATATTTTAATCTGAGACCCATTTCAATCAATCTGTTGATTTTTTGTAAAAATTGAATCATACATTTTCTCTTAAGAGAACTCAAAGTGTAGCATATTTACGCACGAATTTTCAATTCCCTGGCTCTGTATGTTCTATTTATACATCACATTTTATTCAAATAGACCAGTACCAATATATTTTACAAAAAGGCTCCCATTATTAAGGGCATTTCATATGTTTGCAATAGATCGATTAATAATTTTAACTAATGCACATTCTATGGTCGAATGTCTTATATCAAAATTTTTTACAGAGATCTGATAGGCCATATTTCAAACTGTGTGGGCAAAAATGTATAGTTGAATTTCTTTCATATTACAAAAAAAAAGAAAAAAATTATATCCTAAAAGAAAATATCAAAGTTTCAAAAAATTCGAAAAAGTTGGCCTATCTATTGCGTACTACCTTAATCACTAAGTTTTGTGGGAGGTCCAAATAAAGCGAAATTGTTGCTGGCACCCCATTGAATTTGTGGTTTAGTGTTCACTAATTGATGACATTACACGGTCTTTGTTTGGGATGCCCTAAAAAAGCAATATTGTTGCTGGCTCCCATTTGTGTTGCCGCAAAGTGTTCACTGATTGATGATAAGTTCACATTGTTCTTGTTTATCAGGCCCTATATGTAGCAAAATTAATTAGAAGTTTTGGTTATTCAAAGGTTCATAAGACTTTATGTTACTTAGAGTTTCAGCATGTCAGTGGTTTTGGTGATTAAGATTTCAGGGGGTTAGCTCTACTGGTGGCGCAGACTATGCAGCTGTTGCATAGTCTAGGGGCGGATATTCAGCATACCAGCCGTGGCCATAACCGCCAATAAATTCATTATAAAAACTTGTAATATTTGTCATTTTCCTTATAAAGTAAAATATGGTATGGCACCCATGTAAGCAATATTTTGTCTTTGATAAAAATAGACTAAAAATTAAATGAAGAAAGCCTTGTTAATAATTTGCCATTAAAAACTTAGCTCATTGATATGTTTATGAATAGCATTTGATTAAAAATTAAAGTAAGAATTTAGGATAACTTTTTTAGGCGAAAGAAATAAGTACCGCAATATAACGAGATACCAGTATATATATATAGTCTACTTGTGACTTGTGTGCCAAGTTTTACCTATATTATGTTGACCAAAACTGAGGGAGGAGAAACACATTGATAAATTTTATAAATATTTACAAAAACAGAGACACATATCGAACATATTAAATGGAAATTCTTTTAGTTTATAAGAATATAAACGAAGTGTACTACAACACATATACATGTATGAAATATATGTATGTTCAACTGTAAAGAAGAATATATATGAAAATATGTTCTATAGAAAATAATATTTGTAAATATGGGAAATTATTCAAGATTTTTTTTTTAAATTTGGCACCAAAAAAAAAAAAAAAAAAGGAAAAGAAGACATATATAAATTATAAGATTTTTTTCTTATCTTACTCTATAGCTATATTACAAATAACTTGAACAAATATTCAGTTCATTATGTCAGAAATAGCATGCCATGTTATTCTTAAAGAATAATTATATCAAGAAAAAAATTGCTGCTCTCTCTCTCTCTCTCTCTCTCTCTCTGTCATAAAGAGTCTCTAAATTTGTAAATTGATATTTATCATATTGTAATTGCTATTTTGCACCAGTGGACAAATCACATGTATAATCATGCTGGATTGTTCTCTTGATGCCTTGTATTCTCATTAGTGTAGCAGTTTGTATTTTAAGATATGCAGTTTCTCTGAGAGATTGCTGGTATGAAAATAGAGCAGCGGGTATGTTCCCTACGATCTGTTGACAGATCCCTAAGATCTGCCATGATATGTTTCTGAGATGCTCTGGTACAAGCTTCCCCTGGTCATAGTGGATTAAAGCATGTAGTGCATTTAGAGCTCTTTGCGCGCGCATTGCATCAGTATGGATGGAGGACAACATCTCTAGCATGTTTATCATTAAGAGCAATGGAAAACACAGATTTGTATATGTGAATGAACTCTCTAGTCCAGACTGCTCTGGTATTAATTCATTTATGTAAAAAATGTCATTTCTAAGTAGGATGTCCTCTGCTCTAGCATGTCTGAGTTTTGTTGACAAAGACTTTCCCCCCAAAATGTCACTATGTGCTTCTGGGTCTATGCAAATCATTTTGCCACATGTCAGTTGCGGCTGCTGTAATAATTTGATTTTTGTCATGTCTATAAAAGATAGAGCTTTCATGTATCTGGATGTCTGGTAATAATATATGGCTATAAACAACATGTCGGAAATACAACCGAAATTAGCTGCTAATGTCAGCATATGAAGGACCATTTTGTTAGCTGTATATATTAGTTTGTTTGAACATGTGTTAGTGGTCTTGTTGAATAATAAAAAAGCAGTTGTTTGAAGGACGTATACTGTAAATCTCTGTAAGACGACAACTTGATACTCTGTCAGGGATGAGGCTATCAAATGTTCTACTGTGTGTAGAATATTAATGTAAGAATGTAGGTTGGGTAAAAGCAGGATATCATGCATAAATGTTTCATTAAAAAAATCAAAATCAAATATAATCTCTGTAATGAGATTGTTTTCGTCTGTACAAGTAGACAGTGTAGGATTGTAAAGAACATTTATAATATAGGGCCTGATGGAGGGACTGTGAAGCAGGAATGCTATACCCTTTTTATATAATTCAAACAATCTGTAGAATAATTCTTTTTGAGCCTGACCATGGATATTCGTCAGAAACATATTGTTTTCTGGAAGTAAAAAATTAGGACAGACCCCCTCATACACACATTTTAGAAGGAATTTGAAGCAGACCCAGAAACATTCCAGAAGATTTTGTGGACACCATTGAGGTATTGTGTTTTGTTGAATTACCCACAAAAATGCTGTCTTTACGTGATAGGAACACAGTAAATTAGCCTGGGCATCGCTCGCACTGTTAAGTATTTCTTTGAGGAAAATTTTAAGCAAACCATAAGTTAAGAATTGACTGTGGTTCATTGAATACACAAGTTTTTGTTCTGCAAGTGAAAAAGAAATTCTCCATTCATTGTCTTCATGATTTCCCAGTTTGTGTCCTATCGCTACAAGGTGACATCCATTTTTGACTATATCTTGGACAATTTGAGCCTGGGGCCAAAAGTGACATCTGTCTATCCATGAGGAGGCAGATGGAGGCCAAAATCTGCATCGAAAACACAAGGCAAAATCAAATTCGGTGCCTCCTCGATATAAATTATTACAAGGCCCATGTTCAGTCATATTTGGAATGCCCAGTGGGTGTTGTCTGAGTTTAGAACTGGATATATAAAGCTTGTCATTAATTCGGACAAAAAATGCTTCGACTCCGTCTATGTTTGTGGGCATCAATAATTGTAGTAAAGTGAATCCAGGAGGACTTTCAGAAAAGTCACACAAAACGATCCATTTTCTATTTGTAAAGTAACTCTGAGCTTGATCTAAATCCCAGATTACTTGAATGTCGTTTGACCAGTGCATCACGTCCACATCGGATCCATCCAGTCTGAATCCATCTTTAAAACTTCCGCTATACATTGACTCTAACGTCTCCGAAGCTACATTCCTAAACAATTGTATGAAGTCCACTACTTCTCTCCTCATGACGACCTGCGAAGAAGTCCTCACTTTACGACACAGCCCATCAAACACGGACTCTGACATATGCTGTATACCAGAATCACTGCAGAAATATACAGTCATGTACTTAAGATAGTTAAACATATCATAGATTTACTTAATGTAACATGTGGAATTCGAAATTCCTCAAATTTGTATATACTAGTAAAAACTTTGTATTTCAGAAAATGAAATGATACAACCACACATAAATTCACCATCTTTTCTTGAGTAACTTAGAATTTAATCAGTTTCATGCATATTGAATGTGACTTAGGGATGACGTTTACTCAGCTGACAAAAAATCCCACAGATAGGAACGAAAACCGCCTATTGTACATTGTAGACGTATTATTGTAGTGCTATTATTCACTTTCAAATAACTAGGTAAATGACCTACTTTTAGGGGCCTTTAATTTTTCTTAAAATATGCCTCAAATTTTTACAATCCCACCAATATTTTTTTTTATCATCAAAATATAACATGTAAAAAAAATTCTTTGGATAATAAAATATAATGAGAATATTAATGGAATTTTGTTTGTTGATATAAATAAATAACATTATTAGAATTTGAACAACAAACGTGTTTATTATTCCAGTTCGAATTTCTTCTGTTATTTTTAAAATTCTTTCAATTTTTAATCCAGTATAACAAAATCTGAATGATAGGAAATTTAGACTATTCATCGCCTCAATTTACTTAAATTGCCCTAATTCTGACGTCATAAAAATTTTTTGAGGTCCATGATCAAATTTCTTGAGACATTTTGTCTGAAAATGTTTTTCCTTACATTTTTAAAATTCTTCATTTCCGAAAATAATGTGTATTTTATAAGTAAGATACAAACAGTTATATCATGGGTTGCGGGGCAAAATTAAACAAAAAGACATTTCCACATTGCAAATCTATAAAAGAATAATAGACGTTTATGCCATTGAGAATTATCTTTCTTATCAGGTTATCATTGAACCTGAAGTATTTGAAAAAATGAGCCTCAATGCTCATATTATTTTAGGAATGACTCTAATTCTTGGCCAAATTATTCGAGTATAACCTGGTTTGGGTCAGTTTACGCTTTATAATCCGCGAAGCGGATTATAAAACAGCGTAAACTGACCCAAACCAGGTTATACTCGAATAATTTGGCCAAGAATTAGAGTCATTCCTTATAATTTAATTCTAAAATCATTAAACGACTGTGGGTGTAAAATTTCGTTGCTTTTTATTAGTTCAAATTTGCCGCTCAATAATACAACCCTAGTAACGGAAGTGATGGGAAGCAAGGGGAGGTAAAAACTGATACATAGTCCTAGCAGCCATGTTTTTTGTTTGCATGTGGTAAGATCCGAGTTACTGTTTGAAGCTAAAGGTACATTTATTAAATCTGGAATTTTCCATGAATCCCGAGGACTGGAAATGAGAGCATTGCATGGATACAGACGATTCAGCTGGTTGTCAGGGGGGGGGGGGGGTCCCCATACCAAACCAGGTTATACAGAAATAATTTGTGTTCCTTTTTGGATATTAACCAATCAGAGGCTAGAATACAAACAAAATTAAATTATTTGCAAAATAATATATTTAAAAACAAGTAGAAACATAACTCTCAGAATTTCTTGGTAAGAAAAATGTCTTAGTTAAAAAAAAAAAAAAACGAAATAAAGAAATAAGTTAAGACAGAATATCCTTTGCTTCACCATAATTGTATATTAGTCCTTGCATATTTTTTTCAAATACATGAAGTACAACATTAAATTTTGGTATTGGTAATAATTTATTACATGATTACTTCGTCAATGAATTTAGAACAATTAATGATTTAAGATATACTTTATAGCAACCCGTTTCTGTCAATTAAAACCCCGAGTAAAGTCATACTTAAAATGATCGTTTCAGAATAGATTTTTCCTTTTCATGTTACATTATGCTTTGAGTGTTTCGCCAGTCAAATTGTGTAGGTAAGTAATTAAGATTTTACTTACACCAGTGATAAAGAGTAAGAAGCCATTTGTAAGAAAAAAACTACTTGTAAATTTCGAATACAAAGATACAACAAGTATCGAGTCGAGCAGTCACTAAAATGGCAATTAAAATTTTCCTCTGCTATAAAATACAAGTGAAATAGGAAGAAAATAGAATGTAACAGGAAAAATCCTTTCAATATGTTAATAATTTAAAAAAATATTTTAACTATCTATTGTTTTGTGAAATCTCAAAAATGTATATTTCTACAAATAATGCATGGTACAGCTGACGTTATACGTAAAGTATGTATAACTTTTACAAGATGGACCTTAAAAATTCAGTTCTGAATAAGCAAGTTCAATAATTACATTCAATTTAAATTACATTCTTTGCATGTACGAGAGTTTCCCCAAAGATTGGTAGCTAATGTTAATAAGTTTGTAAATATTTTACCAATAAGAACGAAATTTTGCATTCATGACTATCATTTATTACATGTTTGTTATAACAATGAATTCTGAAATAAAAATATTTAATAGTAATAAAAATATGATGATTTATAAGAAGGCCGATATGATCTGTCAGCTCAGCATAGTCCAGAAAAAGATTAGGTTTAATTTCTCTCTATAACAGTTGCAGTTGCTTTTATTTCTCTAGAAAGTGTAACATAAAATTCAAATTTATATCAATTAAATCAGAAAAAAAAAAATAACGAATTAGGATTGATTACATAATTTCCAAAGCGTCCATTAATTGGTTTGCTGGAAATGGTCTCGTCAAACGCATTCTCGGAGCATAGAGAAGTAAAAACAATATTCTGTTGGGTGTGTCAAGTCCCCGCCAGGGAGAAAAAAAAATGAAAATGACGTATTGTTTGTAGAGTAGTTGTACTTGAATGTCATTAGAGATTCAAGACAGTTTCACCGAAAATGGGAACTTCAAGATTAAAGATTGTTAAATTCAGTCTACATGGAGAGTCGACTTCAAAGAAGCCAACCTTGCGGGGAATGAAATTCGAATCTGATAAAGAAATTAGAAGGACAGAAGTGATTTTTTTTTTAAAAATGTGAATGTGACTAAAGAATAGTTAGCTAGTGTATTTGTCAAACAGATGATATGCCACGAGAAGGGTATTGCACACAAGGGCTAGTCTTTTAACAGAGAATGAACATGACGTTATTAAATATACACATATAACGTTTTATTTTCGTGCGCGGGCGTGCCCTTATATACTCTCTTTATTTTTACATAGTTTTCTTATTTTTAAATATATTATCATTATGAAACTTGACATATCTTATCCGTAAATGTTGTTTTTACTGTTAAAAGAAACGTTAGCTAACAGAAACTAAATCATTTTCCTGACTATGAGTTTTGGGATGACCCTCGTCAACATAGCCATAAATTCAAATACGTTCAAAATATGAGAATAATTAGTATACAATTCCATGTGTAAAAAGTGAAGATAACGAGTAGTTATTGATATCATAAATCCTATAAATAATGCAAATCTTAAACAGGGCAAAAATACCGACTCTGGAAACACCGGAGGTGGGATCAGATGCCTAGGAGAAGTAAATACCCCTGTCGAACGGTCAAGACAGCCGTGAGCCTCCATATGGTTAGTATAGAAACAATGACCTTATTTCATACTAATGGTATGTAACTTGTTATTCAAAATACGATATAACGATAGGTTGAACTTACAAAAAAAAGGCTGTAATATCAACCATAGAATTTTCCAAATGCTGACTTTAAAAGAGATTGTTGAAAACCCGTAACATCAACTTATTTTTCAGGAGCCAATCTCGGGTAAAATGCGATCCTCCTTAAAACATTCTCTTACTATCGAATCAGTTTAGGGATCTAAATACCATGTGCAACTGATGTTGCACGAATATGGGAAGTTGTAATGGACAAGCTGAGGTAATTACGTTTGTCATAGAGCCCAGTTGTTAGTTGGCCATTAACTTCTAAAGTGAGTTAAACATATGTTGGACTCTGTTGTGTTATTTATTCCAAGTTCACTTGGACATTTCGAGTGGCCATATGGATGGAAATACTAGTAACTATATGTATTTTTAATCTATGAACACCGTCGATATATCTATATGTAGAAATGAAGGCCTCGGCAAGGGTATTCTTCTCATGCACAAGTTTTTGAATAAATTCTCTTCATCAGAATATAAAAACAAATCAACTTGCAAAATAGAGCACTTTGTGCCAATCCCTCTACATGTGAAATGTAGCTACAATAATGAACCTTAAAAGCAATGAATACATTATGTATTAGTATACCGGTAAGTTTTGTTAGCAGGAACTATATTGTTCGTATAATTTTTTTTATTCTTTAATCACTTCCAGTCAACTAAATAAGAAAGGATAGACGGTGCACATTTCTTTTATAATCGTCTGTTATTTACTAGCTAGTTCTACTAAAACTCTTAATTTTTTTATGGATTCATAATTGTTGGTAATTATATAAACATTGATCTAATATCCAGATTTATTCAGCATTGCCATCATTTATGTCTTTAATTTGGTTGAGAAATCAACTACTTTATCAGATGGTTCATTACTCATTTTAATAAAAGCAAAAGCCACTGCTCTTTATCTGAATAAGAGTTCAATATGTCCTTTCTTTTAAAACGTCTGGTAGACGAACAACGAGACCTCTATTCTCCGATTTTGGAAGATAAAAAATATTTTCAGAAAAGAGAACCCCTAAACCTTTTAATAGACTGATGTTGACAAAAATAAGGTCACGTGACATTTGAACAATGACTAGAGGGTATTAGCTGCAAAACTGTAGCTCTCTGGGACAGAAAATTCGGATAGACATACCAGACAAAACTACAGATCCATCCATTGTAAAAACCTTTGATTAATGGCGCCGTTTTTTTATTGCAAGGTTCGAGAATTATTTATTTCTTGCAATGTATGCATTCCGTCAAATAAAAAAAGGTATCAGTTAATTAACCATATATTTTACTTCTATGGCCTTGGAAAGTCAGTTTCAAAAATTTTGCATTCTAACATCCATGTTAGGGTCATGCTAAGATACGCATGGAGAAGAAAATGGCTTGGAACCGTTGAGTGTTAAATGCCATTACCAGAGTAAGTGTAAAATGCATGGCTTATTAACGGATACCTTTAGGTGGGGGAGAAAAAAGACCATTTCTTACAAACCTCCTTTTTGATTTTCTAAACTGAATCATTTAACGAATGCAATTAGGCGTAATTGATTTCAAAAGAAATAAAATAGACTAGAATTTTAAAATATAGTGCTCTATTTAAAAAAAAATTAAATCGTGATACTGAAAATGAGAATTATCATTATAATTTGTCTCGTTTTCAGTTTCAAATTTTCTGTTTTCCTGTCCAAAATCATATTTTCTTTTTACAAAAATATAAGCTTTTCCCGCAATTAATGCAATAATCTTATCTTTTTTTGTGCGAATTATGCATCCAATATCATATGAATGGCTTCAAAATTGCAGATTCATGTGCGTATTGTAAAGCATTGATTGGTGTAGACAGTAAATGTTTAGAGATTTAAAATAATTGTAAAAAAAACTCATTTTTTTATCCTTTTTATCTCACCTTCAAGTTTTCAAGATGAGTATAGGATACACCTATTGGCGATTGACGTTTTAAGAGTACATCCATTCAAAGTGTAACTGTAATCCATACCCAGCCCACACTTGCATGGAAAAGTGTATCCAGGTATAACTGACACTTCATAGTTTGCATCTAACCTAGATTTTCTGGAATAGTGATCAAGTCAAAGTTTGGTCAGAGCGGGTAAGTACAAGTCCTACTCTGACCAAAGTTGTACGTATGATGTCTTGTTTGGATGCTGCAAAATGATTCAAAAGGGTGATTGTTTTTTTTTTTTTTATATTAGATCCACTACCATACCTGGTCATACCTGGCCCAAAGTATGCATGGCTGTTGTATACATGTATATTGGAAATAAATTATTTAAAAATTTTCTCAAGAACAGCAAGATCATGATTTTGCAAATATCCTCGCATAGTACAACTTCAAATCTGTAGAAATCATACCCTTGGGGTCTAGGGTTGGGCAATTACAGGAACTAAAATTTGACATGAGAAACATGGGAAAACATCTCTAAAATCGCCTTAAATCTACTAGGCCATGAGTAGTTTAGTTTTTCTATCTCTACAGATGTACACTATCTCATTACAGAGGCTGGGCTTAATGTGGAGTCTTTCATAAAATCATGTCAGATGTACTGTAGTTCACCGTGGAAGAACTTACATAACGTAGAACTTTTAACATGTTCACCCTGACACCGTATTATAAGCTTTGTTTGTTTGTTTGTATGTTGTTTAACATCCCTCTCGAGAATTTTTCACTCATATAGAGACGCCACCACTTGCCGGTGGAGAGCTGCAAATATTATCCTATACTAGGCACTTACGGCCATTGAGCAGTGATGGATCTTTTTCGTGCCAGCACGTACTGCGACGCGAGACCTCGGTTTATACGGTCTCATCTGAAGGACCGGTCTCCACGTCCCACAGTGGGATTCGAACCCACGACGTAAGGATCAACTCCTTACTTCACGACTCTAGAGCAGACGCTCTAACCACTGCGCCACGCGGGCGACTATACGTTTTGTTGGTACCGAGATATACAGTCCACTTCCCTTGCACAAAGCTTTTTTTTTAATTATTCAACAGGTGCACAGAAACAGGTGTCAGCAATCTGCTGTATACACCTGACAAAATGGCCTGTCATATGCTGTACCTTATTTTATTCTATTTTTCATTACGTCCGGAATAACAAGAATTCACAAACTTACCTAGATCTGCATTTAGCAATATTACACGGATATAATAGCATAAATAAATAAAATTCGGACGGAAATTGATATTTGAAAACAGATGTTTCTTTTCGCACAGAGGATACTTGACGGTCACCATAATTTCAAAATAACCTTAACAAAACATACTAATAAGCATTCTATAACTAATAATCATTTACTATAGTATCAAAGTTTTTACTAAAGTAAAGTATTAGTAATTTACTATATTTCAAGTTGTTATATTTCATATTCTCCATCTTTTTACATAGCGATCTTTTAAAGCATCAAATCAGTATTTTTTGAAAGATATAGTCTCATAACTGCAACGCTGTGTGCATACAAATTAAGTAACGCGCGTTAGCGCGTTATGAAAATTTGTTTGTTTAAATTAAATTTTGCTTTGCATTTTGAACTCTTTGCCAAATGTGTTTTACATTTCAAAATCCTTATATTACCCTTCGGATAAGTTACATTTAATGGGAGAGCCACTGCAACAGCTACTGTTCAATGTGAGCGTTGGATTTTGATTTTCGCTTACATGTATGACGTTGAACTTCTACAGCGTTCAACGTTTGCGACGTCAAAATAAAACGCATACTTTAACCCTTTGACCCCCTGTCCGTGTTATGGTGTTTTAAATGCCGTAGCTTTCCTCACACTTTATAAGCAAAATACATGTGGAATGTAAATATTTTATATTAAATTAAAGTAATGCTTGTAACATGCTTGTGAAAACACACCTGCCACCCTGCACGCTCGTTTGCGCAATTTACTGTCATCTGAAGGATGACAACACAGTTGTCACCTTGCAGTGAGGGAAGCATCATGAATTGTTTCCCTGCACCTGTCACACTCAAGTCCAATTTAATCAAATTAGCTGTATAACTCTGAAGGATAATAATACACTTATTTGTCAGTAGCCTGCCTCCGTTAAGACATTAAGAGCATGCAGAACTTGTTTTTGTATATTAAATACAGCAGGAGACATACTGCTACATAAGAAGTTTTTTACATATGTCAGGTAATGAATTGGCAAAATTTGTACTTACTCATGGGAATTCCCAACAGATTGGCAGAAGACCTGGTCTCAAAAAAGACTCCATAGATAGCTTTTTTGCAATCAGATATTCCAGCATACATGTACTTCAGAGTACTTGTGCAAATAATCAATGTTTTTTTTTTTAAATAATTTTCTACCTATCTGGATGACTAATCTGTCCATGTAGAAGATATGTACATATTTCAAAGGTGCTTTTCATAAGTCTGTCTATGACGGGACTTTATTATGGTATTGCGATCATTTCTTTCTGACTGTCTGTTAGCTATTTCATGTTTGGCTCATAACTTATTAAGCCCGCATGGCGCAGTGGTTAGGGCGTCTGCTCTAGAGTTGCGGAGTAAGGAGTTGATCCTTACGTCGTGGGTTCAAATCCCACTGTGGGACGTGGAGACCGGTCCTTCGGATGAGACCGTATAAACCGAGGTCTCGCGTAGCAGTAGGTGCTGGCACGAAAAAGATCCCTCACTGCTCAATGGCCGTAAGTGCCGAGTATAGGACAAAATTTGCAGCTCTCCACCGGCAAGTGGTGGCGTCTCTATATGAGTGAAAAATTCTCGAGAGGGACGTTAAACAACATACAAACAAACAAACAAAACAAACAAACATAACTTATAAAGTACTATGAGGTGTAGAATCGTCAAACTTTTGGAGCAGATGTAATTTGGGTAGAATGTGTGCCACACTTTAAAGTTATGTCTCTGTGACCTTTAACTAAGATGTTATAGCAAATGTAGCAAAACTCTGCCTGACTCATAATTGGAAAACTATTTAGCTAGAATCATCAAACTAGATTAAATATATACAGTATAAACATCTTGATTTCATACGTTTTTCACTTATGGAATTGTTCCTCTGGCATAATTGTTGGCAGCATCCTCCTTCCCAGTAATCAGCTGCTTAGGGTGGAAAAGTTGGCGATATGTACCAGTGCGGACCTCATCACCAACAGTAGGCTCCAGATTTACAAAAACTGCTCTAGGTACATGTTTGCTAGCTCCAGTCTCACTGAAGAAGGTGTTGAAGGAATCATCTCCACCCAATGTTGACATTGTATAGTGGGTTACATGTAGTTACTTTGAGTCAGATAGATTGAAAACACATCTGAACACTTTGACTTGTTTATCTAGACTGCCTATTCAAACATAGCATTGCATTGTAACGTTACCATAACGTCATACTTATGATGACATCATAATAGGAGTATTACTTATTATTATACTTTCATGTTAAATACTAAAATCTGATTGGTTTAGACGCCTTTAACAATCCGTAATGCTACCCTCAGCGTTAGCAACACACTTGACAACGGGTAACATTACGAAAATGTCACATGCGTTCAAATCATGCGCGTACGGTTCACCGTAGAATTCTCAAGACGTCAGTTGTGCGTTTGAAAGAAGCCGAGTAAACGACGTCAATAAAAGCTTGCGTCCGATATAGCTTACTTGAAAACAACAAACGACAGACGAAACATCCTTGCTAGTGCAAACTTTAGATGATAAAGGGCTTTTTGAGTAGCAAACAAACAATAAAGAGGTTGGTAAATCTTTTCCGAAGCTTTCTTATTGAGAAAAATAGAAGCGGGGAGTTTGAAAGCTTTCTAAGCGTGAACTTAACGACGATCTCCGAATTTTTTTATGACATCTGAAATCAATAAGACATTCAGCTGACGCGTCGGTTGACAATGGTTTTCCTTGGGGTGTCAATTTCAACTGTTACCCTAAAAAACGTGCACTATTTATATAATGTCACATGCACTTTAACGTTACATATAGGAAGATTTTTATCTACATCACCATTATATGCTGGTGATTTTCGATATAAGTGCTAATAAGTGACAGAGACAAATATGTACTATTTTTAAAACTAATAACTAACAAACCAAAAACAAAAGGTAAAATACATGGGGGATTCCATACATGAACGGGATCTGAAAACTAATTCTTATATTCTTTTAGCGTAATGATCGATAAAGATTTAAATACCACATTGCATATAAAGAGCTAGGTTCACTTTATGCTTAAAATGGCCCTGTAGATATATCAATTCATTGACTAACATTCTATGCTCCATTTCAAACATCAAGATAAAGTAGAGACTTGGTGCTTTCATTTCCTATTAAAAAATTTTTCCAGTAAGTTCAGGTATTGGAAAACAGGCTTTATGAAATGGCAATGTTCGTGAATTTTATGGAAAACAGGTATATTTGAGTACTTTCAGAGAAGAAAAAAAAATAAAACTAGACAAAATTTTGGAAATACGGAGGGGTATGTGACGGTACATATTGTCGTTTTGTACATATTGTCGTCGGCGACAATATGTACCTACCCTAACTGCGCATATTGTCGTCCATCGGTACATATTGTCGCCGGCTGAAAAGTTACACATGTACACGCTGGCGACATTATGTGCCTCACCCTCACTGTATATATTGTTGCCCCATAGATATTGTTGCTGAAAGATTTCTTTTGTTATTTTCTTGGTAGTTTTGTGAATGTAATTGTTACACATGATCAGATTTGATATTTAGTTTCTGGTTTCCACTGAAATAAAAAGGAATGCATAGTTTTCCCCACAAAGAGGAGTTAGTTAAAGTTTTAAAATTTATACAGATTATCAGCTATGTTGGGTGGAACATTGTGTTGGATCTGCCTAATTCTGTCCGCTGGAGTACTTGCAGATGACCTCCTCATGCTAAATAAAACTGTATATTAATGATACTCACAAAATGTAGTTGTGATACGTGTAGTATCATTGAACGTTTTCGAAATGACTTCCTTTGTCACGGAAACAAAACAGACTTTTTTCACGAAAATTTGAAATTTTCCATATTTCAGGATCTTTTAGAACATTTTTACTTCCATTTTCTATTGCACTATTTGACATAAGTTCAACTGACCTATGCTAATGCTCGCAATAAGAAAATTTGTCTTTATAGACACACAGAACTAACGGGATGGGCCGTCATGTTATTGTTAATCAACCACTTTTAATATTTCCCCATTTTTTCTGTTTTGGTTGATTTAAAAATATGCTACTTTATTATATGATTGAATAATTTCCCTCTCTCTGATTGGCTGAGATCCAACAATGTTAGAAAAATACTACGTTATATTGACCTGCACGTGACCTTCCAGGTCAATATAAGGAATTATTGCAGGTCAATATCATGAATCACGTGACCTTCCAGGTCAATATAAGGAATTATTGCAGGTCAATATCATGAATTATTCCTGTTCCATTTTTCCTGTTACAATGTGTTCTTGTTGAAATTTCTCGTTAAACCTTTCAATTAAAGCAAAAAAAAAAAAAAAAAAAAAAAAAATTAATCATATAATAAAACAGTTATTGCTGTTTTTTGCGGTCAAAACGATGATTTAGCCACCTTCGAAGTACAATATTCACTTCGCCCTTCGGGTTCAGTGAATATTGTACTCCTCAGGTGTCTAAATCATCGTATTGACCTAAAAAACAGCAATAATTGTATAATATGTAGGTGTGCCACATTTGAGATATTGGTTTTCAGAGTATTTTTAATTATACATGTATTATACTTTTATTTAAAAAAATTGGTTTACTATATTATAATAGATAACATCTTACTAAAACAGAGGAACGTGAAAATAAGAATTACTGTTAACCAGAGATATTTAAAGTAACAAGAATATTCCATTTATTGGCACACATGATCCCCGCACCCATGATATAATCTCTAACGTGAAATAACTTAACAGCATACCCGGAGAGGCTCTAATTAATGTAAGGAATAATCCTTTAATGTCTCAAAATAATTGCCTGGGCAGCTGCTAATTAAAGAAGAAAAGATCTTTAGTTAATGTTTTTCATATTATCCTTTTTAGACTGGAAATGGTGACATCGTGATTTTTTTTAATGTTGCATGCACAATTTGACTTTATCAGTACTGAGAAGTTAAATTAAGATTGTCAAAAAATATCTACGATATCACTTGCTATAATTTTGCAATAAGGGGAAAGACTCAATGTTTTGTAGCCTCTGCATCTCTGAATTGTCCCCTGGCGCTGAAAATAAATACACATGTTAGATGAACTCAGCCTTCAGCTATTTTACTTTTTCATATACACATATAATTAAATTACAAGATTTATATAATTTATTAATATAGCTTTTCAAGTATTGTTGAAACTGTAACTTGCGAAAAAGAAAGCAATTAATATGAGACAGTTTTCTGTTCCGAGGCAACAGAATTATAATGTGTAATATTATAATCATGTTAAGCTAAAGTTACAAAACATGTAGGGAAAAAAGATAGATGATGTATAAAGTGCACCTGTGTCAAATACAAAATCATCCACTTTTTGCATCTTAAATTGCAATAATAGGAGCATAAATTTTCTGACTTTTCATTCACATCAGTCGTGTTGATTGTTCGACTATTTTTGTTGTTGTAACCCTGCAGCGACGTTGTAATATAAGATCTAAACAGTCATCATTTTCACCTTTGAGTATCAGATTGTGGGCTATATTCTGCACGACAACTTGATGCTTTTATTTTTTACTCCATAGGGTAACAATGTTGTGTTACCTTACAATGTCAAGTATCATTCTTGCCATTGAATATGAAGACTGGAAAGCGATGAAATACAAGCTTTTCACAGGTATGTCTCATAAACTAGTCTTCTAATGACAAAATTACAGCAGAATTACCAAAACTTATATGTAAATAACTTTGAATCACAGTGTGCACGCGCATATTTAGTTTCCATATCTCTGATGGGATTGCTAGAATCCCTCTTCCACATCACACAATATCATGACATTATTGAGCAAAACAATAACTTTGATTCTCATTAAGGACCTTTCGATTATTAGTTGCCTTTTCTGTTTGTAGTTTATCTTCGATAAGTTTTTATTAACAATAAATAATATTCTTCTTAAAGAATAACAATGAAGAAATCAAACATTATGTCCGCCCTAGTTTATTTTACACATGCAGCAGAAGCATCTGATCGTTTAATTGTTCAAAGCTGTAGAATTAAGTAGTAGATTATAATGTAGTCCCCATCCAAATAGAAATAAACTCGAATATTTTAACACTGGTTGAAAAATAGGACATGTTCAAAAATGAGAGAATATGGAGCATTTTTCTTCTGCTAGACAAATACTGATTTATGTTCTGCCTTTTATTTGTACTTCCTTGTCCTACGTAAACTTCAGTGGATATATATGTTTTCTTTTATCTATCTTCCACTAGTCAAGAACATATTTGTGTGCATTTCATTTATCTATGGTTCCTTGTCTAGATTGTGAAAATTTCGGGACATGTGTAATATTAAACAACAATATTCGCTTATTGGGATAAAAAAAAAGTATTAAATTTTTGTACAGCATGAGATGGAGATGAAAAAATTTTGAATGTATTTCATTTTTTTTTTTAAAATTTCCTTCCTTAACATATTGATTATTGAGCACATGTTACAATCCTAAGACTTTTAAGGATGAGTTGCTTTATTTAGAACGTACATGACTCAGAGATAAAACTATAAGACACGGATTTAAAGACATGATGTCACAATAAACAAAAAGAAAACCAAAAGAAAAATTCTATGAATTTATTAAGTCCAGAAAGATTATGGGGGTTTATCTGATTTTTAAGGTTTATTCTTACAAGGTCTGTTTTCCTATCAGTTTGAAATCTCAAGCTTCAGCTGTGTTTATATTTAAGTTTATATTTTATAATAGAATTCAATATATCAGTATTTTTAGCAAAAGAAGTACATACTATTGAAAAAAATTTAGATACAACTTATTTTCGCGAAATAGGTATTTCTTATGTATAAGTGAGACAATTTTTTTGCGAATTCTGGTTATTGCTGTACATGTATATATTCTAACCTAATATAAATACATATATATTTGGTTATTATGAATAATTACATAATGTTTATCAACATTGATGTAATGAATGTTATTCACGTTTTGTGATAGCAACATTTATTTTAGGACAACAGATTGCTGACTGATATCATTCCGGATTCTAAAATATGTCGTGAACGCAAGCTGTCAAATACTGCTAATCCACCTAGATATCAACACAATCGCATAATCATTTATATTGTTCTTCATCTGTTTAAAAGAATATCAAAGTTTTCTGTTATCCCAGAACAACCTCCATGAACAGCATTCTCAGATTCAGACCAAATGTAAACAATAATCTTGTTGTATCTTCACTATGCTAATCAATGTTTGAAACATCTGTTTCGCACTGAAAATTAAAGGAGAAAAAAAAAACCAAATTGGCTAAAATGAAAAAAAAAAGATGAAGATAACGAACAGTAATGGATTTCAAAAAATCCACAAACAATACAATTCTGTGAACAGGATACAAAAACGGACCCCCAAAAATACCTGAGGTGGGATCAGGTGCCTAGGAGGTGTAGGCATCCCCTGTTGACCGATCACAACAGAGCCCTATGTATTGATCAAGTTAGACGGAAGATTAATAAGTCAAATTTAGTATTAAACAAAGGCCTAACAATTGGTATGAAACAAGTCAGCCAAAATACTACCCAGTGATAGGTTATATTTGCTGACAAGGTTAATATAATGACAACAGGATTTACGAAATGCTGACTTTGAACGAGGTTGTTGAAATCCTTGTTACATCAACTTATATGTGAGTAGTCTGCCTCGCTTAAAAAATTGATGGTTCTCAGCGCATGCTCTTGAATATCGAATAAGTTAACTTTGGGAGACATAAGATTCGCATTCATTTTGGCAAGATCTGTAATATTTCCCTATTATTCTAGAAACAAATCTGCTGTTAGGTAGAACATTTAATTGATCTTATTCCATCATTGAATAAAATCATCTTAGATCTTGTCCTTGTAAACCATACCTTTTTATGAATTTGATATTATTATATCTCCTTAGGTGTTCTCTTAGTTCTTAATTGTTTTGTTTCCTTGTTCTTTTATCATTTATTGTGTCTAAATCCTTTTTGACACACTGAATGACCTATATCCAAACAAGAGGCCAATGGGCAACAACACTCAGCTAAGTCACTATGGCTCTTCTGTTCTGCATCAGTAGATTTTCCCCCTATAAGTTCCTATGTAAAATTGCCATCACATATTATGGCCTCATCCTATCCCTTTCCCTCCCCAAGGGGTCATCAAGATTTGAACAAATTTAAATCTACATTACTTGGGTATGCGTCCATATTAATAGGACTAATCATGCCTCTGCTGTTCTTAAGAAGAAGATTTTTAAAGATATTCCTATGTAAAATTTGATCGCCCATGTGGTCCTACCTAACACCATCTGGGTAGATTTGAAGAAAATTCTATCTTTACTACCTGAGGATGCTTCCAAAAACATGACTAATCATGACTTTGCTTTTCGTGAAAAGAATTTGAATTTTTCTTTTTAAAAAAATATTCCTTTATATCCTTATGTAAACTTTGATCGCTTATTTTGAAATAAAAATTTGATCGCCCATAGTGGCCTTACCCAATTAACCATTTTGAATCTAAACTACCGGAGGATGCTTCCATATAAATATGACTGATAATGACTTTGCTGCTCTTAGGAAGAACTATTATATAAATTTTTTCCCTATATATTCCCATCTAAAACTTTGATTGGCCAAGGTGACCCCACCCTACCCTGGGAGTCATGATTTAAACAAACTGAAATCTACACCACAAGAGGATGCTTCCAAATCAATATGGCTAATCATGACTTTGCTGTTCTTAAGAAGAATTTTTAAGAATTTTCCTTTGTATTCCCATGTCAAAATGTGATCATCATAGTGGCCCCGCCCTTTAATCAGAGGTCATGATTTGAACAAACTAGAATATACCCTTTATCAGGAAGTTTATCTTCACATGAAAATTTTACTCCCTATTGAACTTCAATCCTATCAGTATGGGTCAATTTTTTTTAAATTTATTTTACAAATTTAAACCCGAATCACTTGAGGATGTTTGCATGTGAAGATGACTAAATATACCATTTATGTACTTGAAATTTTTGATTATTATTTTTTATTTATTTATATGTACATATGAATACCTGATCCCTTACTGTGACACTACGTTCCTGAAGACACTGATTAAAACAAACTTAAATTTGCAGTGAGGATTTTAAAAATGAATGCTATTGACCATTGCCCTGCTGGTCTGAAAGGATTTAAAATAAATGCCAAATTTTGATCCCCTTTATTGGCACCATCCTAACTAGCTGGCGGTAACAGTTTGAACAGACTTGAATCTGCTATACTTCGAGGATGCTTGCAAACAAATAAGTCTAAACATGGTCCAACTGCTTGATACAAATATAAAAAACTTTCGATTTAAACTATAATCGCATGTTTTGCCCGGGAGCCAATGATTTGCACACGTTTGAGTCTACACTCATTAAGGAGGCTTGCAAATATCATTTTCTTGCCCTGGAATTCTTGAAAAGGCTATTTTAATAGCATCTTCCTATTTTTTGCCTGTGTTTATATCCTCCATTGAATCTGTTTATCTAAGGATGTTCTATGTCAAGTGGGTGCAGTATTAATTGCACTAGTAGATTTGAAGAGGAAAATGAAAATGTGAAAAAAAAAATGTGACAACGACTTACTTGTTTTTTTGTTTGTATGTTGTTTAACGTCCCTCTCGAGAATTTTTCACTCATATGGAGACGCCACCACTTACCGGTGGAGAGCTGCAAATTTTGTCCTATACTCGGCACTTACGGCCATTGAGCATTGAGGGATCTTTTTCGTGCCAGCACCTACTGTGACACGGGACCTCGGTTTATACGGTCTAATCCGAAGGACCGGTCTCCACGTCCCACAGGGGGATTCGAACACGCGATGTAAGGATCAACTCCTTTCATCGCGACTCTAGAGCAGAAGCTCTAACCGCTGCGCCACGCGGGCGAAAACGACTTACATGCCAACAGATAAGGGGACACAATCAGAGAAAAGATCACTTTAGCATTTGGCTCAGGTGAGTTAATGATAAACACTTCCTGATACTAAATTTCCGTGCCTTGAACGTCATGCAATTTTAAAACCACCCGATCAGGTTTAATATCGTGTCATAGCTTTGCTGTTGCATTATCAGAATATCACATTTACAGTTATTGGAGCATGCACACATGAAAAATCCCGGGAAGATTGTTCTATTAGTTAGATGGTTTATGCAATAAACCAAAAATGAAAGTTCTCTATTACTATTTGAAATGTTTTTGCATTGTTGGATATGTTAATGCTGTTTGCCAGACTAATAGAATTGAGATAGATGGAAATGGTTATAAGGGAATTACTGTAGCAGTGTCCAGTAAGCTGGACTCATCTGAAATCCAAATACAAAGATTAAAGGTGAGATATTATATTCATGTTAATTGCTCCAAATATAAGTCAGTGACAAGAGGGCCCAGAAATAATCTCCCTCGAAAAAAAAAATATAGAGATAATGATACACGAAGAGCTAATTTGTTTCAAACTTTGTTTCCTTTATATTTATTGTGAACCATGCAACATTTTGTGGAATCAATGTAAGCTTTCCTGTAAACCGAGCCGCGTTATCATAATCCTCGAAAACTGTTTCGTGGAGAACGTAAATAGAGTTCAATATAAAATAAAATATTATGAAACTAAAAAAAGTAATATAACATATATCTACGAGGGTTGTTCGTAAAGTTCGTGGACTACCCTCATAACTTTTTTACTGAACGTCATATTATATCCAAATTTGGAAGAATTATTTCAAGAGTAAATTCAAATGACGTGTATCAAAAGTTTTTAAAATATCGTGGTTTATTTCAAACTTATTTAGACTTTAAAAAATGCATAAATCGGATCGCGGAACAGGTCAAAATTTTGTAATTTACAATCAAGACACTAAATAATGTTTGAAGTCATACCTTCTGTAAAATTTCACAAAAACGGAAAAAATTCTATACGCTCAAATTAAGAACTGTTTCGTCGTTTCTGTTTCCAAATTATGACTTAATATTTTGCTTCGTTGAAAGGAAATCTGTTTCAGAAGATAGGTAATCTCATTGAAAAAGCCAAAAAGATGAACGACACGGAGCAGCAGTTAATCATACAATTTTGTGTTGTACTCTGGAAAACTCCAGAAAAAAACTCTGAAAATGCCGGAGAAAATAGTAAACATGTTAAAATCGAGCCATGCATTTGTGTGTACATAGTACACGCGGTATTTGAATGATAGACTACTCTGCTTAGACGATGGTGATCTGTGAAAAAACAGATTATCTGTAAAAATATTATCAAAAACATTGAAAAGTTAGTAACGTCATGATAAGACTTTGGCGCTTCACAGATGCTGATCTTGTGAAAGCAAACTTATGCAGTGAATAAAATATAGCATTGACATACAAAATAATGCTAATGGATCAATTGTTAGCAAATGGATTTCAAGTGATAATGAAACTTTTTTAATGAGTGCACTGGTATTGGCAATACTGTGTGAAATGCATAGTGATAGTATTTTTGAGAACCTCATGTTGGTATGTTTTTGACGTTACAGTGTAGTTGAGTTTGCTCCTTGGTTACAAAACGTATTGATTTTAAAATTAAATAACATGAATTCTGTTAAATCAGATGGATGAAAGTTCACACTTAAACAAAATAAATATTTTTACATATGATAATGTGCTCATTTTAAATTCCTTGAAGATAGTATAACGAAGATTGGCATATTCCACAAACTTTCCGAACAACCCTCGTAACTAGCTGTCTTCTTCGTATTACGCAAGCGCATGTTTTAAAAAAGCATTTTCCCCAATTTCAATGCTTCTATAAACATACTAAATATGCTGAGGGACTCTATACATTCAACTACATGTTGATGTAAGAAGATTGGATCTTTGAGAGTTTTTATACACTGGGACTGCCCGATTGATATTTTATATATTCTATCATCCAATAAAATGAATACATGTACTATGCTGAACATAATGGAAAAAACCCTAGAAGCTTTGAAATGGCAGGTTTAAAATTGTTTCCTTGTCTGAAATACCACACTCAACAGATAGTATTCCATGTTTTTGACAAAACAGGCTATCGCATTTCTTGACCTTAAATAACCACCCATAAAGAATTTTAAAGAGAAGATTGAATGCGGTCAATGTAATCCTTTAGCTATTGATCGCCCAAAGCGTTACTATGTTTTCTATTTCATATGGTAAAAAGATACTGGCAGCAAGTATTTTTTGTCAGTTAGCATTCTTTCCGCATTACATTCAAATCCTTGTAATAACTTTTTTGTTTCTCATTGCATTTTCGAAGGCTTTGGCGTAATGAAGGTCACAATATTATTATCATCAGTTATTTTAAGTTCAGGTCATTTCTCAAAATCTTTAGATAGATTTTTTTTAAAGTACTTGCAATTATTTCCATATTTTAAATCATCTGAAATCCAAATGTTAAAAGTTTAAAGATTCATATTTGGAAATAGTTCAGTGAATAAAAAATATATTTGTTTCTTCCAGGACCTGTTTACGGCCGCTTCTGCTCGACTGTATAGAGCAACAAAACATCATGTATTCTTTAAAGATATCACAATAGTAGTACCAAAGTCATTGCCGATAGACACCGATGGTTATATAAACGGACCCCAAATCGATTCTGCCCACGTAATTGTTGATAAAGCCAACCCACTCGCGAATAATAAGCCCTATGTCTCTGGCATGACCGGATGTGGAAAGCCTGGGAGACACATACATTTAGAACCGTATACGCTGGAATATCTCCCCGCTGTTGGAAATGCAGGTATATGAATGTTGTAAAGCATACAATATATATGTATCTTTAAGCAACATAAACATTGAATACATGTGAGATTCTTGCAAAAGGTTGGAAATTAAAGCTTCCACTTTTGATGACTTTAACGGTTTCCTTAATTAACTACCTTTCCACATTATAGACAGGTTATTCGTTCACCATTGGGGCCATTTTAGATGGGGTTTATTCGACGAACATGGTGATACAGAGTCTCCAGTCCAGGGATCAAATACAAATACCTGGTTTTATTCATCTGGAGGAACCTACAAACCAAATATGTAGAAATATACTTCCAATAGTCACTTGATGGTTCTGTACAAAAAAATAATGAACTCACATTCGTATTTATACTTCAAAACGATAAATCCTATCATAATGTACGTCATTTTAATTCAGGTGCCTTTGTTTTCTTTTGGATTCCTCTGTTTTATTATCTTATTCTAAGATTTTGCAATGAAAATATATGTACTCGATTTTATGTCTCAAGTACTTAAATTTCCCTTACAGCTGCGTTAAAAATACAAAAGGTAAAAGTGAACTGAATTATTGTGGGAGTAATATGAAGTGCTCTGTGGATGAAAATGGTCTACCTGAAAAGAACTGTAAATTTTGTGGAGACGAGACTGGAAACACTGTTAATGGATCAATAATGGGGAACATAGAAATATCCAGTGTAAGTGTTTATAATTTTGACAAAAAAGAGAACGATGCAAAACAAATCTCTTTAGTATATTACATCTGGTCACATTTAAAACGTATGTAGATTTTTTTTTATATGATATAGGTCTAGTGGTGTCGAACATATCTATAGAAAGCTTTATACCCAAACGAAATCTTTCGTACTTTCATATAATGGACATACAAACGTTAAATATGACATTTTTGCTGATTTTGCATATATTAAGAGGAATTTAAAAGATTGTGCTATACATATTTTGCATAATTTGGATCTGAGATTGATGAATTTCTAGTGCTACATCTTGGTAATCACGAGGTACTGACGTTCTATGCTAAACAAATTGGAAAACTCTCTAAAAACATTTCAGAATGAAAGATAAAACGATTTTTATTATTTTTAAAACTAATAATCGCAGATTCATTGCAATATTTCAAAAGGTGGAGGAGTTTTGTGATGAAGAAAATAGCACTGTTCCACACAACGAAGAAGCTGAAACACCGCAGAACAAAATATGTCAAGGAAAAAGTGCCTGGGAAATAATGAGACTTCATTCTGATTTTAAAGGTTTCTACTTCTGTACATATTTATAATTTATACTTACTTTCTAACCATAGGAAAATGAATGAACAGAAGCTCTTTTTTTCTTTTAAATTATCATCAAGTCCATCTTAAAAAAAATGTTTGGTTGCCTTCTCCCAACCGACTGGCTGAAAATGGCCCGACTCAAAACTTTTTTTAACCTCCAGGAAACAATTATTTTTTCATGCATTAAAGAATTTTTATTTGAAAATTGAGCATTAATATCGATATTTTTCTGGGGAAAAAAAATTCCTCCTATCTACGACCTAATTTTTTCATCCTGAGTCGGGAGAGGGCAAAGAACATTATTTTAAAGTTGGCCCAAACTACTAAGGAGGTACGAACATATTTTACTTATGTAAACTGGATAAGAGGGGCTCGTGAACCTCCTTGTCCTTTTCTAAAATTGGATGAAGAGGTTAACGTTTAAGCTAATAATCAGATAATGCGTGTGCTTGCAACTGGCATTGTTCTAGAATGTTGTCTATTTATTAACATTTACTTTATAATCTGGAAGTTTTATAATTAATAACAATATTTTTTTTAAAGAGCTTATAATGTAAGAAACAATTCATATTATATTTAATACATGTTTTCATGTTTCCTGGTAATACGTACATGTAACTGATATCTCAGATACGAAATACATGCAAACTTTATTTAATAACATATCTGAAATGAAACTTTGGAATAACGATAATATTCAACTTCAATAATATCACAATTATGTCTCTAAAACTTTTAAAACTGTATATACGTGTAGAACACATTTTGGAAAAGTTCATTAATTTTGTTTGTGTTTGTAGATACAACACCAGGTGCTCCATCACAAAACACAACACCAACATTTCGAATTGTGAAACAGAGGTCGGGTCAAAATTTTGTCTTGGTCTTAGACAAGTCCGGAAGTATGACCGGTGCAGTAAGTTTAAATTCAGTCCATTTCTCAAATTTTCCTGCATTGAAAATGTTTTTGGATTGTTTGATCGGCAATAGAAAAATACTGTAATATTAGGTATTATGTTAAATGAAAAGGGTAAAGATAAGGAACAGTGATCGATTTAAAAAAAATTTAAACAATGCAAATTTGTAAACAGGTATTAAAAACGGACCCCTGGGAAATCTAGAGGTGGGATAAGGTGCCTAGGAGTAGTAAACATCCCCTGTTGACCGGTCACACCCGCCGTGAGCCATATGTATCGATCAGGTAAATGGAATATTCTGTAGTTAAATTTAGTGTAAAATCAAAGGCTTAACATTAAGTATTAGATATGTCAGTCAAAACACGAACCAACGATAGGTAATATTTCCTAACAAGGTCATTGTAACAACCGCAGAGTTTACGAAATCCTGACTTTAAACCAGGTTGTTGAATTAACTGTAACATCAAATTGTATGTCAGTAGCCTGTCTCCTTTTAAAAATTAACCGCACTGGGAGCATGCTCTTGGGTATCGAATAAGTTGGGAGACATTAACACCATAGGCGGGATATTACTACAAAAATAAGGAAAATTGACGATGGAAAAGCTGAGGTCAAATTGTTTGTCATATAGTTTAGTTGTTAGTTAATTAGCCCTTATAGTCCATAGTCATCAAAATGACATCCTATATACTCCCTAAGTCAATAAAGAATGTGAGAAATAATCGGAAGATGATCTTTTATATAAAGATATGTTTCGAAGAGTATTGAGTGATTATACCTACAGGCTTTCTGACTGAATTTTATTGAATTCAGTTCTATAGGGTAGAAAAACAAATACCAATCAACCTAAGTGCCTTAACGGATAATTCAACAATAAACTTTAACTACTTATTTATTACATTAGATTTATAAAAGGCATAAATATATATTTCTGCTTAGCGTGGTACAACAATCTAAAGACAATCCGTATCAGTTGCTTTTGTTGGTATTGGCTTGAAAAACACCCAATATCTAAAGAGGTGTGTAAAATAAACAAAGATATATCCCAATTAACACTGGATCTTTGGAAGGGAGATCAATCTTTCATCAAACTTGGCCTTGATGAAGTTTTCTTCACCTGATCAACTGAAGCCGGTTCTTTACACTTTTTTGTTCGCACTACAATGATGTATGAAAGACTACTGATATCAGCGTTGAAAGATTCATCTACCAATCCTGCGGCAGACAAAAAATATACATTTACAAGCATGGCCTTTAAGAAAATGAATTTCTCTATAGTCTGAAAGCTGCTGTGGCATCTAGGCAGGTCTAGTCCTCGGCTGTACCCATGGCCAATGCGTTTATTCCACTATAGTCAGAGTTCTTCCATTTTCAATGCAGACACATGAAAATATCAACTAATAATACTCAAAATAAATGTTCTAGAATTTGTAAAAGTTTGAAAAATTTGCTAAATGTTAAAATTTTGTAATTTATGATATTCCCTTTCCGTTCCTGCTACCCAAAGCTTTATTTGCAAAAATGAATGTCTGAAAAATGAGCGATTGTGCTACCCGGTACATTTTGCAAAACTTAAAGAGGCATCTTAATTTTTACATGTATTAAATCAAGGATGTATCAAATCTGAATTATATAATTAAATAGCTGATTTTGGAAAACTTTAAGAGTAAGCAGAGGACAATTACAGTGATCTAGGTAGTCCATCTTAATTAAGCTTCCACTAGAATTTAAAAAAGATTTTAAATACTGTAAAGATTTAAAAATCATATCTGGCTATTGTATACTTTGTGCTTCTGAAGTTTGAAGTTTTGATTTGAAGTACGAATGCTTTTATATTTAATTTGTAAAAGATAGAAAAAAAAAACACAAAAAAATTTACGACACGTAATGATATTTCATGAAATACCAGTACATTTGTGTACTTAAATGTACGCTTAGGAAACGCAATATTGCTTTGTACGTTTTGCAAAATATTTCAAATGCAAAAAAAAAAAAGTCAAAGAGAAGTGAAAAAAACTTTGACTTTGCAGAAAATGAAGGAGTTGAAAGAGGTATCATCCATTTTTATCACAAATTGGTTAACGAATGGTAGTTCAGTAGGAGTGGTGGCTTTTGATACTACTGCACGTATTGTCTCCTCGCTCAAGCTTGTGACGTCAGATGAGGTGCGAAAAAGTTTGGTAAAATTGTTAGATCGTATTGGAGCAGGTGGAAGCACATCTATTGGGACTGGTCTAAGGAAAGGAATAGAGGTATAAAAGCCATAAGTTTTGCCAAAGAATTAATATTTTATCTTTGAAATAAACGCCATCAATACATATATTCTGAAATGTTCCTATTAGTTTCTGTTTAAAGTTTATCAAATTTTGACAACTCTCTGACTGAATGACAATGACACTGAATAAAATTTGTTATGCATAAGTGTTAACTATTTAAGAATGTACAAGGAAGTGATAACAAGGCCTCTTATCAGACTATGAGTCTGTTTACATCCGAAGAAGAATGGTTTGTATGATATAATAAACTTTAAAAAAAAACTGATTGTCTTGAATGATTTTTTGAATTAATCCATACTATTAATTCAATAACCGGAAAAGCTTTTATGTTATTACAGTACTAAGAAGTTAAGATATACTTTGGTGTATTTTGAGTAGCTTCCGTTTTTTTTTTTTAAATCAGGTTCTTAAAACAAGCGGTGAAAGTATAGAAGGAAACGAGATAATTCTAGTGTCGGATGGAGAAAATACTAATACACCAGGAATCAAAGATGTCAAAAATGAAATTTTAGCCGAGCACGTTTCTGTCACGACGGTTGCCATAGGTAAAGAGGCAGACAAAGATATGGAAAATCTAGCCAAGGAGAGTGGAGGCTCAAGTCATTTTTATTCCGGAAAAAATAATTCCACAGCTCTTATTGATAGTTTCATTAAGATTGCTGAATGTGCTTCTGATGACGATAATAAAATGTACCAGGTAAGTATAAACATAATTTTACAGGGCCCACCTCCCGCACAAGATGTGAGTTTCCCTTAGTTATCACCATCTTTATATCGCTCCGTCCGTCATTAGCTTTGTGTGAGACAATAACTTGAGTACCTTTTAACATGAAGTCTTCTTCTTCACTACATTGGTACGAGAGAAAACCTCTTTTATACTTACAACATACATTGGTTGTATGTGGAAGCTGGTAAGACGATTACAACTACTGGGTTTTTTATTCGGGGGGGGGGGGGGATCCATGCAGGTCTAAGGTATAGATTACTGACATGACCATTGTGATGCTTACAGATTTTATGTGTAATGAAAATGTGGAGAATAGTTAAAGAGAGATATAGAGGAATTTTCTGTTTATTACATTTTTTCTTCCCTTCGCATGTTAGTTAAAGCTAGGTATAGGCGTTTTTAAGCAAATGAGCTAATACAAACGCATAAGAGGTATATTTATTATTCAGAGAAAGTTTTGATTTATATTCTTATGCATACTTAGTACCTACGATATGTTATAGCCAGTACACATTATGACGTCATATTATGACGTCCTTGTTCTTACCTACTGGAGGTAATAAAACACAACAACAAAACAGCTTCGGCGCAAGGGATTACCCTATTTAATTTCACATAAAAATTGTATAATGCTAAGAAGAATATTCTATAGATTAATAAAACTACTGCAAAAATCCTAGGCATTTTCTCATTTGATCGGAAATTGAGGAAGCTTTTACCGGACTGTACATTTTTACCCTGATTCAACTTAAAACTTTACAAATAGAAAGTATACAAATGAGCTGTTGATATTTGTGCAGCAACACCAGCAATCTTTGGAATATTTTGCTTCTAAATATACCTTGTTTCAGTTAAATAAAATAGAGCATGCCCTTGCGCCGAAGCATTTTTGTTGATGACTATTATAATCTTGTGTAGTAAAAAAACAATGACGTCATAAAATGACGTCATAATGTGTACTGGCTACCTCATGTCGTGGGTACCAAGTATGAATTAGACAATACGTTTTAACTTTCTCTGTATAATAGATATAGTCCTTAGGCATTTTAATTAGTTTATTTGCATAGAACTGCCCTTACCTAGCCTTAACTCGCCTGCGTTTGCCTCTGTCTTTCTAATAACAGTGTCATAGGATGTGACGTCATAGCTAAGCAATTGTGAGATTGATAACTGTTACATTAGTTTTAGCAACGTATTTTGGAAGAAATTGGCTTTTCTTAGACTCTATCAAGATGGTTTAGTTACTATCTCTATCTTGTGACAGACCAGAAATTATATTTACTTACTTTGATATCAATTCACACTCTCACTGAATATCACTCTGGTATCCTTTCACACTGTGACAGAATACCACTTTTACTACATAAATAAATCACAGTATTTCACTGATTTCACTGTTGAAAATATAATAAATGTACCTATATATATATATATATATATATATATATATATATATATATATATATATATATATATATATATATATATATATATATATATATATATATATATATATATATATATATAGAGACAATTGTGATGTAATGAAGTTAGCAAGTTTAAGTAGCTTTGTTTTGGATGCTGGTTGAATTTAAGACCTCTCTTGAATAAACATCAAGGCTAAAATGTCAAGACTTGAATTTTGGTGATGCATAACAGTAACCCCGATACTCTGCAACGTAGAAAAGTCCTAAATACATGTAAATCAAAAGCATAAGCATATTGCAAGACTCCGTGTAACGTTTTCTGTTTACTAGTTAACCACTGTCTTCTGGTTATGGATTAAGATTAAAGTGTTAAATACTGACTTCGATATTTTCTCTTACAGATAGAGAGCAAAAGCTTAAGTGTTCTAAAAGGTCAGAACTACAGTACCGTTGTTTATGTTGACTCCACATTAGGACTCGATACAGTTTTATTGTTGCAAGGCCCTGATGTGAGCTATATTTCAGCTTCACTCATAGGACCCGGAAATAGGACTTGGACATCTGATACATGTACAGATTCATGCCGTATACAAATTAGTGGTCTAGCAGAGGTACATTTCTGATAATATTCATTGCATTCCATCTCAACTTTTTACAGTTTAGTTTACTAAAACATTGGTTAGATGCATGTCGCCTCCACTTGTCTTTTTGTCTGTAAGAGGGCTATTCTGAAATTATTGACGCATTGTGGTTATTCTTCTTTCTAATGAACCCTTTTGTTGAAAATTGGAATATGAACGTTTGACAAACACTAAGAATCAATAAAAGCAAATCATTGGTATCAATGGTATCAATGGTAATGGATACCCGGCGCAATCACTAAATCAGATATTTTAAAATAGGTAACACCTACGTTATAACTCCCGTGGATCCATAGTAAGACCGAAAATAAATCAAATTATTTATATATTTTTTTCGTTTTTATTTTGACTTTATTGTGTGTAAGTTTGTTAGATTTTCAAACAGAAATAAGGAGATCATAAAAAATTTAAGCATGGTATAGAAATTTGATTACGAAAACAAAATGGATTTTGACGTCAAGGCCTCGCAGCGAGCATACATAAAATTTAGTGTAGCGCTGTGGAGAACCCTTGTCCAGACTAAGCAGTAACAATGCGACAAGACATGTCTAAGGGTTTGTTTTTTCATTGGTATATTTTTTCTTACAAATCATTCATTTCGGTAGAAATTTTGCACGAGCGTTGCAAACCGATATGGTTGTTTTCTGTTTTTTTCTTCTTATCTGAAAATTATCAATTTTTCCAATTTCGGGTTTGTTGACTTAAAGTGAAAGTGCTGATATCCTTGTTTCATCATCTTGTTTGTCAATAGCTTACCTCATTCTATAAATTATTTAACATATATGCTTCTGCGTATCAAATCATGTTAGAAATATACTCCATATTCAGGTGTTGAGTATATTATAAAGAATGCATATGTCATTGACTATTAACAATTTTCATGAAAATTCATTCCAGTAGATTAAAGTTATGTATGTTAATAATAAGTAGAAACATTTATAACTACAAGCGCATGCTTATCTGTTTAACTTCTTTTCAACTTAATTTATACCATTTAGTGAGTAACACCTGATAAACATATGCTGACCACGTATTAAGTCAGTAACACTCAATAAATCTTAATAAACCCCTTCCGATGAAAATGGATTCTCACTTTGCAAACTTTTAACTTATCTCATTTCGTAAAATTATCCCTCTCAACTAAAGAAAAATATTCGTTTGAAAGTTTACTTTTTGCACATTTCGAATTTTGATAAGTGCAGTCAACCTCTCGCCAGAAAAGCAAGCTGTACACTATTTCAGCTTATTATTCATACAATATACAAATCTAAAGTAAGAATAATTTGATACTGATTATATGTATATGGAAATAAACTTTCAGGAAGCATGTAAGATTAAAACTGGAATGAGAATATAATACATTCTGTTGAGAACAATGTAAATGTTTAGAAATTTGACTAGTATTGGATGAGATTCGTATGATATACAATGAGTTGTTTTATGTAGTAATAAGCAACAACAACAATAAATAAATAAACAAATAAAAAAGATATCATATTATTCATACATCCGATATATCTATTCGGGAATATAAATTTCTCAAACTTGTCCTTTTTCATGAATATTGAAGGTGGGTACTTACACCGTGCAGATTTCTTCAATCGCCGATATGGACATGATTTTAACATTAATAGTGCACTCATTTCCAAGAGATCCCTCGGAGGAAGTATTCACTGCGACTGCGTGGATATCTACAGAATCGTTTGATTTTTCGCCCTCTACCCCTATTGTCCTCTATGCTTTAGTTATGAAAGGATCGTCTCCAGTGCTGGATGCTCACGTTTCAATGAACATCGAAGATTCTGAAGGCGAAATAATACCAGTGAATCTTTTAGATAATGGTCTAGGTAAGTATTTGTGTTCTTCAATAAGAACCCCATTGACGCATTCAAAACGAGAGAAAAACCCTGATATGGCAATGGCATTGATAAACATTATTCTAGAAGCATAATAGATGTTTAAAATGCATTATATATCTCTTGAAATGCTTTTTTCCCCCTCGCTTTTACATAATTTACTTTACAATAATTTTAATTATGGCTCATCTCTGTCAATCTCTTAGTGTCTGTTTTGCAGAAATCAATAGCGTGAAATTTACTATCATTCACATCCACTAAGTTTTTCAAAATAAAAGTAAAAATTAAAAAAAAACAAAAAAACACCAGAATATTAATCATTATTCACATTGTAGCAATAACAATATGAAAAATGATTAAGTTTTGGTAAATTCTGTTATCACACATCGAAAGAACTACCATATAGGAATTATTACTACTTATGGACAGAATTCACGTCTTTGTTGTATAAGACAAGCATGTTGCTACGGGTCATTTGATGTGAACGTCTAGAGGAGAGGGGACAGGGTTTTGTTCTGTTTCTGTATTTAAGCGCTCTTAATTTTTCATTTAAGTAATGCTGCAATGGCCTAAGTATACAAAAGTAAGGAGCTATACAGGTGAAGGAAAGGGATCCTTTTTCATACAAGAGCTTATATTTTCTCATCGTTTTCTTTAAACATAGATGCAAATAAAATAAAAATGACAAATATCTGTTTATAAAATTAAATCTAAAATCTGATATTTGCTGAAATATAATTTCCTTTAGGTGAAGATATAATTAAAGGAGATGGACTCTACACAGGCGTGATGTTACCATCTCAAATAAAAGTAGGCGGCAGACACAGTCTTAAGCTCATAGTAACAGGAAAAAGTGGCGAAACAAAAATTCTTGTACCAAAAGTTAAAAGACGAAAAAGAGAAACACAGACTGAAGACAGTAAGGGGAATACTAATTTTGTTCTGTACATCTTATATTCATATATTTTATTCAAATTTTCTTTGCGGTGCTGGGATTTTTGGTAAATCTTTGAAGTTTGATAAATGGTTGTTCATAATCATGTAGGTATAACCACTTTAAAGGTTGTATTCAATAGAAGAAATCAGACAGTTCAGTACTTACCAATAGAAATATCAATTTGATGTAACTTACATGTACGTTTTCAGCAGCCATAAATTTGGAAACAAAAACAGTAGATGAATTTCAACGTGTAGAATCCAGTGGCTCATTCACTGTATATAATTATAGCCAAGTGAATATTACTAATGACATCATATCACCGGCGCGCATAACAACACTCCAAGTGATGAACAGAAATGACATCTCTTTTAATGTAAGCTGGAATGCTGTCGGAGATGACGTCATCTATGGCAAAGGTACAGAAACTTTAGTGTTTCATGTCTAACAAGTACATCATTTTTCTTTCAAATTTTGTAATATTTGTTACAATACATATATTGGAGGGGGAAATTAAATCACCTCCAAAACATCTAATCAGTATGTTTGTAATGTATTTTTATTTATTTTTTTGTAACAGCTTTGCTTTATAACATTTTATTGTCAAAGAACCTTTCAACTTTACGGAACTCTCCAGAAACGGTTGATCCATTAACCGAAAACATACCCACACCCTCTGATCCAGGGAGCTTGGAAGTATTTTCTTTGGAGATACCGGAAGTTAATGCAAACTACTATTTAGCAGTCCGTGCCGTCGATGAAGCAGGAAACAAAGGCGCTATTTCGAACATTCTTTCTTTGTCCGTGATTACTGACAGCACTTGGGAAAGCGAGATACATGTACATGTACTACAATCATCATCTTCATCCAGCAATATTCTGATAATCGCTATATGCGCGGCAGCATTACTTTTGATAATCATACTTGTGGTTGGATGCATTATTTATAACAAAAGAAAGTTGCCTGGAAAAGGCGCAGGCGTCGTCTAGTAGCCGAGAAAATGCATTTTCTGATAGGGCGTAATTGTAGATGGAACTCTTGTTGATAATTGACAACACCAAATTAGCTCAAGTGAACCTAATAACCTGATGTAATACATATACATTTAAACAATATGTGCTCATTGATACAAAAATTGCAATGACAATGTTTTGAAAAATGTTAGTACAAAAACAGATGGTAGTGAATAAGTCCAATTTAAGTGACAGTATAAATAGTTGTATAATAATCATGTTTAATTATGTACAAAAAACCTCTTGTTAATGAAAAGAAAAGACTAACAAATGAGATTTGTGGTCTCTGTAAAGAGTAAGTATATGTATTCCCTAAAACAATAAGAGGCGACATAGATAAAACTAATTAACAGTCATCTTTATAAAATAGTGCATTATTCATGGGAGCACATGTTTTATTGATTGTGAATAGCATTTTTATATTCTGTGCATATTTTCACTCGTTATAAACACCGATTAATTAACATTACTTTCAATTGTAGGAAAAGCAATGTTGACTGAATACATTCCTGCTGGCTAATATCCGAGTTTCAATTATTTTTCATTCTGACAATTTCGAATTTTAATTTTTTTTTTATTTGGAAACCAAAGAGAAGACACCCGAGCTATTTTACCCAGTATCTTTGTTTGACATTTAATTTTCTTCTTTTCTGTCGGTTATTTCTTCAAATTTTCCAGTATGTTGGCTATAGAGCAAAAAAAAAAAAAAAAAAAAAAAAAAAAAACTCTCTGTGGTTAACATTGCTGACAAATTTCTTCTATTCTAAATTCTTTTTTAGCTCTTTTTATCTGGTAACGAGGTAAGCGAGACAGATCGTCTTGCCAAGTTACCAGAGCAAAATTACTTCATGACTTTTGGAACTTTCGATCACCCAAAAAACTCCCATTCCTATATAGGAATGGAATTTACGTTTTCCGTCAAAAAAAAAAAAAACAACTGTAAATTGTAATTATTACACCCATTTAGAGACATTTGAAAGCTCCGTTGTCTTCTCTTTTCAAAATTATGTAAGCATTTTGTGGAAACGTTGAATCTTTAAATCACTAAATTGCATTGCAAAAATTGAGCATTTGTTATTATTTATTTTTTACTTTCGCAAACTCGGAAGTTTTTAATGGGTCCGTGATGAGGAGAAGAGAGAGTCATCAGGTGTTATGGTAGATTCACGTTGTCTGTTGTCTGATTGTAGACATTACTTGACTGGATGTTAGATCGAAATCTATTCAATAAATTCAGAGTCCTATTAATTCTAACGGGATAGGCAACTCTTGAAAGTCTCTTGATATCTCGCAAGAGTCTGAATTTCATGTATGTCAATTTTAATTAAATAAATCATATATTAAATATAATTTAATGTTATTAAATATTATAAACAAAACCTTTATCAATAAAAGAAAATTCAATATATATATGTCATTTTCAAAAACAACACATGCCCCTCCGTATTTCCGAGATTTTGCCTAATTTTGGTTGCGTTTTACATATAGCGAGCGGCTCGAAACTTAAAACAGCATTTTGGAGAAGAGAAAGTATTGATCCAAGATAAATTTTATACCCTGTCCGTCCGTTTGTCTGTCTAGCTATCTGTTTGTTTGCAAAAACTTTAACATTGTCCATACCTTTTGATTGGTTGGAGTTATGGCTCTTTTATTCCACCTGTGTGATCCTTGTGACAAGGCTTGAATACAAACATATTTGACCTCTTGACCTTGGAATTTGACCCAATTTTGCAAGAATTTACCCAACTTTAACCTTAGCAATAACTTTTAAACAGTTGGTGCTACATGTAGGACTTTCATACTTTACAAATGTATTCAATGTGATAAGACCTGTCCATGGCTATAATATTTTTTATACCTTTAAACCTTGGCCTTTGAGTTTGACCCACTTTTAAAAACTTTAACAGTGGACATAACTTTTGAGCAGTTAGCACTAGGGCCTTCATATTTCACAAGTGTATTTGTGACAGGGGTCTTGTATAGATCTGGTAGTTGTAGATAGAAATAATAATCAAGACAGCTGCGGGTTCGTAGTTTGTAATTAATTGGTATACGAGGGGTGATCAAAAAGTTCTCAAACTATCTCTATATTTACAAAACCACTATTCAGATCAGAATGAAATTTGGCACACAAATAGTAATAAACATGTTCTATAAATAGCAGATGTTTACATAATGTTTGCCACATGTTTGTGACGTCACAATGTGAAAATGACGTCAATATGTTGGTGACTTGTAATAAAAATGGCTGACTCAATCGCACTCGAGGAACGAAAGGCTATAAAGTTTAACGTATATCTTGAAAATTCTTTTGTAGTAGCATATAATAAATTGTACAAGGTTTATGAAGACAAAAGACTTGCAGAAGTTCAATCATTAATTAGATTGATTGTTTTAGTGAAGGAAGGAAGATGGTTAAAAATGATGTTTGGTCTGGTGCCCAGTGAAGGTAAGCTGGGGAAGAGATGTGTCCTTAGTTGTGCATTTTGTTACGAAAGATCGGCAAGTTACAGTTTGAAATATAGTTGAGTATTTTAAGAATATTACAGTCATTAAATTCCACAAGTACCGTTTAATTTAGACTTTAAACATATCAGAAGTGATAAAAAGAAGGCACCCATACTTTATCCACAATGGAAAAACGACGAATCCAAGACAGAGATGTCGGGTTGTGATGGTCACCATGCTCATTCTGGGAAAAGATATCCTTACCATTCCATTCTATTGCCCAGATTTGGCCATTTATGATAAATGGACAATTCATGTTTTAAAAAATTACATGCATGGTAAGAAATATAAGACTCGGAAAAATCATTTAGCTTCTGTGAACAGAGCGCTAAGGAGCATGTTACGTGACCGCCTGGATCACGTGATTCGTGCATGGGCAGAACGGTGGCAGATGTGCATTAAAATTGGAGAGGACTACTTTAAAAAATAATAAACACCTAAATCTAATTTTATTTCTTTTATGGAAGTTATTCAATTAGTTCGCGAACTTTTTTATAACCCCTCGTATAATATAAATATCTGAAATTTAATCACTCTGTAAATATACATATAAATGGTACAATTTAATAAAAAAAAAAAGGATGACAATTCTTTAAACATACAATACAATATACTACAAAATCACAATACATTGATTTCTTACTATGCATAATTTGGAAGAGTTATTCCCTTTTTCGCAACGGAAAGAAAAATTTGATGTCAAATTTTTCACTAAGCAGACTGAGGTACATATATAACTCAAACATAGGAAGCAGTATTCTTTATTTAATACATGTAGTTTATATATATATTAAAGTTATTGAACAAATTCATGAAACTTGCAATCGTCAATAAAATACACACGAATTAGATTCGCATCCTAATTATCTATCATAATGCCTCCATCCAAATCTAAAGGGGAGTTTTGATAAGGCCGCTTAGCGGCCCACTTTTTTCCTAAAAATAAATTTCAATTAATTTTTTCATAATTAGTTTAGAATTCAAGATAAATGTGTTATCTTTTGTTACTTATATTTCAAAAGATAATATGAGATAAATTCACACCCTAGCTGATGCATACTAAGATGTTACCCTCACATGAGTTAACATTAGGCCTATAGGAAAATATAAGAGGGTGGCATTTATAAATCAATCTTTAAAATATGAAGTGTATGAAGGACACTCACCTAATGCTCAGTAATTAGATAAACCTGTCCACTAATATCTTGAAATGTGATGAGTGTCGCGTGTGCACTTCATATCCAAAAATTGAGAATTGCATAAAATTTGCATACCTAAAATTAGACATTCCTGGTTTCTTGATATGACTCTGTGTTAAAATACTAAGCCAAAAGTAGCATTAATTTGTAACTTAGAGATGATTCTCAAAAAGAAATTTCTATTTCTATTTCAAAATAGAAATCATTATCGTTTCCTATCTTCATTTCGATACTTTTTTCCGATTTAACGTTAACGTCACATTTTTAGCTCACCTCCGCGAAGTTTGGAGAGCTTTTGTAAATACCGTCGACATCGGTGTTCCAAGTAAAAGTTTTTTTAATTATAGCAGATTTTTTTTCAAGTATTTCTATGCCCTATATTAATCAGAGTCACGTGATCTAGTGCGTTTCCTTGTCACCAGACAGGTTTCAGATGCTGCATATTCAGCCAAAGAATGTCCAGGTAAATGTTTTAAAAGCAGGTTTATGTTTTTGGAGCAGAGCAGCTACAAACACTTGTCGATCAGACTTGCTTCCTGATGAATCTTCGGATGCACACTACCAGACTTACATCAGATGCTGGATCTGACCTACATTTTCTTAATAAGTGAGCGGGTATAAGATCTTGAAGCTGGCCTCTTTCTTATGTAACTATAAGCCCTATTGTGACCAAACTTGCACTGATGATGCATCTACGATTGCACACTAACGATTAACGTTATTTATCATGCATAGTTATTTTAGACTTTCTTGTAAATATAAATCCACGCTCCAACATGCTAGAGAAGCGCCCATATACATGTATCTCCGTGTGGTTGATGTAGGAAACGTGGATATGTTGAGGCGCAAATTTGTGTAGGATTAAGAATTAAACGTAGCTTTGGTGTTTACACATGTATTTTGAACTGCTGCTCTTGTTTAGCAAATCAATTAAAATGAATTCTGAAAGTCTCTAAATGAGAAGTGACTATGACTAGAGTTGGAGAAGCAACTAAAGTATCTATGGAGAGGTGGGAAGCGAGAGGAATAAGTCCTGGAAGGGATTCTCTCAGTTATGCTGAAAACAAAACGCAGATCTATGTGGAAAAACACTTTTCTTTCACAATGAAAAGGAAACACTCAATGTATTTTAGGTTTTCCATCATTTGGCTATTTACATAATTACGTATAATGAAAAAAAAAATATTTTGAGTGCAATTAATATCATTGATATTATCGAATACATTGCAATATACGGAAGCCGGTAGGTGCTAGTTAAAAAGAAATTATTATCTAGCGGCCAACAGATAAGTTTCTAGCGCCTGCCATTTAAATATCTGGCGGCCGCCAGATAAAATTGTAGTGATTTTTCTTTACAGTGTAACGACATCTACAACTTCTGTTTGTAGTTAGATCTGGGAGTTTCATGCCTTATTAGCAATGATCAAATCTACACTTTATACAAAAAATTCTCTTTTAAGATTATGTCCCTTTAAATTCATGTTTTATTAGATTACATGTCTATACTGCCAGAATCTTATTTGGCGGCTTCTAGTTATTTATGTCGCGACCGCCAGAAAATTATATATGGCAGCCGCCGCCAGTTATTTATGTGGTGGTCGTAGGAAAAGTATTTGGCAGCCGCCAGGTATATATTATTTTTCTAGCAGCCGCAGAATAATTATGTGGCGGTCGCCAAATAAAATATTTGTCTTACCTACCGCCTTCCGTAGCAAAATAATGCTTTTTAAAATAAATCGTATCGATTTTTATTCTTTTTATTTCAAAACATTTTTAAATTCAATTTGATGATATTAAGGTATATTTTTTTTTATAAGAAATGTAGTTGTATAACCTCATTGATGAAAATATATTGCATATACCTGTATAGGAACGTTTTGACGTACATATTTTTAGAAAGATAAGGAGTTTTCCTACAAAATATCAAAATTTCATAATATTTCGTGAGGGATTGAAAAACGGCCTTATCGAATGTCCCCCTTTACGAAAATTATTATGCAAGTGAAATCTAAATATGGTTTACGGACATCATCTCATACCTAATTTAATATTAGAGGAGCATGTATGAACTCTGGAGCAGGCCTTTCGGAGTTTATTTGCAAAATTTATTAATTTATAAGTATATAGAAAATTACCGTTTTGAGTGTGTATTATATCTATACATACACAAGTAAGCTACAAGTAACACATGATAATTTCTGAAAAATATGAATTATTTAAAAAAAAAAACAGTTATGTAAACAATGAAATTACAAAATTACCATCAAGTGTGTACTTAATTTCATCTACACATCTACATGTACACATATACGTGTAACAATTTCTGAAGTATAGATAAATTTGTTCAAAGTAGGGATGTCATGATATTTATTTTCCGTAGTCGATTACTTTATTGCATTATTCGAACGACAGTCTAAAAACATTTTTTTTATTTTTTTTTTCAAACTTCACTGGTATATGACGTATTTATAAGTCAAAAACCCTTTTACTTAAAGCTATTTAAAAAGTAACATCAAAACTACCCGGTAATGCAACGTAACATGTGGATAGCATGATATACATGTATGAAAAAAAATTTTGAAACCTAATTCTCCAAAATGTATGATTTCTCCGTCAATTCGAATTCATCAATCGGTCTGTACATGCAGTCATTTTTTATTTAGTAAGCATTAAAAAATGACAGCCGGTATTTTTAAAAGCTTTTTATGAAATAACTGTGGAAGGGGGGGGGGTGAGTGGGTGGGTTGGTAATGGCAATCTATCCACACGTCAGGTGCCTATGAAATTGTTTAAACAGTTAAAGATACTGCTTATTCAAATATTGATTGCTCTTGCTATCAAAATATCCTTAAACAGTTTAAAATGTAAGGGAATTGTTTTAATAATTATCGAAGTGTCAAAACAAGTCACGGCTATAGTGTGTTCCTTGCATCCTTGCATCTGAGCAATCTTAAAATAACAAAATATAATTGGTACATGGTATAGGATGTAAATCATATACGGTACCAATTTTGATGCACCAGATGCGCATTTCGACAAATTATGTCTCTTCAGTGATGCTCAAGCCGAAACGTTGGAAATCCAAAATATTTCAATAATAAAAAAAGATTTGAAAGAGCAGAAAAAGATGCCAAAAAATGGAGCCAAATACCTCGAAGGATCAGAGCTATGCATGAGGGAGATAATCCTTATTTTTGAAATAAATTTCTAAATATTACCACAGGATTTAAATATATATCCGTATTTTTAAGCTAGTACCGAAGTACTAGGTTACTGGGCTGTAGAGACCCTCGGGGACTAACAGTCCACCAGCAGAGGCCTCGACCCAGGGGTCATAATGTAAATCATATACGGTACCAATTTTGATGCACCAGATGCGCATTTCGACAAATTAAACTAGGGATGACTATTCAACTATCAGTCGAATGGACCGAAGATCGAATGATGAAACGATATTCGAATATTATACATATAATTAATAAATGCAATAAAAGAGTGATAACGAGATGGAATTCTCATCACAAAATTAAGAAACCGCATTTCCTCAAAGACGGTCGATAATTTAATTATCCTCAACAAAAAAAACAAAAAAAAACAAAAACAAAAAACAAAAACAAAAAAAACAAAAACAAAAACACAAAGAAGAAAACGGCTGACTTTCCATGTACGTATAAAAATTACAGAAATTTCAAGTGCTTCACTACTGCGAGAATTATCTGTCAGTAACTGCCTATGTTGTTTTTGTAATATATTACCCACCAATATACTGGGCTTTGTTTACAAGTAAAATTATTAATTATTTTATCCTTATAAAGATGGTATTTATATACCTATTTTTCCATGTGTTTTACCATGTAACAGACCATGCACTTGTACGTACAAGGTCGTAAATTAAAGTTTAAGGTGATATTTGTTCTAGTACATATTTCGTAATTCAAACATTTTAATGTATCTCTGTTAAGTTTTTAGAGAAAACTGAATGAACTCTGTAGATCAACTATACTTTGTCTCAGCCATTTTACCAACAAAATAAAACACTCTACACCAGAGCAAATATTCCTTTAAGATGTATTTATCAACAGAATATAATGAAACTCTTTTGACATGATCAGATTTGATATTTAGTTTCTGCTTTCCAGTGAAATAAACAGGGAAGCATTAATACAAATATGCATTGTTTTCCCCACAAAGCGCAGTTAAGGTAAAGATGATGCACTTTAAAACTTATACAGATTATCAATTATGTTGGGTGAAATATTGTTTTGGATCCGCCTATGTCTGTCCGCTGGAGTACTTGCAGATGACCTCCTCAAGCTAAATAAAACTTTATATTAATGATACTCACAAAGTGTAGTGATGTTAGTATCATTGAAAGTTTTCGAAATGGCTTCCTTTGGCATGGAAACAAAATAGGCTTTTCCATAGGAACCTAAAACACTATATAATTATAATTTCATAAAGAACCATTCCGTTTTACGAAATGTTGAAATCCTGTTTTGGAAGTTTTAAACCCCAGGGACCCTTTTTACGTAAGAAATTATGACTATTGTAAACAATTTTAGCTATTTCTAACACCCTGCATACCCAATATTTTAGATAAATATACATGTTTCAATGGCGACAGTGAAAAGGTTTGTCTAACTGATTCCATCCTTACTGCAGATATCACTTTGAATTGATGTAAGAAATAATCCTTTAATGCTTCAAAATAATTGCCTGAGCAGTTGCTTAGAAGAAAAGATATTAAAAGTTTTCATCTAATCCTTTTTAGACTGGAAATGTTTTAATGCTGCATACACAATTTAACTTTATTAATATTGAGAAGTTAAATTAAGATTGTCAAAAAAAAGGCGATAACGCTTGCTATAATTTGCAATTAGGGGAGATACTCAATGTTTTGTAACCTCTGCAATTCTGAATTGTCCCCTGGCGTTGAAATTAAATTATACATGTGTTATATGAAGTATTATGAACTCAGCCTTCAGCTTTTTTTTTTTTTTTTTTTTTTTTTTTTTTTTTTTGGTTACATTTTTATATACACATATAATTATATTACAAGATTTCTATAATTTGTTAGTATAGCTTTGCAAGTATTGTTGAAACTAATACCTACGAAAAAGATGAAACAGTTTTCTGTTCCGAGGCAACAAACATATACTGTGCAAAAATTATAAATATGTTAAGCTAAAGTTACAAAACATGTAGGGAAAAAAGATAGATAATGTATAAAGTGCACCTGTGTCAAATGTCCGTGTAATTTAATACTAAATCATCCAAGTTTTGCATCTTAAATTGCGCTAATAGGAGCATAAATTTTCCGACTTTTCATTCACACCAGTCGCGTTGATTGTATGAGTATTATGTGTTGTAACCTTGCAGCGACGTTGAAATACAAGATCTAGCTATATAGACAGTCAACAGTTGCACTTCTGAATATAAAATATTTTGGGCTTTATTCTGCACGACAACTTGATGCTTTTATTTTTTATTCCATAGGGTATGTTGTGTTACCTTACAGATTCAAGTATCATTCTTGCCATTGTATATGAAGAATTAATACGAAGCGGAGAAATGCGAACTATTCACAGGTATGTCTCACAAACTAGTATTCTAATGACAATAATGACAAAATTACAGCAGAATTACCAAACATCTAGGTACATAACTTAGAATCACTGTTTGCTTATTTGGTGTCCATATCTCTGGTGAGATTGCTGGAGTCTTTCTAAATTCCGCATCAAACAGTATCGGGACATTATTGAGAAAAGCAGTAATGTAACTTTGATTCACATTAAAGACCTTTCGATTATTGGTTGCCTTTTTGTTTGTAATTTATCTTCGATAACTTAATTTTTATTAACAATAAATAATGTTCTTCTCAAAGAAGTACAACAAAGAAAACAAACATGATATTGATTTTACACATGCAACAGAAGCATGTGATTGATTAATTGTTCAAAACTATTAGAATATAATGAAGCTCCCCTCCCCGCAATTAAAAGAAATATTTCGAATATATTAACACTGGTTAAAAAATAGGACATGTCCAAAAGTGAAAGAACATGGAGCTTTTTCTGCTAGAAAAATACTGATTTATATGTAAGGTACAAACCTTTAAGACTATTAAGGATTAATTGCTTTATACACGTATAATGAACATGACTCAGAGATAACAATTTACACAGATTTTAAAGACCGGATGAGGAAGTCAATTTATTGATATTATTGTTTGTTAAAACATACAATTGCATATTAAGTAAGCATTCTCTTTATAAGGAATACATAAATACATTAATAATACTGTTAATTAATAATTATATCTTATTTGAATTCCTTTTTTTTTGTTAATACTGACCTTGTGAATTCAAGTTTTTTTTTTATGGGGATGAGAGATCAGTTTTGTAATTTAATGGTATTGAAAAGATGTAATACGATATTTTCATTTTTAAATAGCTTTAAAAATGTATTTGCTCAAGGTAAATGTCAATATTTGTTTCGACATTAATGTCAACTAATGCTAGTATTTACGTTAAAAGCGAAAAATGGTTTCTCAAATATACTCATCGGTCATTCACAACTATTTGCTGATATATTTTCAAAGGTCCTAAATCTGTATTGCTTACCTGGAAATTAAAATTTATTATGAAATGAAAACGTTTCAAAAGGTACCTTTTCCCTGGACTTCTTTGGAGAGATCTACATCTAGAAAATCTCGGTTTTCTGATACAATTTTCATTTGCACGTATAAATTGCCTGCTGGAGTTTGAAAGAAATTTTTCTGTTTAATAGACAAAAAGAAAACCAAAAAAGAATTCCATGAATTTAGTGATAGTGATAAAAAAAAATCCCACTTTTGATTATAATGTCGATATTTACAATTCTTAGCAAAGTCTTTCAAAATACATTTAATTCTATACATATATAACTAAGTATCATTTTTCGAAGCCTCGCGATATAAATCTTAACTGACGAATCAAATTTACTATAAAAATATATCATTATTTATACAATGACGAGAATTTCAAATCAAAGATCAGAAAAGCACGTAGTATGGGAGGGGGGGGGGGGGGCTGTTCCCCCACTTTTACCACAAACAAAACCTTTTATTATTGAAAATGTTCATTGAAAGGCTGGTCCCCACTCCTTTTTCAGCGGCAACTTATTTTTCCGAGATAGGTTTTTGGTATTTATAAGCGATACATTTTTTTTGTGAATACTAGTTATTGTAAATAATCTAAACTAATAAAAAATACGCGAGAATGAAATAGAGGGAAACTTACCACAACCATCACATTGTTATTTTCTTTGTCTGATAGTGTAAGTTTACTATCTTTAAGTCATTCTAAATATAATTGTTTTTAAGATAAGGTTAATCATTTATTCCTATATAGAATAGCTCTGTATTAGAGTATCCTTACAATTCATCTATTGTTTAATAAATCTTAAATATATAGATTTGATCTTTTATTGATGAAGAAAAATAACATTTAATCAGATTTCTTTTTATTTTATCATAAGAAAAATCCCATCTCAAGATCAAACTTCAAATACAGATAGACCTTTGTTCATTTTAGAGATTTCCGAAAAGGTTTGCAATTTTTGTAAGAATTTTTTTTCAAATCAAGACAAAACACTATTGCGTACGAAGAAGAAAAAGAAACACTCCACAACGATTTTTGAGTGCATATGCAGCAGCAGAAACTGGAACAGTGAGCATGACGTAAAAGCAATTATTAAGGACCTTCATGATCTGGATATGTTAACCGGAAAAGAAAGACTTAGTGAAATAAGCAAGGAATATTTGTCAAAATTTAGTTCATTCAATTTACTGTTTAGCAACATACATGTATTTAGTGATTGCAACATTCATTTTAGGACAATAGATTGTTGCCTGAGATCATTGCAGATTCTAAAATGTGGCGGGAACGTCTTCTGCCAAATGCTGCTAAACCACCTAGACATCAGTACAATCACTCAATCCTTTATATATTTATTCACTTAAAAAAAATAGCAAAGTTTCCTGTTGTCCTACTGCAACCTTCATGAACTGCATCCTCAGAATTAGTCAAAATGTAAACCAAAAATGCCTACTGCACTAAAATTTCGTTTTATCTTCACTATGCTAAGCGGTTTTTAAAGCACCTGTTTCGCAGTGAAAATCATAGGGGAATAAAAAATAGATTGGCTAAAAAGTTTCTTATTCATTTTGGTAGATTTGTAATATTTCCCTCATATTCCAGAAGCATATCCTCTGCTGTCAGCTATAGGCTGAACATTTAATTTGATGGATCACTAAGCTTATTTCATTATTGAATAAAATCACCTTTGATCGTTGTCTAGATATTATTGTCTCTGTAAACACATATCTTTTATGAATTTGTTATCGTTAAATCTGTTTCGGTGCTCTTTTCGTTCTTGTTTTGATTCCTCGTTGTTTTATTATTTATTGTGTCTAAATCCTATTTAACACATTGTAAGGCCTACATCCAAACAATAGGCCCATTTGCCACAACACTCACATGAATCACTATGGCCCTTCTGTTCTTCATTAGCAGAAATTTTCCCTATGTATTCCAATGTAAAATTACCATCACATATTGCGGCCCCATCCTACCCTTCTCCCCCAGAGGTCATCAAGATCTGACCAAATGTAAATCTACATTACCTGGGGATGCCTCCATATTAATATGACTAATCATGGCTTTGCGGTCCTTGAGAAGATGATTGTTAAAGATATTTCCTATTTATTCCTGTATAAAACTGATCGCCCATGTGGCCCCAGCCTACCTCGGGGGTCACTATTTGAAGAAACTTTAATCTAAACTAACTGAGGATACTTCCATATAAATATGGCTAATCATGCCTTTACTTTTCTTGAAAAGATTTAAAAAAAAAAAACTTCCTATATATTCTTATGTAAAAGTTTGATCGACCATTGTGGTCTCACCCTACCCTTGGGGGGGGGGGGGGTCATGATTTTAACAAACTTGATTTTATAATACCTGAGGATGGTTCCATATAAATTTGACTAATCATTGTTATGCCATTCTTGAAAAAAAAATTAAGATCTTGTCTATACTTTTCTATGTAAAACTCTGATCGCTCATGTTTGCCCCAACTTATCCCAGGGGTCATGATTTGAACAAATTTGAATCTACTCTAACTGATGGTGCTTCCATATTTTATGACCAATGGCTTTGTTGTTCTTAAGATTTTCGAAAGATTTACCCTATATATTCCCAAATAAAAATTTGATCGTTCATACTGACCTCGCCCAACCCCACGGGGTCATTTGAACAATATTGAATCTAGACTACCCGAGGATGCTTCCATATAAATATGACTGATCATTGATTTGCTGTTCTTGGAAAGAACTATTTTAAAAAAAATTCCCTATATATATATATATATTCCCATGTAAAAGTTGATCGTTCATAGTTACCACACCCTACCCCGGGGGTCATGATTTAAACAAATTTGAATCTACAGAGGATGCTTCCACAAGAATATGACTAAGAATATGACTAAATATAGCTTGCTATTCGTAAAAAAAAAGCATTTTAAAGAATTTTCCTATGTATTCCCACGTTAAACTTTGATCACTCATAGTGGCCCCGCCCTATAACTAGGGGTCATGATTTTAGCAAATTCGAATCACAGGATGAAAAGCCAGGTTTCCCAAATTTGGAAACCCGATGGAAACATATGGGAATCGTGACATCAGTAGTTTCCATATAGTTTCCATTTTATGGAAACCACATAGTGGTTTCCACGTAGATTCCCAATATGGAAACAATCAACCTGTGGTTTCCCGTAAGTTTCCCAATATGGGAAACCGTGGAAACATGCAGTAGTGGTTTCCACGTAGATTCCCGATATAGAAACAATCAACCTGTGGTTTCCCGTAAGTTTCCCAATATGGGAAACCGCGGAAACATGCAGTAGTGGTTTCCACGTATATTCTCGATATGGAAGCAAACAACCTGTAGTTTCCTGCATGTTTTCCAGATATGGAAAACACGTATGCTGTGGTTTACACCTATTTTCCCGATAATAGACATTTTGGAAACGTGTATCAAAAGAATAATAAAAAAAAACTGTTTGTGTAATTCTGTGTAATAAAATTGAACATTCTGTGACAAATAAAAATTTTTTTTAACATTTTAGTCTCGGTAAAACTCATAAAGACACGTGAATTGGAATTAGTAGTAAGAGAAGATTTAATACAACTTTTAACTTTAGAAAAGTCAGTGTAAACTATTCAGATAAAATTCAATCATTGCGCTAACCCTTGTAATCGCGGGCATCTGTTCTCACGTGCCACAGGTGGAGACACGTGTCGCGAAGACACCTGTGTATTTTTTGTATATTCTATGTGATTTGAGAGGGTTTTCTACCTAAAGGGAACAATGGGCTGTGGTCAAGCATGTACATACACATAGTCTCCACAAACTCAGTTTAAATTTAGGTGATAATAGCCGGCCATTGATTTGATTTAAAAAAAAATAATTTAAATTATCAATAAGACCACAGAATATTGATAAGATAAGCTACATTAATTTTAAGATGTTCAATGAGAGAAGAAAAAAAAAGAATTGATTTTAATTTTTCATTACTGATTAAAAAACAAAATTTCCTAACCGTTTAAAAATTATATATACTTTTCTATCGGTCTAGAATAAATCTAAATTCTCTTTATGTGTTAAATCATAATTCTTTTTCAAACAAATTTGTAAGTGCATAGATAAATGAAATAAAATTTCTTAATCGGTAAATAACGAATCGTCCTTGTTTGACATCAATGTAAACTTTGAATATTGAAAACATAGAAAGAATTATTAATTATCAACTTTGTTGCCTGCTTAATTCGCAAATTGTTTATGAGAAAGAATGCAGATGGATCTATTATACAACATAAGAACTAAATTACTAATGTTTTGTGTGAAATTCGTATATAGTCCTCTACAAAGACATTGATAAAATTAAATACAGCAGAATAATATTCATATACAAAATTAATGAATGTTAACTAAATAACATTTTTTTTTATTTATATCTGTACACAGACCCTGATGTAGTAAATGTCTTCATTTTTCGCAGGGACTTACAATAATGTTGGTCTTAAATGCATACATGCACGTATAGTTAATTTAGCCATTTTGTACACAAAGACCAATGCTGGCTCTAAATAAAGAAAAGTCTATGATATTTATATAACATGATTTTCTTTTCCTTAAGAACAACATCTTCTGAAGAACTGCGTGCTAAGGCAATTCATTGAAGAAAAAAAAACAATAATTTATTAATTGTTTTACACGTAGATGCTTAGCGAAAACTTAATATTTTTAAATCGTGTATTATGTTAAACAGAAGGTTACCCCTTTCAAATTTAAGCCCCCTCCCCTCCTTCAAAAAATGGAGAGAAATGGAAAAGTTTCTTTCGATATTTATGTATAATATACTGATGTGGTGATTGTCAATACTTCTACATGTACAAACATTTCTTTATATATATGCCGTCCATTTCTTGATTTTTATACCCCTACATGCACCATTACTTATTTGAAAAAAAAAAAAAAACTGCACTTAAAACTGTCTACTCAAACCACAGGCCTGTATAATTTCAGTTTGGGGCACAAACTTTACCAGAAAGTTCTTAACTAGCAAACCTTATCAGAAATTACCAGAAAAAAGTTATATATGAAAGATACAGGGCGGTACTGGCTGATTGGTTATAGCCACGTATATATATACAGCCCTACACATCAACGAGTATACACCGGGCATTATTTTCCAACAAATCAGATGATCAAATATTGACAAATTGTTACCAGTCACGACTAAAATTCTGAACGCAATGGACATGATTGTAGGTTACCTACAATAATTCTGAGCTTATTTTAATTATGTGTTTCAGGTCAGTAGCAACAGTTTCAAAAGTGGGGGGGGGAGGGCTTCCACATAAAAATCTGACAAGCCAAAAAAAAAAAAAAAAAAAAAAAAAAAAAGAGAAGAGCATAACCATTTACTTTCACCCCCTACCCCCCCCCCCCCCCCCCCGCATTCTACGGGCCGGTGTTTTCCAAATTAAAATACTGTTTTCCCTACCTTTGCTCAGTCTGACTAAAGCCAGCCTCTACTATTTCACTTCGTTCGTACGAAGTGAAATAGTAGGGGCTGGCTTTAGTCAGACTGTACCTTTGCTTAGATATTGGTTCGTTTTTTTCACTTTGTGTTTACTCTCCTTTTTTTATAAATCAATTTTCAGATTTAATGTGAAAAATTCTGATACATTATAACAGTGAGAATTATCTTAACTAAAGGCAAAGATGTTTGAAGTAAAATATAACAAATAGAAAAAAGTCCAGCAAATTTCGTCCACTGATTATTATTGATATCATGCTAAAATCGAAACCAAAAAAGGAGGGGGTTCAAAAAAGTATCTAAAGCCGAACAAGAGAAAAAAATCATCAAATCTTTATTATTTTTGAACCGTCCTTGCTGGTAATTAAATTATTTTGTCTTGATTTTCACAAGTGTATACTAGTCTAACATACCCTGATTCCTTCTACTAACTAGCAATTTTTGACACCGAACTTTTCCATCATCACTAAAAATAAAATACTGTTCTGTATACATGTCATGTAGTTCATTTGCATGCCAAATGCAGATCGAAATTTACGGCAGACTTCAAAGGACAACAGTCTTATCACAAAATAATAAACAGCTGATAAAGAGTCATCAAACGTTTATTTTGAGGGGCGCAACAGGAAAATAAACTTTGTTTTCTATACTGCAAAAAATATGTTTAGGGACGTATGGCATGTCCACTATGCCCCCCCCCCCTCCCTATTTCCTACGGTCCTCAACTAATATTCATTTTCTGACGCTTCAAATTTTAATACATGTATACATGCATAAAGGTTTAACATCTTTCGTTGTGACATTATACATTAATCAGAATAATGAATAATTTAATGAAAAAGTAGTGGGGGGGATAACCGGACATTTTCTGTTTGGATCGGCACTACGTACCAAGCCCCCCACCCCCACCCCCCACCCCCCAAGTCAAATAATTTGAGGGGTCATGAAATGTCTCTGGTCACCCTCAGAAAACCGCTTTGTTTTCTATAGTATACTAATTATCAGCAAATTTATTGAGGAACACCCCCTTTCTATGACTAGTGAAGAACTTCACTAAGGATATGAACTCATAATCACCGTAATAAGGAAATTATATTATATATAAAAACTTTTATTACCCTCTAACATAATTAACGTAAACAGGTTCCGTTTCCCATAATGCATCGCTCTGCAGAGGCTTTAATTTCATTGGTCAATTTTCACGAGGCGCCATATTTTTGGAGTTGAGCAAGACGGAGATGGACTCGGGTGTAAGGTGCAAATGTGAAAAGTTAACGATGTTTTCGCTACCCAGTGTCTTTAAAACTAAGACAAATGCAATGATCAACAACCAAGGATTAGTGTACGTATATTTTATACACTTTTTACGGTAAATTATACTAATATTGGGCAGAACAAATCTTTCCCATCGATGACCACATTCGTTTTGACGCCATTTTGAAAAGTTTGATATCAAAGTTTTAAATATGTTAGTTTACACATTGAAAAAACGGAAAGAGAAACTTGAATTATACTATATTTAGTGTTTTACGTTCAATCATTGATGTATAGATAGTAGACTTTGTATAGTTAGGCCCTATGGCACCACATTTGTCTTTTTCCATGCTGTATGTTGTATGTTAACGTTTCGCCTTTGTAGATTTTTTTTTAATGAAAATGAATGCTTAATTACTATAATAGTTCTCTCTCTCTATAAATAAGTGAAAAGTGTATAAAATTTTTTTTCGTTGTTAAATCGGATAATAGTGTTTGTACCGAATATGGTTTCTTTGTTAATACAGAGAAACTTATATCCGGTTTGAATATGTTCTCGGAATGCAACTTGTTGTACTTTTGGACTTCTGGAACTTTTTATGACGTAACGACAAGGTAAAAAAGAATTATTTCTCCTACTTAATTACGATTAAGTCATCAATATTTAAACAAAAAGTGTCCGCAATCTCAACTTATCAGATTATTCACGAAGGACATCATCGATGGAAACTACCGGTATATCTGTATATTTAATTTTAAAAAATATAAATGTATATGAAATTCTTTTAAAACGTTCCTACAGTTTTGGTCGAATTTTGGTACATTTGGTACTTTTGTAAAGTAAGATACATAATTCTTTTTATTGTTTTATTTTATTTCTTTCATTTTTATTTTCTTTTTTTTTGGGGGGGGGGATTTCAATTTTTTTGTTTTGCAATGATAGTTTTGTGAAATCAATTATTGATTAATGAAGCTTAGAGAGCCTAATAAGTGTTCATGTTTTCAATCACATTTCGCTTTTGCGCAGCTTCCTCCATGGTTAAATTTTCAAATGTGGAGAACCCTGTAATGATGTAATCCTCCTGTTATTTCGATATTCATCCTAAACTCCCCAGTAAGGGAGGAACCCCAGTTCCCCTTCTACATTTTAAATGTCCCCTTCTATTTCAATTCTTAGGGACAACCCTGTGTACTTCGACCCAAATTTTGTAAAATGGGTAAGTAGGTAGGTAGATTTTTTTTTTGGCAGTGTCTAACAAATTGATTTTTTGTCATACAAAAACACACAATTAGAAATTTATTGATGTTTCATTACACACTGGACAGCTAGACAGGTTTAATATTTATTGCTCTCGTTAAAACAAGTGTCTTGGAGAAATTATAAACCTCAACTTTATAATGAAACAAACTTTATTTCCCTGAAACCAAAAAAAAAAAGTAAAATTAAAATACTTAAAAAAATGAATGATTGGGTAGGGGTGATTTTGATGGATCTTTTGGAGTACATCAAACAAATCATTCATAGCTCACCTGAGCCAATGGCCCAAAAGAGCTTTTCTGATCAAAATTTGTCTGTCGCTGTCATTGTCTTTAACTTTTCACATTTGAATCTTCTTCTCAAGAACCACAGGGCCAATTTCAATCAAACTTGCTACAAAGTATCCTTGGGTAAAGGGGATTCAACTTTATTTAAATGAAGGACCATATCTTCTTCTAAGGGGAGATAATTACAAATAAATGAAAAATTAATGGCATCATTTAAAATGTTCTTTTCTGGAACCACTGGGCCAGGAAAAATTAAACTTATTTGGAAGCATCCTCAGGAAGTGTAGATTCAAATTTGTTTAAATCATGACCCCCGGGTGTAGGGTGGGGCCACAATTGATGATCAAGTTTTACGTAGGAATACATAGGATAAAATCTTTGAAAATCTTCTTCACTAGAACCACTGTATCAGGAAAGATGAAACTTATGTTGAAACATCCTCGGCTAGTGTAAATTCAAGTTTGTTCAAATCATGACCCCTGGGGTAGGACGGGTCTACAATGAAGGATCAAAGTACATAGGAAAAATCTTAGAAATTTCTTCTATACAAGAACAGCAAAGCCATGATTTGTCATAATTATATGGAAGCATCTTCAGGTAGTGTAGATGCAAATTTGTTCAAATCATGACCCCCAGGGTTAGGATGGGGCCACAATGGGCGATCAACATTTTACTAACAATACTGATACATAGGAAAGATCTTTAAAATTCTTCTCAAGACCAATATAGTCAAAATTGGACATAATAATATAAAAGCCTCCTGAAGTAATGTAGATTCAATTTATTCAAATCAGGACACTTCCCCCTCCCTCCCCAGGAGAATAAAGGGGCCATAACAGGGGATCATAGTTATACAGTAAAACTCGTTTAGTACGAACACGGTCGGATATTGTGAATTCATGGATATAGCGAAGTTTTCTTGGATCCCCAGCTAAATAAATTTTACTAATTCCTTATATGGATATAACAAATTAAGGATATAGCGAAGTAATTTCACAGGTCCCAGTGACTTTGTTATAACCGAGTTTTACTGTAAAAAGGAAGAAAAGGAATATATCAATAAAAATTTTCTTCTTAAGAACAGCAATGCTAGTATGTATCATATTAATTCAAAAGCATCCTTCGAAGGTGTAGAATTCATACCCTCCCCCCCTTCCCTCTGAACCACTTTTATATATAAACTTTTAAATACTGAACTGATTTACGCTTTTTCCTACCCAAAGTGCTCAGGTGAGCAATGTGGCCCCTAGGACTCTTGTTTATTGTTGGTCTTATAAGTGAAATCAGAATGCAATACAGTGTAGTAACTGTACATAATATATTCTTTGATAGTTTCAGAGAGAAGAAAATTGACATTAAAGGAGAACCAGTAACTAAAGATGTATGATGAATCAAGATGTGATCATGTGGTAAGTAGTAATTAGTTCAATCATAAATAGGCATGTATGACAATTGCATTAAAAGAAAAGAACTTGATTCCAATTTTAATCGGAATGTTGAACTACCAGCTGCAAACTACAACAGGTTAGGCATAATAAAAAAAAAATGTTTGTTTACGCCCCCCCCCCCCCCCCCCAACCCAATATCTAATAGCCAACCCAAATTTTTTTTCATTGTAAAAATCCATAAGTCACTCATTCGTCAGTTTAACTTTTACATGCATCTTAATCGGTCAAACGTTTGAATCGAAAGTACTAGAAATAGTTAGTGCAACATGGAGTTATTAAGCCCAAACAGAAGTAAAGCACCACACAATGGTAAAACTGTTTTGTATTTCAACCAATTCATGTGAATTTGTGTATAAAAAAATTCAATAAAATAAAAAAAAATCCTACCTACCAACCCTATTTTATTTCAGCATGTAACAGTAAACAAACATATTTTTTTGTCTGGCCTTATGATATTGTATGGCTTGGGGTCTTTTTCACTTCTCTTAAAAATTTTGTCTGGATGATATCTAGCATAATATACACCATGCAGTGAGGATTTTAGTTCACCCGAGCTAAAAACTCGAGTGAACTTTTCTGATCACCTTTTGTTTTGTCTTTTGTCCATCAAACTGTCGATCCATCAGTGAACTTTTCACATTTTCAACTTCTTCTCAAGAACCACTAATTTTAACCAAGGTTGACACAAAGTAAGGATATTTTAAATTGTACAGAGGAAGCCCCCTCCTCTCCCCCCCCCCCCTTTCACCCCAAGAGGAAATGATCAACTCTTTCAGATATTATTGATATGATCATTGTTGAGCAACTTATAATTTTGTATCCTGTAGACTTTATTTTAAGAATAATGAATATTTGTTTAAGAGTCCTTTTGTCAAGGTTCAAAGTTCAATTAAAATTATTTTGTGATACATGTATTTGAGGATTCGAGATATCAGGAGTAAAATATTTAAAGAATACATCCAAATTACTTCGACATATCTATGGTATTAGAGATGCCAAAGTTCAACTGTATGGCTATGCTAAAGTAGTAAATATTATAACTTACTAAAACTTTCTAACATTGAAATATGTTAAATGAAACAAGACAAAAATGAAAAATAAAAATTTACTGGTTTCTGGCTGGTCAGTATTTTGATGACTGTAATTTCTAAAATATTCAATGAAACACTTTGAAGCTTTAACTGTAGATATATGTTAACTAAATATACTATAAGATAATATTTATAAATGAGAAGTTTTGAACAAACATTACAACATGCATGTATGTAAATTGGGGGTAAAAATTTGTTACCGGTAATGGCTATCACCTTAATTTTCAATGACATAAAACAAGATTTAGAATGTAGGTAAATAATACTAATATGTGTCTGTACATATGATATAGCATATACATGTAGAACTTGTACTGAATGTTGATTAGCTAAATCTTGAATGGCTGATATGTTGGTCGTTTTTGATGAAATTTAGATTATTTGTATGTAAACTGAGTGTACATGCAACATGAAATTATTCATAAGGTATTAAACATGATTTAAACATGTGTATGCAATGCAACATATGATGAATTCATATTGACTTGTATAGATATAGCTTAACATGTATGTGCATTGTTTTTTAGGGTCCTGTTCTGCAGATGCCATGAGATGATCTGTCTGTCCATCTGATATCACTTGTCCTGAGTATATTTTTTCTCCTCTTAGCCCAATCTCACTCAAATTTAACTCAGAGAGTGCCTGTGGATGGAGGGTAAAAAGTGACCTTAGACCAATTATCAAGGTAAAAGGTCAGTATCAAAACACACTATATATCTTTATTTAAAGTCCTTGTCCAGAGCATAATTTTTCTCCCTTGGTATGATCTGGCTTGTGTGCCATGGGATGAAGGGTTTTTAGTGATCTTTAACAAAATTTCTAGGTCAAATGTCAATAAGAAAAAAAAAAGATTTGTAATATCCTTGTCCAGAGCACATTTCTCCAATTCACTCAACTAAAAGCAGTGTTCTACATGTACGAGATGGTCACATTCTCAATCATACCTGCTTTAATATTAATCTGGCTTAAAACCTTACTATGTAATGTTCATTATTCGGATTTCATGTCATTAAATTTAAAGACTGAAACTAATTTTAATAATCACTGATATTGGTACATGAAAGGACATTGAGTGATCTTGTAAGATTTCTAAATAATATTCAAGCATACAATTCTTACATCAAATAATAATTTTATATGAAAATATATTGCAGATCGCAGATGATGTGAAGAAAATACAAAGGAACCTGATGTTGAAAGAAGTATAGAGTATTTAATGAAGTTTTTATGAATGGACTTAGATGTGAAAGACTACTTTATTGTGTACCAAGATATATGATTTTATTTGTTTTGATATCATTTTCAAATAATGTTTTTGCACATCAAATGAATTATTAAACATATGATTTGATAATGCTTTTTCCTTTTTATACATTTTCTTGATAGATTTTGAAAAGAAAACACAGTTTACCAAGGAAATTAATAATATATATTTTGATTTAAACCTGCTGTTCTCTTTTCACATTCTAGACAAGAAAGATTTACCATGGAAAATACAGGGATCCTTGAGCTTCCAGTTGCTTGTCAATCATTTTTCGAAATTGAAATGCTCAACCTACCCTGTAGTTTCCATGGTATGGAAACTATTACACCACAATTACACATTGCTTCCCGTCTCAGAAAAATAAGGGAATCTTGAAGTTTCCCAGTAATTTCCTTTTATGAGACACCAGATAATTCCACCAAGTTTCCATCACACGGAAACCACTACGCTCCAATTCCATATAGTTTCCTGAGACATGGAAACTTGAGGAATCACGAGGTTTCCTCTAGTTTCCGTTCATGGGAAATCTGAGGATTCCATCGAGTTTCCATTCCATGGAAACCACTACGCTCCGATTCCACATAGTTTCCTAATTATGGAAACCAGTGGAATCTTCAGGTTTCCCATTATGGGAAACTACATGGAGACTCAGGAAACTTCACGTTTCCTGAGGTTTCCGTGGTTCGGGACACCTTATGGAATCGGAGCGTAGTAGTTTCCGTGGTACGGAAACTTGACGGAATAACCTGGCATCCGCTGCGGAAACCACTAGGAAACATGTTGTAAACATGAGGTTTCCATGTGGTTTCCATACAGTTTCCCATGACGGGAAACTGCTTATTTCACCCAGTGAATATACAATATATCAGGAAGCTTTCACAGTTTCATCTTTTATAGTCAGTGGTTCTGGAGAAGATTTTTGAATGACCCCACCTTATTTTTTACTTTTTCTTAATATTCTCCCCTTGCAAGAGGTTATGGCCCTTCATTTGTATAAATTTTAATCCCCTTTACCCAAGGATACTATGTGCCAAGTTTGGTTAAAATTGGCCTCATATGGTGTTGCCATTATTTGTTCACTGAATTATCTACGAATTTTTCTGTTTACCCGATGATGACGAGGACCACACGTTTGGTAAGACAGCATAACAGGGAATGCTTACTCCTCCCAGGCATCTGATCCCTTTCTATTTTCAGATGTCCGTGTCAGATCTGCTCACAATTTGTATTGTTTTGGACTTTTGATCATGATCATATGGGAAGTCTACATCATAGAGTCAAACAGAGGCTAATGCACCTTGGAACGGCTTTTCTTAAAATAACATCTTTAAAGATTGTTTTCTCTTTTTGTTCCCACAAGACCCATATTGAGCCTCTACCATAGCCTTCACACATTTTGACTAAACCTATAACCGACAATAAATACTGAATTTTAATATGATTACAATATGTAATGTTACCTTACTCTTCTGGGAAAGCTTTTCCCCCCTATATACGTGTATTATGTAAAACTTGCCCACCGATAATACTCCCTTCTAAACTCCAACATCCATTGCACACTTTTTATTGCAGCCTTGCTGTTTTTAAGAAAAGAATGATTTTTAAATATTTAAATTAATATTCCATGTACTAGTATATATATTAAAGCTATCTTTTAAAGTAGTCCCAACCTATCGCCATGATTTAAATCTTTTTTATGTACTATCAATGGACGTTTGCCCAATAACTTAAATTGTGCCCCTGTTGTTCTTGACATGAGGATTTTTAAAGTTTTATCTCATTTTTTAAATCTGTATCACCTGAGGATGTTTGCATATTAATATGACTAAATATGCCATTGTTGTACTTGCGATTTTTGATTTTTTTCTTATTTTATATTTCCATATGAATATTTGATCCCTTGTAGTCGCCCTGCCCTACGTTCCTGAGGACAATGATTGAAACAAAGTTGAATTTGCAATGAGGCTTTTTCAAAATGAATGCTACTGACCATTACCCTGCTGTTCTGAAAGAATTTTAAAAAAAAATACCAAATTTTGATCCCCTATATTATCCCCATTTTGACTATCTGGCGGTAGCGATTGGAACAGGCTTCAATCTGCTCTACTCCGAGGATACTTACAAATACGCAAAACTAAACACGGTTCAACTGTTTTTAAAAGAATATTAAAAAAATCCTATACTTCCGATGTTAACTTTGATCCCATATTGTTCCTTCTTCCTACCCGGACGGCGAATGATTTACACAAGTTTGAGTATACACTCATTAAGGAGGCTTGCAAAAATCATTTTCTTGCCCTGGGATTCTTGAAAGAATATCTTTGCCCAGTCCTATTTTTGCCTTTCTTTGTTATCTCCCATTGAATCCTATTTATCTAAGGATGTTCTATGACAAGTGCTCTATAACTTGCACCAGTAGATTTTGAGTGGAAAATGAAAATGTGAAAAGTTTACGACGACAACGACTACCATGCCAACAGTTAAGGGACACAATCAAAGAAGAGACGCTTACTTGAGCATTTTGCTCAGGTGAGCTAAAACACCTCCAAATACTCAGGTCCAGTGCAATGAACTTCATGCAATTATAAAATCATCCGATCAGGTTAAATGTCGTGTCATAGCAACAACGATTTAGTTTGCTGTTGCATAATCAGAATACCACACATACAGTAATTGGAGCACGTATGCACAGAAGAAAAATCCCGGGAAAATAGTTGGATGTAGTTAGAAGGTTTATGTTATGAATCAAAAATGAAGGTTCTCTATTATTATTTGAAATTTTTCTGCATAGTTGGATATGTTAATGCTGTTTGCCAGACTAATCGAATTGAGATAGATGGAAATGGCTATAAGGGAATTACTGTAGCAGTGTCCAGTAAGCTGGAACCATCTGAAATCCAAATACAAAGATTAAAGGTGAGATATTATATTCATGATTATTGCTCCAAATATAAGTCATTGACAAGAGGACCAACAAATACTCCCCCCCCCCTCTTCATATAGAGATAATGATACACGAAGAGCTTATTTGTATTCTAACGCTTTGTCCTTTATATTTCCTGTGAACTATGCAACATTTTGTGGAAACAATGTAGAGTTTCCTGCAAACCAAGCCGCGTTAACATAAGCCCAGAAACATTAAGTTTAAGCCAAAAACTGTTTCGCAGAGAATGTAAATAGAGTTCAATATAAAACAAAATATCATGAAACTATTAAAAAAAAAAAAAAAAAAAAAAAAAAAAAAAAAAAAAAAAGGAGGATACTATAATACATGTAATGAGCTCTCTTCTTTAAAAAACATTAACTTCTAATTCAATGCTTTAACAAACATACTAAATCTGCTAAGGACACTATACATTCAACTATATGCTGATGTAAGAAGACTGGATCTTTGAAATTATACATTGAGATTGAGCGATTGATATTTTATATATTCTAAAATAAATACATGCACATATGTTGTACATAATGGAGAAAAAAACCCCAGACGCTACTGAGTTGACAGGTTTAAAATTATTTGCTTTGTCTGAAATACCGCACTCCACGAATAGTATTCTATTTTTTGTCAAAACAAGCTATAGCATTTTCTGACCTAAAATCACAAACCATAAAGGATTTTTAAAGAGAAGATTGAATGCGGTTCTTGTAGGCCACTAACCATTGATCCTCAGAAGCGTTTCTTTGGTTCTCTTCTTCACATAGTAAAAAGATACTGCTTAAAGTTTTTTGTCAGCATTTTTTCCTTTTTCAATTCAAATTCCTTGTATCAATTTCCTTGGTTTGCATTGTTTTGGCGTTATGAAGGTCACAATATTATTATTTTATCTTCAGGTCATTTCTCAAAATCTGTACATAGTGTTCTTTTAAGTATTTTCAATTACTTCCTTATTTAAAATCGTTTTAAATGCAGCTGTTTAAAGTGTAACGTGAACCAGTGTATTCTAGGGGTAAAAATAAGGCAAACCTTTCCTAAAGTACAGGTTCTAACCCTTCTTGTATTTATTTAATTCACTATAGATATTAAGTACTTGGGATTGGAAAGTCTTATTAAACTATTGAAGATATAAACCACACTGGTTGAAATGTATACCCAGGTTCTTTAGTGATTCCTAGATTATGATCAACACCTTGTTTAGAAATGACAAGATTTGTAAAGTTTTATAATTTATTGTAACAAAGGTGAATATGAATTTAGACTAGTTGATAACAAAAAGTAATTATATGTTTCCAAAATATAACAGCTGAATTTAACCAAATAAATAAATAATAAGATATATGAAAAATATCGGGGGAGAACGTGACAAACTTAAAAAAAATGTATTTATTGCACTAAAGAGCTTCCATAAACCCAAGAATGTAGGCTAATATTAACAACAGGGATGGCCTATATATATATATATATATATATATATATATATATATATATATATATATATATATATATATATATATATATATATATATAAATGAAATAAGGTAAGGGATATCTAAATCTACCCTGAACCACGGTATGACTCTACTATGGGTAACTACATTCCTAACAGTTTGCTACCGAACTTGAAGTTCTTAAGGCACGAACCTAGCCGTTCTTGACCCCTAGCAGAGTGAAGTTAACGCGTTGAGTAGCTCTATTTATAAGTAAAGGAAGCCAATGAAATACTAAAAATAAATGCCTTATATGATTGGCCAGAACTAAGTCTTTTAGCCAATGAAAATACAGAATATATATTACGTTTGGGATGACTAACAATATGGCGGGTACAATGAATTACCTACATGATTGAAAGGTAAACATCTGTAATATCAAAATACTGGCTTTGCAGGATTTTAAAATGACTTCTGAAGTAAATAAATGTATAGTAGACATAATATTTAAACTTTACAGTTGGAAATCTGATATCATAAAGTCTGTAAACATCAAAATTGTCACAAAAGTATAATGGATCATATTTGGAAATATTTCAGTAAGTAAGAATATTTGTCAAGTACAGTATTTATTTATCCATCTTTCACTGCATTTGAATCTAGAACTTGAAAATGCATGTAAATATCAGATCAAATACGAAATGGAAACTATCTTTAAAGAATTTCAAAACACTTGACAATTAAAGTCGCCTCATACCTTTTAACAAATATAATCTCAAAGGAATTTGACCTGAAACCTGAAACCATTCGAGTTTATTTTAATGTAAAGGTTGATCAATCTCACAAATTCAGTAAAGAATTTCAATCGTGAATAGGGCAAAACACGGATCTCTGGAAATACCAGGCTGGGATCAGGTGCCTAGGAGGAGTAAGCATCACCCTTTGACACCCTATGTTGCAATCAGGTAGACGGAATTGTCCGTAGCCAAATCTAGTATAAAAACAAAGGCCAAACAATTGGTATGGAATATGTCAGATAAAATACTTCCCGACGATAGTGGTATATGCAAAGTCATTATAACGACCTTAAATTTTGCGAAAAGCTGACTCTAAACGAGATTTGTAAAATTACTGTTGCATCAACTTACTTGTCCGAAACCTGCCTCAGTTTATTAAAATTGACTCAGAACATGCTTTTGCGAATCGGATCATTTGGGAAACATAAACACCATATATATATATAACTACATAAAATAAGGGAAGGTAACGATGGAAGAGCTGAAGCAATCCCATTTGTCATACACTTATTTATTAGTTTGCCATTATCGTTTGTGGTCAGAAAAAACATCCAAATATGAAACGGATGTAGCAGATTCTGTAGGGTTTTTCATATCAAGTTGACTGGGATATATCAACTTATAATTTGAATGAAAGTAACTATTGTTTGTTGATAGAACGTCGATACATTTAAATATTGAGTCGAAAGCCACAGCTACTTTTTTCTTCTTCTCGTGTAAACTTTTTGAATAAATTATGCTTCAAAAGAATATAAAGACGCCGTCTTATAAAGGAGCACAATTTTAGCCCATCAGTATTCCAACAGATAAGTGGAAGACCTGGTCTCGAAAGACTACATAATGTTGTCAACGAAGAATTTCAGCATGTTTTAATATTAACTTCAGAATACCTGTGTGTAGAATAAGAATGATTTTATCAGTAACTTTGTAGTTGACCTATCAGAAGATATGAGAATTTACGACTTCAGTCTCCCTTGATACCAAATGAGTATATCACGTTTTTGAACACTTTTTGTTCTACAACTATGTAGATAGCTTTTTTTCATTTTCGAAATATACAGAAATTGTCTTTGAGGGTAAATTAAAAAAAAAACGGAGACATATTTATCAATCTTCTTTAAAAATACAGGCAATGGGAATGAATTTCTATGGCTCAGCATATGTCTTGATCTATGACATAAATAATGTTTTATATTCGCAGCTCTGTTAAGGCTGCATAAAGGGGGCGGGGCCTAATTTATACGGGAAAAGTTTACTGTGACATTACACAAATATAGCAATTCCTCACAATAACAGAAAATGAAATAATTTGCGAATCTAAACTGCATAAGAGTAATGAACTACATCAAAACTTACCACTGCATTCATTTTTGTCGCTAGTTAAATCCCACGACAGCAAGATATAAACAAGTCACTGATCGCAATGCACTTGTCGACATGACGTCATCATGGTAAAGTTTGACGCATTTTATGTGCAGTGAGAGGCGGATCAAGTAATTTTTTCACAGTGAAAAATGCATTTTATTATTAAACAGAATATTATTTGCAAATCTTAGGTAGACCATTAATACAAATCTGAAACGTTTGTTTAGTGCCATTATTTAAAAAATATCGAGAAAATGTATTGAATTAATTCTACCGTGGTTTTGTCTACAGGGTGTGCATGTTTCACGCCGAGGTGCCTCATTAAATCGCCTTTTCGCAAGGGCATACACTTAATAGATCTTGACCATTTTTTGAATACACATAACGGACGTATTCCTTAACTTGAAAAGTGCTGCTGCTTTCCTGAAATCGATAGCATGATTTGATAAATACATAAAATACTTGGTAAAGGTCATACATATTTCAACATTAGCCAGATAACTTGAAATTTAAACTAATAAAATGCGAATTCTATTTAAAGCAGCAGCACTTTCCATAAACTACAAGTTATGTAGAAAACAATCTATTACTTTAATTTTTAATTTTAACTAGGGTATGCCTTTGCGATATTGAAATTTGTTTGTGACCTACATACAGTACACATTACATGCATTTATCACGTGACTATCAAATAACGTGACCAAACCAAATTTAGTACAGAGCGGGGTATACAATGTTATTCAAAGAATGTTAAAGTCATAAGATAATATAGTACCTTTACAAAAATAAATTCAGTTTAAAAAGGTATGTATTTATGCACGTTTATATTCTGTTGATTTCTTTAAAGTACGCCTTAACAGTGCTGCGTTGGAAATAAAGATTTTTCTGATCAAATTCAATATATTGAGCTTTAAATCTAAACTATAGTAATTTTGTTTGTCCATGTTACGGTCATGGCTGATGCTGAAAAATATGTTATACCATGTCAGGAGTGCAACAGAAAAAATACAAAGTTGCCAAAGGTCTATGATTTTAAAAATCTGTTTGACAATTATGTCAAAAATAAAAAATTCTCAAAGTGTAAAAAATATAACTGATTTACTATTAAAACTTAAAAAAGTTATCTGAATCACAAGTACCATTAATGAGTATCAAGTATCTGTGCATACCCATTTATGTCAAGAGTGCAACATTCGACTTTATGCTCCCTAGCATGGATAAACTTTTATCAGTAAATGATTCTTTGCTTTCTATTTTGGAAAATGAAGATAAAAAAAACATTTTTACAGAAAAATCTATCAATTATAGGATCTCTCTGTGTTTCAGATCCATATTTCTAGGGAGTGCAAAACATTTCTTCAAAGATCCACGTTCAATGATGAAAAGACTTCTATTAATATACATGTATACTAATAAGTATTAATACTAATAAGTATTATTTGATCAATAAGAATCTATTTGAATAATTAAGTATTAAATCATCCATTTGACAGTTTCATTACTGAAATCTGTCTGTTTTTTTTTTTCAATTTCATCAATGCATATGTATTTTTTCTTGTTTTCATTTTTTGATAGAAATTTAAAAAATCTCACTGAAAAATTGTTATAAAATTCAAATAATTCCACTATAACTATAAAAAAAAAAAAAAAAAAAAAAAAAAAAAAAACACATTCTGGTGTAATTTATGCTGCACACGTCTACTTTGGTCAGGAGTGCAACAAAAATGTTAAAATTATCAATGATCAAATTTGAATACATGAAACGCACTTATTGATGAGTTGGATGTTTCTGGTTGACCTCAGTTGCTAAAAGTATTTGTCACATAAAGTAAAATGTCCTTTAAATATAACTTTTATCTTCTAAACATATTTAAGCTAGTTTTGACATTAAAAGATAATAATTCCAGGTATTAAGCGAAGTTTAAACAATGATATATATTTTAACCTTGAAGCAATGAAACTATAAATATTGCACAATTTTACTACAACTTGATGTTGCCATAATTTTATGAATTTTTGTGTTTTATTGTTTTAATTTCAAATTTTACTGCAGTTAGGAGTGCAACAAAACTAGTTTATAATTATAAATGAACTTAATCTATCTTTACTAAAAACAAATTGCAGAATATGTTTGATATTAATTGTAGTTGAAATCATTATGTCTATCAACAAATTTCAGACATTTTTGGACATTTTACAGTCAATTCAGAGAATAATTTTCATCACTAAACATACATTTTTAAATATATAAGCATTAACAATTAAATATATAATCTTTATTAAATACATATTAAGCAAATAATCTTTCTTATAAGTCAAGAAAATATGAAAAACTTGCCTTAAATGATAAAAAATATCAAAACAACAAACTGCCTTACAAAATTTGAATGAATTATTGTGTGTTATAATTTTTAAAACAATGTTTAAAAAAATATCAGATGTCAGGAGTGCAACAAAATAAGGTAAATTAAGATAACTTCAAAATCTAGTCTTTTTTGTAAGAAAACCTATTTATCAAAATGCTTATTTGGCAAAGATTTAAAATAAAAAATGACTAAATGGCCAAAACGATATTTTTTGTAGAATTAATTGTATTATATGCCTTTCATATTAAAACATTCAAACCAGAACAGAGACAAATAATGTAAAATAACGTATAATATTATATTAATACTTGGCTAAAGAATAAAACCTTTGTAAAAAGGATAAAATCTTTCTTTAAATACATTCATTATACAACGAAATTTTGAGACACTAAATATTGGTACATATTTATATATTTCTTTTCATAAGTTGAAGCAAAATCACATAGTTTTATATTATATTGCGTTACAATCCCTAAAATTAATTGATCATATACATGTAAATACTATCAGGAAAGCATTCTGATAATAAAAGTAACTGTTTATATCATATTTGATAAATTACATTTGTACAACAATTGATAATGCATTTTTGTTTTTTCCAGGACCTGTTTACTGCCGCTTCTGCTCGACTGTATAAGGCAACAAAACATCATGTATTCTTCAAAGATATCACAATAGTAATACCAAAGTCATGGCCGAGCGATATCACTGATAGTTATATAACCGGACCCCAAATAGATTCTGCCCATGTGATTGTTGATAAACCCAACCGACTCGCAAAAAATAAGCCCTACGTCTCTGGCATGACCGGATGTGGAAATCCTGGGAAACACATACATTTAGAACCGTATACGGTGCAATTTCTCCCCGCTGATGGAGATGCAGGTATATAAATGTTGAAAAGCTTACAAAATATGTATCTTTATGCAACATAAACATTGACTACATGAAATATATGGAGATGGCGAACAGTATTCAAGCTCGAAAGTCCATTTAAACAATACAAATCAGGAACAAAGCAAACACGGACCTCTAAAACATCAGAGGTGGGATCAGGTACCATGGAGGAGTGAGCATCCCCTGCCGACCGGTCACACCCGCCGTGTGCTCATTGTCATGAACGGGAAATAACGGAAAAATCCTTAGACAATTCAGCGTGTAAATAATGGCCTAACAATTAGTATGAAAAACGTTAATCAGCATTTGACTTAATGATAGATTGTTCTTGCTGACAAGGTCATTGTATGGACCATAGAACTTACGAAATGCTGATTTTAAACGAGGCTGTTGATATTCTTGTTTCATCAACTTGTTTGTCAATAACTTACCTCGTTTTAGAAATTGTTCATACGTAGAGCATGCTCTTGCGTATCGAATCTACTGAGAAATTTTAACCCCGTATGCAAGAGTTAATGGTATATTGCTGCATAAAGTAAGGGAAGTTGACGATTGAAAAGTTAAAGTCATCACGTTTATCATAAAGATTAGTTTTAGGTTACAATTAATGTCTTTTTCTAGTAAAATATCCAGATATGAAACAGAAGTGTCAGACTCTGTGATATATTTTATTTCAAGCTCACTGAGATATATGTATATCGAGTCGACATATGAATGGACATTGCTATTGTTAATTGATAATGCGTCGTCGAAATATCTAAACGTCGAGTTAAAGGCCACAGCAAGTGTTTTCTTCTTCTCTTGTATAAAATTTTGAATAAATTCTGCTTCATATGAATACAAAAATAGGTCTGCTAAGAAGGGATCGCAATTGATACCCACTGGAATTCCAACAGATTGTTGGAAGACTTGGTCTCCAAAAACTACACATACAGATATTGTCAATCAAAAAGTCAAGCATCTTTTTAATATCAACTTCAGAGTACTTGTGTGTACAATCAGAATGTTTTTAACAAAATAATTTTGCAAATGACCAATGACAAGGTAAATAAATTTACGAGTTCCATTTTTATTGAAAAAATAGCTGTCAATGATGTCAAAAAACATGGACTTTAATTTATCAATTGGAATGGTTGTGTATAGAGTTGGGAAGTCGTAAGTTTTTTTGCTATTGATTTTGGTAAAATTTTGTGATTTCAAATTTTCCAAAAGTTCCAAGGATTTTTTAGGAATCCACATCTGATTTACACCACTTCTCGAATATATAATTGCACAGTACTCTTGAAGTTTCTCCTTCACTGCTGTTAATATTTTAGTGAGGAGTAAAGAAAGAGGCTTGGTAGAACATTTACTGGAACCCGCTAAGTATCTTTGTTTGTTCGGATTTTAAAATTTTATGATTGGTTGTTGGGAATATTTAAATCTGACACATGAATTTGAAGAATTTTCTCCTTAGAAAGGGAGCTATGGGTATAAGTTGGATTACCAGTTGTAGAATTAAATCCCAGTTCCTTCTAAAATACAATTCAAATACATATGATATTCTTAATAATGTTATGAAATCAAAACTTCCAATTTTGATAACTTTAACGCTTTGTGTAAATAATTTCCTTTTTCACATTATAGACAGATTATTCGTTCACCATTGGGGCCATTTTAGATGGGGATTATTCGACGAACATGGAGATACCGAGTCCCCAGTCCAGGAGCCAAATACAAATACGTGGTTTTATTCATCTGGAGGAACCTACAAACCAAATATGTAGAAACATACTTTAAATAGTCACTTGATGATTCTTTACAAAAAATAATGAAATTACATTCGTAATTATCCTTCAAAACGATAAATCCTAACATAATATACACTATTATAATTCATGTGCTTTTATTTTATTTTGGTTTCCCTTTTTTATCTTCTTCCATGTTTATTGCAATGAAAATACTTGATTTTACCTTTGCAGTTGCGTTAAAAATACATTAGGTAAAAGTGAACTGAATTATTGTGGGAGTAATATGAAGTGCTCTGTGGATGAAAATGGTTTACCTGAAAAGGATTGTAAATTTTGTGCAGACGAAACTGGAAACACTGTTAATGGATCAATAATGGGGAACATAGAAATATCCAGTGTAAGTGTTTATAAAGTTGAAATAAAAGAGTTACTATGCAAAACAATCCTCATTTGTATATTTCATCCGTTTATATATAAAACGTTATACGTAGAATTTTTTATATGATAGCTAGAGTTGTCGAACATGTCGTGGAAAGCTTTATACACAAAAAGAATTCTTTCGTACTTTCGTAAAATTGACATACAAAACGTTTAATTTGAAATAAACATAGGAATTTTTTTGTTGATTTTGCATATATGTTGAATGTATAGGACTGTGCTGTACATATTGTGTATATTTTGATCTGAGATTGATAAAAATCTAGTGCTATATCTTGGTAATCACGTGGTACACTGACGTCCTTTACTCGACGAATTGGAAAATGAAAGATGAAACGATTTTTATTACTTTTAAAACGAATAATTCCAGTTTCATTGCGATATTTGAAAAGGTGGAAGAGTTTTGTGATGAAGAAGATAGCACTGTTCCACACAACGAAGAAGCAGAAACACCGCAGAACAAAATATGTCAAGGAAAAAGTGCCTGGGAAATAATGAGACTTCATTCTGATTTTAAAGGTTTCTATTTCTGTACATATTTATAATTTATGCTTTCTTTCCAACCATGAGAAAATGAATGAACAAAAGCTCTTGTTTATCATCAAACTACTCACGACGTACACGTTTCTAATTACATAAACTGGATAACGAGGGCTCATGAACCCTTCTTTTCGTCTTCTAAAATTGTATCAAGAGGTTAATTTTTAAGCTAATAATCAGATAATAGGAACAGGCAATGTTCTATAACGTTGTCTCTTTTTATTAACATTTACTTGTAATCTGCAAGTTCGATTAATAATATTTTTTTTTTTTCAAAGAGCTGATAATATAAACAAGAGGCCCATGGGCCATATCGATCACCTGAATAACTTTTGCCATGCTGTTCTTTACCAGATTTCCCCCCTTGTAACACCTATTGTGGCCACGTCCTACCCCCGGGGGTCCTGATTTGAACAATTTAGAATCTACACTACCCCAGGATGCTTAGACATAAGTTTCAGCTTTTCTGGCCCGGTGGTTCTTGAGAAGAAGACTTTTTTAATGACCCCTCCTATTTTTTTTCTTTTCTTGATTATCTCCCCTTGTAAGTGGACTTGGCCCTTTAATTCCCCTTTACCCGAGGGATGCTTTGTACCAAGTTTGGCTAAAATTGGCCCAGTGGTTCTTGAGAAGAAGTTGAAAATGTGAAAAGTTTAAAGACGATCGGACGGACAGACGGACGGACAGACGGACGGACGACGGACAACGGGTGATCAGAAAAGCTCACTTGAGCTTTCAGCTCAGGTGAGCTAAAAACAATTCATATTGTATACGAGGGTTGTCACAAAATTCCGTAGACAAGCGCCGTTTTGTAGTAACCAGGGCCGGGTTTCACTAAACTATCGTAAGATTTGTCCTAAGATAGACCTTACGATCATCTTAAGATCTGACTTATGACAATCATAAGATTTGTCACTGTTGTTTTACAAAACTATCTTAAGTATAAGAAATCTTAAGACAAGTCTTAAGACAAATTCCATTCTTCAAAATTACAGGGAATTTTTTTTATAATATGTTTGCACGAAGTTTAGCGTCTTTCTTTAATTTTCTTTGAAATATTGAAATAATAGTGTGTCTCATTTAGTTTCTTACATGTATGCAGATATACCCTCAAAAAAAAAAAAAAATTGTTGCATCAACTTTAATGTACTTTGTGTGTGTGTGTTGTTGGGGGGGGGGGGTCATAAAAAAACCAAATTTGAATTAATTTCATCACAAAAATTATTGAAAAAAAATTTGCTTAAACGTCTTTTTGCTCAGTATGTGATGCTACTTTTAATTAAATCTACTAGTGTATCTGAACCTTTGCAAATAATGAATGATTTTAGCAATTAATCTTTTTGAAACACCAATTCGTGTTCAAAGTTCGTTCATAAAATTCGATGAAGGTGTCTCTGGAACGCTTCAACTACTGCAACAAAATAACAATGCTAACAGACGAAGAAGAGAAACGAAAGAACAATTTCTAATTAAAATTTTACAGTTTCAACAGGTATCAAGAAAGCATGTACATGCAGCATAAAATGTTACAGCAGTTATTATATTAAATTTCCATACACATTCCGGGGAATTAAAGAGGGATACCCTAAGAATTAAAACTATTTGATTTTCATCTAATTTTGTAAGACTGAAAAAAAATGTTTACTTTCAAATTTCTAAAAAAAAAAGAAAAAAGAAAGAAAGAAAGAATTCACCACAATGTAACAAAATAAAGTATAAACGTGTTAAAAATGCAGGGTAGCAACACAGAAGTTCGAATTTTTTTTTTTTACTTTCATGGGCGGGACTTATCCAATCCGTAAAAATGCATATATTTCGTATTTTTATTTATTCAAAATATATTTACTTTACATATCAATAAATAAACTACATGTATCTCGAATTACGTTAGCCATTTTAAAAATTGCGTAAGTTAGCAATGCTTGGTCATAGAAATTGTGATGTTCTTGAGGGGTATTGAATTCAAAATTAAACAATTAAGAAATAAATAACAAGTTTAAAAACTTCAATGGGAATTGAAGTGGGTCGGTCACGTGATCAAATCCTGTGAAGGCCGAAGGCCTTCTCAGAAGATTTGATCACGTACCGACCCACTTCAATTCCCATTGAAGTTTTTAAACTTGTTATTTATTACTTATATATACATTTGAGACGGACAATCGAATGTAATCGAATATAAATATTGCACTAACTGTACGTCGTAGATTTTGACAAATTACGCTAGGTGTAAATCGGCTTGAGAAGCGGTTACGCTTCAAATTCATCTGGCAAAGGATTCTGTTTTGAAGGGAATATTCTGTGAAAGGCTACTTGTGATCAATTATAGTGAGCATATAGGTGTCTTGGAATTTTTGTATTCATGAGATCCCATATTCGATGTTAAAAAAACACAAGAAACACGTCCGATGTTTGATAATAAAAAGTTGGAGGAATTTCGGTCGGAAAGGGATGGATGGAGACACTTGTCCGGACCAGATAACTTGAAATCAAGTACAAAATTTGATCAAAAACATAAAATCTACGATTTCAGTAAGGCATATTCATTAATTTATGATGTTGACATGGAGACACTGGCGACAGCTTACATTGTTAAGACAACGTCACAACAATCTCGATGATGGAGGTGTGCCTACCGAACTTCCAAAGTGCAGTGTTTGTCAGCTGTTTGTGGCGTGATTGCATTGATATTTTTCAACAGATTTTCAAATTTATTGTGAGTAAAGTTTAATGAAAAAAAATTATTGCATTCAGAGGTCTGCGAGAAAAGTAAGGGTAAACGTCGCATTGAGACTATGCAGCTCAGACATGAAACTTATAACACGTAGTTGTCTATTCTCTATGTAAAATCGATCAAGAACTGTATTAAATACTCGTTTACATTGTAAATAAAATGATTATTATTTTACTTGCGTATTTTGTACATTTTTATGCATGAAAAACATGCTATATTGCTAAGTGGAGTAAGTCTTTTTATGTAGATATTACTGCGCTTTGTGATTAGGTCGCGTAATGACCTATGACCTTCAAAAAACTTCATACAGGTATGAAGATATTTGCTCTCTGCATGTTTATATAATAGAGAGATACCACAAATGTATATATTTTTGAATAAAGTTATATATGATACATACATGTACATATATACATTGTACATGGCCTTAAGAAGCAATTTTTGGGGGGGGGGGTTGCAATTTCAGTTAGGAGGGGGTACAACCAAAGAAACATGCCTTGAAATGAATAAAGTGGCACAAACATAAAGTAGGTACATTTTATGTTTTCTGTTGTATACTTATTGGCAAATTATTTGTGTGTGTGTGTGTAGGGGGAGGGGGGGTGTCATTGTTCCGACTGGCCTGATATAGTCCAAAGGATTGTATCTCTAAAAACCTTTTTCTTTAAATATCCTTCGGTTTTTAGCCAAAAGATATGCTATCGCCAGTTTCACTTTAGACTTAAGACATGTATCTAGTTGTCTTAAGATTAAGATAGATCTTAAGATTATCATTAGATATTAGAGTTTTGTGAAACGGCTATGGTGCAATCTTAAGACAATTTTCGGTCTTAAGACAGATCTTGGTCATAAGATAGTTTTGTGAAACGAGCCCCTGGTGTCATAAATTAATGAAACTTTCAAAATAACTAAAACTACTAACAACTAATATTTTTAGTGTAAAACATTGCGTAATTACACAGATTTATCCTATTTAAATGAAATAATTCAATGTCTGATGTAAAGAGGCGGCGCAATCTCAAAATTTGCTATTAAAAATCGGTATATAAAATGTAAAATCTCGCAAAAAAGGAAATTCTTGTCAAAATTTCGTGGGATAAAAATGATAGTTTCTCAAATTACATAAAAAAAACTATCTTTATTCCAATTTTAACTCATATGCCTTCAGTTATAAGAATGTTATAACGTTTATTTGCACTGGTTAGACGCTTGACTGTTTCAAAAAAATACGTCGCACTGACACAGGCGGCGTAATGGAAATGATAAAATGTAGATCGGAACTTTAATAGAGGTGTATTAGAAGAGACAAATGTTTGGAACACATAGATATATTCAAGTATGTATTATTTGAATGACATAAGAAGTTTTTCAAGGTATATATGGAAAACGAAGCAAATAATTTAAAAGAGACCAGCCGAAATAAACAGACAAAGAAATCGTCGTCAAAGCTACACAGTGCAACTCCATTCGGAAAGACGAACAAAATTAAAGTCCCTCGGAGATAAGGAGATTTTTATGAATTATTAATAGATGCATGCAATTTAAACTTTTTTGGCGTATATTTTAATGTTAAGTAAATCATAACAATTATTTCTGCAATAGATATGAGCTCAGTTTACGGGATATTGGGATAACCCTCGTATAATACGTGTTTTCACGTTTCTTAGTAATGCTTAACAGATATCTCAGGTACGAAATGCAAGCATAATTATTTATTTAATAACATTTCTGAAATAAAATTTATGTAATAGAGATTACATTTAATTTGAATACATCTCACTAACTTTCAATCGTTTAAAATTGTATTTAGCACACACTTTGATTCATTATATTTGTGTTTGTAGATACAACGCCTGGGTCTCCATCACAAAACACAACACCAACATTTCGAATTGTAAAACAGAGGACGGGTCAAAATTTTGTCTTAGTCTTAGACAAGTCCGGAAGTATGCGTGGTGCGGTAAGTTTAAGTCCAGGCCAGTTTTCCAAATTTTCTGGAAAGAAAGTGTTTTGGATTTTTGACAGTGATTAGGAAAAAAATACTGCAATATAAGTTAAGATAATATTATTTTCATACATTATAATGTGTATTAACGTTGGTTTATTTGATATCACGTGTCAAAGTAGATGTACATAGAAATGCGGATAGATCGGGTCTTTCTAAATATAAACATAAAAAAATCGGATAGACCTGTACTTTCTCATAATAAATTAGGGAAGTTTCTTACGTGTAAAGATGAACGTGATTCGCTGGAATATGTCGTTAAAACTAATAAAAATTCTTTTCCAGTTCATGTTTTTAACCAGCGAATACTCGGATTGACTGGTGTTGTATAGTAGGATTTCCCCCATAGGCAGCTTTCCCCCGGAATCTGTACTCTAAATTAGGACTCCCCCCCCCCCCCCCAGAAAGGGAAATCTCACAATATAGTCAAATTTCTGCTCCTTCTTTCTGAGAGTAGGATTTCCCCTCTTTTATTACTACTTAAATCATATCAAAAATATTTTTGCAAAAAGTTTATATGAAAGTCAACTGATTTTTTTTTTAATGGAAATATGAGTGTTTCTACTCAAGAATTGTCAAATTTAGTATAAAATCTTAAATCATTGAGTCTCAACTAAGAATTTTCTCGTAGGAATATTAAATGATAAAATTAGTCGCTCAAATATCGTAAGACTCGATGTCGATCTTAACAACCTCCCTCGGCGCTTTTTGTTCACGAATGAGGCCACCTTTAGTGATTTGTAAATATTTTTGTCCTCTAAAAGGTCCATTATTTTATCAATGGTTCGATCCTTTTTACAAAGAGTGTGTGTGAAAATTCTAAAATTTATGTTATTGAAGGTTCCACATACTATTTTGTGAGTATTTTAATATAATCGAGTTCTTCAAAGGGAAAAAAGAAAAAAAGCCAAAACTAAAAACTACCAATACAAGAAACATTGCTTTTTCAAGTCGAAGCATTATAGTATGTCTCCTGGATCCCAGCGGTTTTATACTGGATTTGAAAGCAGATAGCAAATGCTGTCTTAAAGCTTGGCAAAATTTCAAATTTTTAGAAATAAACGACTCATTATTAGTTCCATGGCAGCTGCAGTTATTTTGGATACTTAAACACCAGAAACTTAGAGAGACACGTACATCTCAATAATATGTAACTGTTAAATCAATTTACAGTAAAATTCCTTTTTGTTCCATGGATACAGAAAAAAAGTTGTTTATCCAATTTCATTGTACCATTTTTTACAGAATCAGTCTGACCAGATGAAAAGAATAACATTTTAATGCTTCAAAAGAATTGGTTGGACAGTTACTGAGAAAAATGAGATGAATTTTAATTTTTTATACAGTAATACTTCGTATGTTTCAATGAAACTGGTCGCCATTTGAAGAAGAGATACTTGAAACAATGTGTCGACCCCTCCCCCCCCCCCCTCATACATCAGTACAGCCATGATATTTTATTGGGAAGGGGGGCTAGCTCTGGGGAAAATCGCACTCTATAAGTATAACGCAGAGTAGGATTACCGCCCCCCCCCCACGAAAAATTGAATTTGATGTGGGGTTTTTCGTTGGGGAAATCCTACTCTAGAGTCATTTTTCCACGGGGGAAATCCTACGTTAGTGCCAGTTTTCCGGGAGGAAATCCTACCCTAGAGTCAGTTTTCCGGGGGAAAGATTTTCGGGGAAAGTCTACTTCCTAATAAAAGATTTTTTCTTCTTTATATTTTGACAATCTTCCTTTTAAATCATATGCATTGTAAGGAATTTAGCTTTGTAGAAAATAATATAACAAATGTAGGCCTTTCATGTGGTCAATTCATAGATATATCGACTGGACAGAAAAGATATCGATCGAGCACGAAGTGCAAGTTCTGTTTGCTTTTCTGGTAAGGCGTATTGTAGTGATTTTCTATATTCTCATTCTGACCAGTACCCCTAAAAATGGATGGAAATATGTAGTCGCAGTGTAAGATTATCATTCCAGGTTGCACAGGCTGTACTACATTTAATAACAAGGAAACATACCACATATTTTTAACTGATTGATAAGCGAGTGCTAATATATCATTTTGAAAAGTTTGAAAATCTTGTGACAAAGACTTTTCCGACATAGGTTCAAAAAGGACAGAGTGTTTAAACCTACAGTAGTTCTGATTAATATTGAATGTACATGTAATAAAATATACTTAACGGAAATTACAACCTACAAAATTATGGAAACCATAGTAGCTACTTATTTATCATATCATAACTATTATAGTAAGTAGATTTAAATTAAAGTACTGGAGTATTTATTTACTGTTTGTTGGAATGGGCAGGAAATTTGCTAATAAAAGTATACCCCGATTATAAACGGATATTTGGCAGAGAGATCCATCTTTGACACAGTCTTCTTACTCAGACAAATATTATGATAGAAAGGCGAGAGACCATAAAATGTTTTTTTTTTACTTGACCCTGATCAGCTTTTTTTTCCCATGTAATCCTCGGTTGCGTACAGTACTGTTATTCCAATAAAACGAGAGTCCATCCATTGTAAGAGCATAGGAACCTAAACAATAATACTGAAAATTAACATTCTATAACTTGCTGAAATTCAAATCAATTGCCAAAATATACCCCTTTATGATATTACCTAACTCTCCCCCACTTTCCAAGGCTTTATTTCTATATTAACGTCGGAAAAATCACAGGCACTTGGGGTATGGACCCCCCCTTCCATTTTTTTTTCTTTTTAAATCTGGGTCGAGTCACCTTTTTCCTATTTTTGTATTCTAATATACACTGTATGTTTTCAATAATGTAACTCTTTTGTCTCTATAAGCTGTTTTTAAATATATCGTTTTCCACTGATACATAAAAAGAGAGAAGGCTTGCAACTCTTTTCTCATCGTCGGCCTCACCTCGCTTAAACTTCGCCTGATTATTTATCGAAAGAATAAGAAAACATGGAATATGCGTACATCAATAAATTCGTTATACATTCTTCTTTCTTCTCATATTTCACCTGATCTAGGGGAAATTTTGTTGATGTGCACCAGCTGGGACGGAAGTGCCCGGTATTTTCGGGTATCATCATTACGTGTAATGTCATTCGGAACATTAAATGAGAAGGAAAAAATCCCGAATTTTCTCTTCATATTACATGTAACGGTAAGTTCTGTGAATAACAAGATAACTTTAACTTGCAAATTTTAATGGATGAAGATTATACTTTAAATAGACGACCTAGACAACCAAATTTCACAATATTGTCATTACAAAGCCTGGAATTTTTTTTAATGCAGAACATTTATAAAGTTAGAGTTAATGTTACCGTTATTGCACTTCCGTCCCAGCTGGTGCACATCAACAAAAACTCATAGTATTAAATATCTTCTAAATATTTTTTTCTCGAATATCCCGTAATAGTTTGCGATTTTGCTCGATGTCCTATATAATATATATCGCTTTTTTTTTCAGAGTTAAATTTCAATCTTACGCAGCTATGTTAAGGCTTCCCGAGGCTTTAAATTGAACTCAAAACATAATATTACATTGCGAGGTCAATTTTGGTTTTAATTTATAAGTATTTTACTTTAGTACTTCCAATTTATATAGAAGGTTCCCTCGGCTATATATTACCATATTTGTTATGATATCACATGACTTTGTTGATCACGTGACGGTCATTTATAATTTTTTGAAGTGTTTCACATAAGTCGCTTCGGCGCAGCTGATTAATACAATAATTATTAACATTTTGTTATATAAATAAACTCACCCGAAATGTGCTTGGGAAAAGTCAGAGTATTCCTTGGGTATAAAATATTTTGTGAGAAATTCAACTTACCTACAAATTTGAGGGTATTTTCCACACAATATCGTAATCTGTATTATAACAAAGCCATCACACATTTTTCCCAAGCAAGATTCAGTCAGAGAACAACCTCTTCTTACAGATTTCCACAAAAAATCTCAGATTAATCCTCATTAATCACCTGCGCCAGACTCTTTTATACATAAAAATAAATTCTTCCTCCAACCACGGGAATAACATAGAGCACATTTCAAAAGTATAGTTTTCGTAAGTATTTTGAACATGCTAAATTTAAATCAAGGGTAAGTAAGCAATGTATTTTTAAAATATTCGGACATATAAGACTTAAAAAACCTTTAACGACCCGTGAATTTTGCAATAGCCATCTAGCATGTTACATGCAGTTTCAAAGAAAGTGTAATGTTCATGACACTCTCCCCGTCATGACACCTCAAGTTGGCAGTGACTTGACGTCATTTTCCATTATGGCGTCATATTTTGGAAGTTCAGAGAAGTGAAAGCACAGAGTGCACTGTGATATATTCTATGGGAAGCCTTAACCTACCTGCGTATGTGGTTTAGCATATTTGTTCTCCCACCCGTATATGTTAATTCCATTTCAAATATTTTACACCTTAAAAATAAAGCCTTTTTTTTTTTTAAATATTTTGATGCATATGGCAGCGCCCTCTTTAATCTTGTACTACGAACTAGCACAGATTTGTGTGAAGTCATTATATAATTAACTGAAGCCTTCAAAACCTTCAAAACTTGTATACCTCTTGACAGTGAAAGCCACCAATTAGATAAACTGTGAAATACTTATTAAAACAAATATCGTACTTGTAAAACGCTATGTCAAGTCTATCGTTCAAAAAAAGGTAAATAAAGTAAGTACTTGTATATCCAAGTAACCAAGTAGCAGTTTTACAAACTGATAATCGCGTCGTTCGGCGGTTAACCGGTTAATCGGATACTCGTTGACAACACTAAAAAATGCAAAAAGAGAAAGTAAATCGAAATAAAAACCGTAACATTTTAATTTGTAGAAAATAAAGGAGTTAAAAGAGATATCATCTATTTTTATCACAAACTGGGTATCGAATGGTAGTTCAGTGGGAGTGGTGACTTTTGATGGCACTGCAAAAATTGTCTCTTCGCTAAAGCTTGTGACGTCAGATGAGGTGCGAAAAAGTTTGGTGACTTTAATAAACGGTATTGGTGCAATTGGAGGAACATCCATTGGGGCAGGCTTACTTAAAGGGATAGAGGTATTAAATCTATAAATCTTGATGAAGAGAACATTTTGTATTCTTTTTTTTAATTGTATGATGTAATGAAATTATCAAACTGTCATCAATCCATTTTTGAAGATACGTGCAATGTACTCATATATATAGTTTTGATATGCATGGGTTAATTTTTAATAGCTTTTGAAAATTTTTTTTCAACTTAAGGTTCTTAACACAAGTGGTGATAGCATTAAAGGAAGCGAGATAATTCTAGTCTCAGATGGACAAAATACAAATAAACCAGGAATCGAAGATGTCATAAATCAAATCTTAGCCAAAAATGTTATTGTTACGACGATTGCCATTAGTCAAGCGGCAGATAAAGATATGGAAAACCTTGCGAAAGAGAGTGGAGGCTCAAGCCATTTTTATTCTGGAATTGATAATTCTACAGCTCTTATTGATAGTTTCGCTAAAATTGCCGAATGTGCCTCTGATGACGATAATAAAATGTACCAGGTTAGTATGAATACACTTTTGGGGCTCCGTACAAAGGTGATATTTATGTTTTATAGTAATGGATTGCTTCGTGAGCCCAGCTGTCTGTCTGTCCTTCAACACATTTATGTGACGCAATAACTTGAGTATCTTTTAACTTACAGACTTAAAATTAATGACATCGGCTGAAAAAAATTATAGGAAAAAAAGTAGTTTTCTGTCTCAATTAGTCAAAGGTCAAAATAGCTTTCATTGTGTGAACTGATAATATCTAGTTTCCATCTTACAGATTTCCTACATATTAGATACATTTTAGGTAGAAGTTCTAAGAGAAAGTCATACATGTAATTGAAAGTCAAAGTTAAAGGTTAAGATTACAAACGAGACCTTTGTCATTCAATATCTTAGTCGTTTTGTTACCCTCACAAATTGTTTTATGCAGTGAATAGGTAGAGAATGGCAAAAGGAATATTTCTTCGATTTAAGGGTTTATTTTGTTTACTTGTAAGGATTTATTTTATTAAAGGTATAGACAACTTATTTGACTATTGTGATGTAACAACGTGGGCATTCTTAACATACGAACTCATATGTATTATTTAAGTGGGAAATGTTTTTTGAAAACACACACACACACACATACACCCTCACACACACCCTTACACACACACACACACACCCTCACACACACACACACACACACACATATATATATATATATAGATAGATAGATAGATAGATAGATAGATAGATAGATAGATAGATAGATAGATAGATAGATAGATAGATAGATAGATACATGTATTTGGTTAACTAGGTCAAAATTATTGTAAAATGTAAAGAATGTTTAAATGACTATTGTGCTGATGTAATTTAGATACCAAAGATGTACCTTTCTCCACCTGATACTTATTAACGATCACAAATGTTTATGCGGAAATTTCTCCTTGCATATATGAAGTATATCTAAAGCATGTAGTGGTTATCTAAAAAATCCACGTTATTTCATACACGCAGATTAAACAGAAATTGTGATTCCGCGGAATAAAACTACATGTACAAATGATAAAAAAAACTTGATTTCTTCATGAAGCTATTGGTTCCTTACGGAAGCGTATTGCTACCAATTGAAAATATTTTTTTCTAAGTCGTATGTACGAGATAATAATATGTCGTACGTATGAAATAATATGTCGTACGTACAATATAATATCTCGTACGTACGAGATACTAAGTCGTACGTACGAGATAATAATATGTCTTACGAACGAGATATTATGTCGTATGTACGAGATATTATGTCGTACGTAAGAGATACTATGTCGTACGTACGAGATACTTAAGTCGTACGTACGAGATAATATGTCGTACGTACAACATAATATCTTGTATGTACGAAATACTAAGTCGTACGTACGAGACAATAATAAGTCGTACGTACGAGATAATTTGTCGTACATACGAGATATAAAGTCGTACGTATGAGATGCTATGTCGTACGTACGAGATACCAAGTCGAATCTTCAAATTTTTCCACATTCAAATTCCAATCTAGCTAAAACTGAAATCCTAAACGTATCCACTATGCAATACAATTCATCTGGAATTTTAAACAACTCCCGGTTTGTAAACTGTAAAATTACTATCAGTATGAATGCGTGCAAGGAATACTCTTCCGCGACAGAAAAAAGGTCGGACTTGTTTGTTTGAAACCAAACCAAGACAAAGAAAAAATATCTGTTTCTTTTAATGCCATTGTTTTTATTTTCAATAGATTTTCAAATTTGTGTTTTATGAACCAGAACTTAAATATGTGTCAACTGACGTAGGTACTAGAGAGAGAGAGAGAGAGAGAGAGAGAGAGAGAGAGAGAGAGAGAAGTAGGCTGGTCGTAGAACACGTGAATATACGGAATCAGGTAGAGAAGATAATGTAGATATAAGGAATAACTGTCTTTTTTTTTTTCTTTTTTTTTTTTTTTTTTTTTTTTTTGGCTTCATGATGATGATCAAGCTATTGGCTTGCCTGATAATTTTATGCATAAATATCTTCGGTGTTTATGCGAATTATGACGCAAGCCAATCGCTTGATCTCATCGTGAAACAAAAAACAAAAACAAAAGAAAACCAAAAAAAAAAAAAAAAAAAAAAAAAGTTATTCCTTAATTATACCTAATGGATGGAGTCTGATTTATAGAATCTATTGAGTATAGGAAAAAGAAAAGTGTAGACTTTTCATATTGTCATTACTTATTTAAGCAATGCAGAATAGTAAATCTGGTAATTTTTTTATTTTTTAAAAAAGATCCCAGCATAGGAGCTGGTAAGAGTAAGCATATATTTAGCTTGGGATTATACCTTCAAAGGTGAAGGTCAAATAGATTAATTTTTCACACGAGTGCACTTTTAGGGACATCAGGCATATTTATCACCAGGGTGGGACCGATTGAAAAAAAACAACAACAAACAAACAAACCCATTAAAAAAGTAAAATTAAAAAAAGTCTTGGTCCCATACCTTTAAGGATGCAAAAAGTATATATTCCATCATCATTTTGTGTGAAGAGATCCAATATAAGAAAACCTTAATTAGTGCATGTCGGCCATGTAGAGGATTTGCGTAGATGACTTCCACTTGAAGGGTACAAAATCCATTCACTTTAAGAAATATTGTTTTTTTTCTATATAGAACTATATGTTTTGGACTTTTAAATGTGATTTTGGATTAGATGCAACCTGTAAATAATGTATTAAAATTGATTTAAATGAACACTATGAGTCATAATTTGTTTTAATTTGCAGGAATATCAAAGCACTTTGAGCACTTTGGTACAAACCTTGAAAATTTAATCCAATTTATTACATATATTTACATATAGAAATAAGAGTTTTTAACATATTGATTTAGAAAAAAGAGAGTTTCTGATATAATAAGACATGAATTTTCATAGAAAGCATCAATCATCATGTTAGGGTCATCGATAATGATGTGTTCTCTTAATTGAACATTCTTATTTTTACATTTCAATAAAGAGTGGCATTTTTTTTTTAAATCTAAAATGAAATACTGTAAAAAGGATTGAATTTTTCACAGAAAGGGTACATCGTAATGTTAAGGCCAGTCAGTCGATATCGATGTGTTCTCTTATCATTGAAATTACTTTTTTTTTTCAATGAAATGTGGTTAATTTGGTATTGTTTTTCTTGTAATAGCATGTTTATAATTATACTTTCAAACTCTAAAATGTATTATTCTCCAGACAATTTGGAAAAACTTAATTGAGACAAGACAGTTTTGCACTCTATGTATATCATTATGACTAAAAAGTGTTCTCCCACTTGTAAAGGAAAAGTGCTTGTCCCAGCTAATGAATGCCCCCAAAAGTACCTGTCCCATCATACTTTGCACCGGTCACACCTTGGTAATAAATATTTCATCGTCCCTTATCGTCCCTTATGGTCTACCGAAGCTATCAAGCGTAAATTACCTGCCTGATGAAAAAGACACCTCTATCGAGGTAAAGGTCAAAATACCTGAATAAGGCCGAAGGAACTGAAGAAGGCACGGGGGGCACGCCCCCCCCCCCCCCCCAATAATTTTGCCGATATATAGAATACTATATAAAACATAGCTACTACTAGTATATGCGTATGTCCCTCAATAATAACGTCTTTTTTTTTGCTTGTCAAGTTTTCAAGGAATTTTTGGTACGTAGTTGATAGTGCCCCCCTCCCCCCAACTGAAATTGCTTCCTACGATCCTGCGTAAGACTTTGTTTTCTAGCTTACATGTACCAACCGCACTCTCTTCTGTGTTATACAGTAAGATTACAATGTGAAATGATGACTTGGATATTTTCTCCCCCAGATAGAGAGTAAAAGCTTAAGTGTGATGAAAGGTCAGAACTACACCACTGTTGTTTATGTTGACTCCACACTGGGACTCGACACAATTTTATTGCTGCAAGGCCCTGATGTAAGCGATATTTCAGCTTCACTCATAGGACCTGGAAATAAGACTTGGACGTCTGATCCATGTACAGATTCATGTCGAATAAAGATAAGTGGATTAGCAGAGGTATGTATGCTTAATATATTTATTGGATTCCATTTTAACTTTTACATTTTTTTTTATTTTTAATATCTATCAGAACGCAGAAAATCTTGCATCTATGCATTGGTAAGCCTATATATTTATCTGACCTCTCCCATCTGACATCTGTCTGTTTGTATGTCAGAAGTTTTGCTCAAAATTGCGTTCCTCCAACAGGATTGAAATAAGGAGAGCACACCAATACATAGACGAGTCTTTATTTTGGTTTGATTTCCACAAACTACATTGCAATTTATCCTAATATTGTAATTTTTGTGAAACTCGATCTTAAAACTATTGCATAAGTACTTCTTTCCGCATGGTATTAATTTAAGCCATGTGCACGGTCACAAATTTTACACAGAAATTTGTCCCAGTGAACTTAAAGTAAAGTTAAGGTATATTGAGGCAATCTAAGAAATCAGCGTAAGATTGAACAGAAATTGTGATCCCGCGGAATTATGACCCCATGGAAAGAGTACGTTTCCAGTATTCTTCTTGATCAATTTTTCTGCAATAACTGTTTGAAAAATGTTGAATAAAATGTTTGAAAAAAAAAACAACAACAACAAAGAAACAGCTACGCTAAACAAATTCAATGTATTCAAACATATGTATTTCGTAACAATATATTCATAGAGAGAAAATACGCAGTAATATGTTTCCGCTTTTCTTTCAGTAAGAAAATAAACGTTACAGTTGTTAAATTACGAGTAATCGTAAGCGTACTAAACTGTAAAACAAGTAATACATGTAGTTGACAGGGGATTAATAAGTTAAAAAATGTTAAGAACGTTTTCTTGACTTAAGTCATATCTAGTCCGTAGCGTAGTTAAAACATTTAGAAAAAAATCTATCGACCCTGGAACGACTGCGCTAATGAATGAGTAATAGTATGAATAATTTATATGGAATATATAGTGAAATTTAAAAGAAAATAATACCCATTTTCACACTGTGGATATAAAGATGGGGGTTTTACTATCCGTTTTATAACGTTACGGTGGTCCTCTAGAAAATCACCTTGGCTATATGAACTTCACATCCGTTTTATTATACTGTAAAACGAGAAAATTTGGTGCCTATGTATTTATTCTGAAATTAATAACAAATTGTAATCGTGTCCTTTTTAATAAACATTTTAAGGTTGGAACTTACTACGTACAGATTTCATCAATCGCCGACATGGACATAATTTTAACCTTGACAGTGCATTCACATCCCAGAGATCCTTCTGAGGACGTATTCACTGCGACTGCTTGGATATCTTCAGACTCGTTTGCGTTTTCCCCCTCCACTCCTCTTGTCATCTATGCTTTAGTTATGAAAGGATCGTCACCAGTCCTGGATGCTTTTGTTTCAATGAACATCGAGGATTCTAAAGGAGAAGTGTTAACAGTTGTTCTAACAGATAATGGTCAAGGTAAATGTAACGAATTTGAATAGACAATGAGCCACTTTGACCAATAACAAAGAAATTAGTCCTGAAAAGTTTTCTGATACTTTTTTCTTATAAGAAAACTAATGACACATTTAGAACAAGAAGAGAAAAAACGCGTATTCAACTAGAATATTCTACATTTAGTAGCGTAGCGGCTACCGATAAATCATGATTATTTAAAATGCATAGATTTACCCACAACATATCTTGAAATGAATTCTTTTTCATCGCTTTTTATGACCCATCTCAAGCTCATGAATATCACCATCAGATCCATTCGCTCAGTATTTCAGTATAACACTGAAATTCACAAACACAAAGAAATTAATTGCAGGGTAGCCATGGCCATAAGTAACATTTTAACAATAACAATATTATCAGCTACATGTATAGAACTGGCTATGGCTTATGATCAGATTTCCCATATTGTATACGACAAGCACGTAGCTAGAGATCTTTCGATGTGAACTTGTAGTTCAAGTGATTCCGGATTTTGCTCTGTTTCTCCAGAGGCTACCTTATATTTTCTCATCATTGTCGTTCCTCTACGGAAGCCCGTTGAGGCCAGTTCAGAGAAAGAAATATTTTTCATTGCGTTTAAATGCAATAATTATTGCGTTTAAACCAAAACATTGCGATTAATCGCAATAATTATTGCGTTTAAACACAAAAGATTGCGATTAATCGCAATGTATATTGCGTTTAAACGCAAAGTGTTTTGCGTTTAAACGCAAAAGATTGCGATTAAACGCAATCTTTTGCGTTTAAACGCAATGATTATTGCGATTAAACGCAATGTTTTGCGATTAAACGCAATATTTATTGCGTTTAAACGCAATAAAAATATTTCTTTCTCTGAATTGGCCTCAACGGGCTTCCGTATTCCTCACATATGCAAATAAAATTAAAATGACAATTTTTGTAATGAAATTGACTTTACGTCAATATTTGTAGTATTTGCAGAAACATTTGTAATTTCTTCAGGTGAAGATATAATTAAGGGAGATGGACTCTACACAGGAGTGTTGTTACCTTCTCAAATAAAAGAAGGTGGCAGACATAGCCTCAAGCTCATAGTAACAGGAAAAAGTGGTGAAACTAAAATTCTTGTTCCAAAGGTTAGAAGACGGAAAAGAGAAACACAGAATGAAGACAGTAAGGGGAATACTAATAATTATGTTCTATCTATTGACTGTATATATTTTATGCAAATTTGCTTTGCGTAGCTGGGGTTTTCGGTAAATCATTAAAGTTTGATAAGCTGTTGTTCATTTAGGTAAAATCATCTTAAAGTGTCTATATCATAGAAGAAATGACTGTTCAGTATTTAGCAATAATATTAATGTTTGTGTTTGCAGCAGCCATAAATTTGGAAACAAAGACTGTAGATGGTTTTAAACGAGTAGCATCCAGTGGCTCATTCACTGTATATAATTATAGCCAAGTGAATATTACTAATGACATCATATCACCGGCGCGCATAATAACACTCCAAGTGATCAACAGAAAAGACAACTCTTTTAATGTAAGCTGGAATGCTGTTGGAGATGACGTCACATATGGCAAAGGTACAGAAAGTTTTTTTTTTTGTTTCATGTCTTACAAGTGAAAAATTTTTTTCTTTAAATTTTTGTTATAGTTGTTACAATACATATATTTGGAAAGGAAACTAAATCACCTCCAAAGCTTCAAATCAATATGTACCTTAAATATCTTTATTATTATTATTTTTTTTTTGTAACAGCTTTGCTTTATAACATTTTATTGTCAAAGAACCTTTCAACTTTACGGAACTCTCCAGAAACGGTTGAACCATTGACCAGAAACATACCCACCCCCTCTGATCCAGGGAGCTTGGAACTATTTTCTTTGGCGTTACCGGAAGTTAATGCGAACTACTATTTAGCAGTCCGTGCTGTCGATGAAGCAGGAAACAAAGGCGATGTTTCGAACATTCTTTCTTTGTCCGTGATTACTGACAGCACTTGGGAACGCGAGAAATTACAATCACCATCTTCATCCAACGAGGTTCTGATAATCGCTGTATGCGCGGCAGCATTAGTTTTGATAGCCATAGTTGTGTTTGGATGCATTATTTATAACAAAAGAAAGTCGCCTGGAAAAGGCGCAGGCGTCGTCTAATAGCCCAGAAATTGCATTTACTGTTAGTGCGTAATTGTGGATGAATTGACAACACCAAAACTAACCTCAGTGTACATAATAGCCAGATCTAATGCATATACATTTTAACAATAAGTGATCATTGATTCAAAATTTGAATATGAATATAAATGAATGATGTCATTGTTTATGGTTTAACAACGCAATGATAAATATTTCTTTAATTTTACTTAAGTGATGATTGATTATGTACATTCATTCGTTAACTTTGTCGTTTTATAACAAATTTGCAATGACCATGTTTTGTAAAATGTTAGAAATAAAAACAGCTGGTTGTGAATAAGTCCAATTTAAGTGTTTAAGTGGTTGTATAATAATCATGTTTAATAACTGTAAAATTAATGTACTACATTTAGCGTGTACGATATTTGCCGGAAATTGAGTTTTAAACAAGTTGGCATAGATTTGATTTTGCGCATTGTTTAATGGTCTTATTTATGTATATATTTGCAGGACATTTAGAACTTGAATTAGCGAAACTGTCTTTCCACCAAAAGCACTAAAATGAATACAAAGCCAAATATAATACGTATAAAATGTACCCCCAAAGAAATTTTGGTAATGAAAAGAAAAAAGCTAACAAATGAGATATTGTGGTCTCTGTAAAGAGTAGGTATATGTATTTCCTCGAAACAATTAGAGGCGACACAGATCAAGCAAGTTAACAGTAATCTTTATAAAAATGTGTATTATTCATTATACATGGTAGCACATGTTTTATCGATTGTGAATAGCATTTTTACATTCTTTGCATATTTTTACTCGTTATATATACCGATTAAAAATTGAAATAACACGACACACTAGTGGATTTATTAATTCTGTTTTGTACAGATAGTTTTTGTGTTTCAATTTTTTTTTCTTGATAGATCGCAAACATTGTCTCAGCCAAGACATACGACCGAAAGTTCCAAAGCACGGTCTTGTTAATGAAATGGGTGAAAATAACAATCCATAGGAAAAAAAAACATGGATATCCTCTAGATTTGATCAATGCTTAAGATTATCAGAATAAAAATGCTTTTTTTATCGTGGTATTCAAACAAAATATGATTTTTGTTCATTATTTTAATTGTATTTCAGAGAAGCTGGGATTTAATTCTGCAAGTGGTAATCCAACTTATATCCATCGCTCCCTTTTCTATGGAGGAAAATCTTCAAAATCATATGTCAGTTTTAAATATTTTTAATATTCCCAACATTCAAAATGGATTTGAATAACCAGACTTATACTGGATTCCTAAACTACATAAAAATCCTTACAAACAAAGATACAAAGTGGGTTTCAGTAAATGTTCTACCAAGCCTCGTTCCTTACTCCTCACTGAAATATTAACAGCAGGGAAGGGGAAACTTGAGGAGTACTGCACAACACTATATTCAAGAAGTGGCGTAAATCAGATGTGGATACTTTACAACTCAAAAGGAACTTTTAGAGAATTTGAAATCACAAAATTTTACCAAAATCAATAACTTCAAAACGTACGACTTTTCAACACTTTATACAGCCATTCCCCACGATAAATTAAAGTCTAGGCTTTTTGACATCAAGTCCCTGCTTTTTCAATAAAATGGAACTCGTAAATTTACTTAATTTGGCATTGATCATTTGCAAAATTATTTTGTTAAAAGATTTTTAAAAGATTCTGATCGTACACACAGTACTCCGAATCTGATATTAAAAAGATGCCTGAGTTTCTGAATGACAATATCTATGTAATTTTTGGAGATCAAGTCTTCCAATAATCTATCGGAATTCCCTTGGGTACCAATTGCGCCCCTTTATTAGCAGACCTATTTTTTGTATTGAGAAAACACTTGGTGTGGCGTTCGACACTTAGATATATCGACGACGTATTTTCAATTAACAATAGTTACTTCTATTCATATGTCGAATCGATATATCGCTTTGAACTGGAAATAAAAGATACCAGAGATTCTGACACATCTTTTTCATATTTGGATATTTTACTAGAAAAAAAATGTTAATTATAACGTAACAACGAAACTTTATGAAAAACAAAATGACTTCAACTTTCTATCGTCAACTTTCCTTATTTTGGCATTGTGCCCTTGTCTCATGCTTGTGGAGTTTTTATCTCTCAGTTGATTCAATGAGCAATAGTATGCTCTACGTACGAACAATTTCTAAGGCAGAGCAGGCTATTGACAGACAGGCTAGTGAAACAAGGATATCAACAGTCTAGTTTAAAATCAGCATTTCGCAAGTTCTATGGTCGATGCAGTGACCTTGTCAGCAAATGCAGTCTCTCATTAAGTTGAATGCTGACTGACGTTTTTCATACTAATTGTTAGGCCATTATTTACACACTGAATTGTCGACGGATTTTTCCGTTATTTCCCGATCATGACAAGGGGCACACGGCGGATGTATTGTTTATTCTGAAATATCTACGAATTTTTCCGTTTGCCCGGTCGTGGCAGCAGGCTAGCGGCGGGTGTGGCTAGTCGGCGGGGTGTACTTGCTCCTCCATGGCATCTGATCCCGCCTTTCAGGTTTTTAGAGGTTTGTGTTTGCTCTGCTTCCGACTTCCTTCTGTACTCGATTACTGTTCGTTATCTCCATATTTCATTTATAAGGCCTTTCGGAAGAATTGAAATTTGTACTAATCGGGACTTCTCCTCTAAATAAAGAAGTGTCGTATGCGTGGCGTAGTGGTTAGAAGGCGTTTGTTCTAAAGTCGCGAAGTAAGTAATTGATACTTACGTCGCGGGTTCGAATCCCACTTCGGGACGTGGAGATCGGTCCTTCGGATGAAACCGTATAAACCGAGGTCCCGTGTCGCAGTAGGTGCTGGCACGAAAAAGGTCCCTCACTGCTCAAAGGCCCTGAGTGCCCTGTCCCGGTCTAAATTTGCAGCCCTCCACCGGTAAGAGGTGGCGTCTCAATATGAGTGAGAAAGTTCTCGAATGAACGTTAAATAAACAAAGAAACACATAAACAAAATAAAGAACTACTGTAAATCATTTCAGAACAAATGTATGAACATCACATCAAGACTCAATCATAGATACAACTGACGCAAAGAGGGGTGCGTTAATAGGACTATTATAAGTCATGTGTCTTGATTTCAAGACTAGTAAAGAAACAACTTTGTGTGCGATAATGCAATTAATGTACCAGAAAATGAAAGTTTTAAATTTGTTTGATGTTTTTGATATTTTCATGCCTTTAACTAGCATTATAATAGATTTTGTCAAACAAATGGGATTTAGGTCAAAGGAAATGGTGATACTAAGGTTACTGTCATTATTTCAAGTAAGTGAGGGGACATACAAATCAAAATACAAAAATCAATGTTAAGATTTTTCAAAGCGAAGTATAATTCCAGCATATGCAGTCTCCCGAAAAAAGGACTCTTGAATAAAAGATATGTTCCTATGATGTGACATTAAAAATATCTGTAGACTTTACACTGAAAATATACAATATTAAGTTTAAAAAGGTCCGGCTTAAAATAACTAAATATTTCAATGCAAATTAATTTTTCAATCTAATCTTACATCATCTGATTAAATATAAATTTTAAAAAAATCTTCATCTATAGATAGTCTTTCTCTAAAAAAAAACTCACAACTCAAATCACATCATTCAGTTGATATAACATTGCATCTGGAGGCATAGATTGTACCTTGTGGTTTGTTAACGACGTTGTATTTCTACCAAATGATAGAAAGTAGGAAAAACAACTGTTACAGAGCACTTGCTTAAAAATGATGAAGTAATGAAAGTGCAAATTTTCTTTTTAAAAAAATCCAATAATTTTATTTCTCAATATTGTCTATATATTCTATAATAAATAAGAGTTGATAACGAAAAATGCCATTTTTGTAGTTTGAGATTATTCTTAAATCCCAGTAAAAAAAGAGTACATGATACTAAATGAAGATGTCAAGAATAAAAGTTGAATGTAATAAATTCAATTTTGATTCTTGTAATAATGTTAAGTAAAATTTTGAACGAGTCAAATTTCAGAATATAATGAAATCGTATGTCCAGATAAAAAAAAATATATCATTCGCTTTGTATAAGTTGTATTATATTAGTATTGCAAACACCATTCATGTACAGGTTATTTTGTATTTAATATATATACCTATACATCACATCAAAATACAAGCATTACGTATACTTTATAACATAGATTTAGACAGAATTCTTATAACATTTGTTTTGTTTTTTTTTTTTTTAAAGAAGGAATATTTTTAGTATTTTTTGCCAACTGTGCAAGTCTACATGAACGAAACACCACCTTTTCTTTGAGAAAATCCCATTAATTATACCAAAGTCAAGGGCAAGAATATGAATAAAAATTTTATATGAGGGGCACAATTCGACTCGGCACATAAGATTGTAGAAATACCTAACCCCTCCATAGGTAAAAGACCCTATGTGTCTGGCCGGACAGGATGCTGAAAGCCTAAATATAACACACTCTTGGAACGGTTTACGATAAAGTCTTTTCTTCAGCAGAACATGCGGGAAGGTATTATGTTGGGTCGCATTTGGTCTGATATCTTTCATATCAATTGTTAAATCATTATTCTTAAACTAAGCTTTACTACGGATTGCTCCGTCTTCCTGATCAGTACATAGAGCTGAAAGCGGGTGTGACCGGTCGACAGGGGATGCTTACTCCTCCTAGGCACCAGATCTCTCCTCAAGTTTTGCCCTTTCAGTAATTCATATCCTTTACTTGATTTATGGCATTGATTACCGTTCGTTATCTTCATTTTTTTTTAAATTTATAATGAAATAACTATTTAAGTTAAAATACATTATTCATTTGTCATTTAGTCAGGTGCACTCACGAACATGTAAAGAAACATGTATTTATATAAATTGAATTTTCTAAAAACAAAAGGCCTTAGCTTTATCGCAAATAAATAAGTATTTCAGCTTTGTTATTTTCATTGTTAAAGCAATATAGTTCGTCTGCAATATTTTAGATTGCAATTGAAGTTTTAGTGTGAGTTTATTATCTTTCATATATTTACAGTTGTAGATAAATTTTGCAGCTATGTTAATGATAAAAAAAGCGAAGATCAGCTGAAATAATGTGGAAGTGTTATGGAGTGTTCCTTAGTCACAAATGAGCTTCCGGGAAGAAATATAAATTTTGCGTGGGCGACAAAGAAAATGATGTGTAGGGGTCAATTATGGGGAAACCAGAAATTCCCTTTCATATAAGGAAGCTTATTCATGTGTATGTTCAAAGACGCATGAAACAATATAAGGAAGCATTCAAGCAAAGTTTAAAATTGCCTAATACTAAATAATAATAATAATAAATACCCTTTTGAAGAATGCTATGTATTCCTTGGCACATCACAAAGTTTCTTCTTGTTTTGGTTTTGGAATTGAGCAATGCATAAAAATTGACTGACAAACTTGTTTTCTTTCAATATATATAAATTTTACTAAGATTAAAAAAAATTAAGGTAAATTCTGACAAATATTTGTTTGTCTGTTCAGACAAAAATGCTTCTCATACGCAAGTCGAGAGTTCTGGGAGAAAGGGGGTAATTTCCTCCTAGTATGCCCCTAGGGTGGCTGCGGGGATAAGTTGACTGTATATTGCTTATATATTGATAAATTAATGCATTACATATTCAAAGTCTTTTTCTGTATTGCTGGATAGCTGAAAGACTGTTTGCATGATTATGAACACCTAGCCCTCTAACATAACATTAATCCATGTCATATGAGTCCAGAATTGAAGCCAATAGAGACTGAGTTATATTTTAGAATATTGTTTTACAGTGTATCTTTTCTTTATTTCTGTACATTAAGCAAGCAAACTTTACGAATAATGGCAATTATTTTTACAAAAGAATATGAAATGTGTGTCCCTTAAGCTCTGACTGGAGAGTGGGCTAAGTTGAACAAATATTAAAAATATTATATTAGTGTGGTTTATTTGAAAAACTCTCAATCATCTAGGAGCAAACTTTACAAAAGTTTATGTTAACACAGACCTCAACAAATTGTTTTTGTTTTTGGGAACAGAGACAAAATTATTTATTGTGCATTGAGAGAGAGAGAGAGAGAGAGAGAGAGAGAGAGATTCACATGACTTAGTTCTATTAAGCATACAATCATTTATACAATTTTTCTCAAAAGAATCAGATGCCAACATAACGTTAAAAAGTAAAAGAAAGATGGATACATCATAAATGGATAAGATCAACTTTTAAGTCCAGGGACACATACTTTGGAGAGAAGGCAACAGTGACAACAGAACAGCTAAGAATGGAAGCCACAAGAAAAACTTGCACCTGTAGGACATAAGGACATTTGGAGATGATTGAAAAAGACAGAAATACAACCAGATGATCAAGTTGGAATGCCACCAAAGAAAAGATAAAGGACAGGAAAAAGTTTAAGGACAGCGTAACAGCTTCATACTTATTCGACTCTGGCGCGGAAAAAATTAAGTTCATGGAGATTAGAATTGCAGTGAATTGCATCCGTATTTCAGAAAGAAACAATGAACATTAACAGATGATCAATGGCTTTCAAAATAACATAACATTGCTATTATAGTCTGGGGAAAAAAAACTTCCATTCGTTTTTCATGCATGGAACATATATCAATGAAGTTAACTGAAGTATTATAAATAGATACATATACACGTAATATGAAAATGACCGATGATAATTCTAAGCAGAAACCACGTATTTCGTACAAATGCACTATCGCTTCTTAAGGACAGATGATACAAACAAAAAATGGATGTCTGGATAGGTATATATATATTTTTTTACTTATTTTGGTTGTAAATGATTAGAATAATAAATTTCTAAAATATTAAAAAATTGTAAACTTTCTACGATAATGCTTAAAATTCCACCTTTCTGCAACCACCCTTATTAATCTATATAACTTTTTGTCACTTATAATCCCATCATTGAATGAAAAATAAAAATCTAGGCGGTTAAACTTATTTATTTTACTTTTATAAACATGATTTAATTTGTTAGTTTCAAGATTTTTGATAAAAGTTTGTTTGTATCATCTGTCCTTAAATAAATACTTAAATAAGTAAAGTTCATACGAATGCAGCATGGAAAAATGGTGTTTGAATAAAATTCTTGCAAAAATAAGCAGTAAGGATGTACTTCAGATTTAGTCGTCATTGTAAAGGTTTACATGTTGATAAATTATTTTCGTGCATGTCATACGTGAATTTCCAAAGAATGAAAGTTTCCACGTTTAAATATGACCCTTGATAAGACAATATTTATTTATGAATGAAAATGAATAGTATAACCTTGTATACCCACTGAAGTCCAACTTATTATTTATAGGGTCAGAATTTCTTCAACGCTTATCAATGAAGACAATATCATTCTTTTAATAAAAAAGGAAATCTTTACATCACCTCTTTTGTCTCTTATCTTGTGTCGCAGCAGTGGATAGCACGATTAAAAAAGAGGCGAAAATAGTGGCACAGATACAGCCATTTCAATGACCTATTAACCTCTAATTTTTGCGACACATTGTATTTAAATTCAAGTTAAGGTATGACACGAAAGACTCTAAATTTTACAAAAATAAGAAAAAAAGAATCAATGTCATGAGAGGGCGGGGAAGAATTTTTCAGTTCATGAAAACATTTTCATCTTCATCTAAAAGATTTTAGTATCGATAATTAGCTTACGCACAAAGGTATTGGTGTTTGTGCATCAAAGCGTATACAAGGTGAATGAACCGCTGTTTTAAATACAACATGGAATATTTGATACAGGCCATTTATTTTCGTTTAATAGACAAGCCCAAATCTTGAAGGTAAATTATGTTTTGAAGACGTAAGTTGTATATTGTCTACATGTACGTCGACTGATTTTGTTACACAAGGGCATGTTCTGTACATATAATCATTTTTAAACCAAAACAGGCTACTGAATAATTTGTCGATGTCACAAGCTAATGTTAGAACAGTCTTTTTTAGAGCCAGCTTTTTGAAAATTCTATGGTCATTATACATGTAATTCATAATGTTTGCAAATACAACCGACTAGTTGTAAGTGCATTTTTACTTTTTCTTTTTTTACTGATACAATACAAGAGGCTCATGACTGGTGCTATCTGTGGACAGAGATGCTTACTCCACCTAAACAGATAAACCTACCTCTGAAGTTTTCATAATTTTTCCTTCCTTATATTCTTGTACGATAGACAAACACAACGTTTTGTTTATCTTAATATTTTAAAAAGTATTTTATTTAATCGAATGAAATTTTAAGGCCAAAAAATTAGAATAGATAGGGACATTAGTATGTCAAATTTTGCTGATAACGTTTGATTATTAAAGATTTTATATCAGTTGTGACATAGTCTTTGGATCAACCCACGCATGTTAGCATATTTTGTCTAAATCATAATTCTTTTTGGATCACAAGTACAAAAATTCAAAAGGTTCAAACAAAGGAAAGCCCAATATTGCTTTGAATAGCGGGTACCGGTTCTAGTTTCTTAATGAGCAACTGTCTTCCCTCGCTGTTCGAAATTTTCACCCTTTCCATTGCTTAATCATGGTTTGTTTGTCTTGAATGCAAGATTATTGGAGATTTATAGCACTTGCTAAATATTCTCTAAATTTGTGTTGTGAACTGGAATATCTTTGCTCATTTGGAATTTCAAAAATCATTTCTTAAACAATGAAAATTTCTAATTTCTATACATTTTGGAAATTTACTGACTGAGCTGATTTAAAAGAAAAGCTGTCAAATTGATATCTTTTTTCTGTGCGTCAATCGCTTTAACAAAATACCCTAAATATTGCCTGCCACATTTGAGAGATCAATAGATTTATCTAGCTGATAGGATAAAATTATTATTTGTAGGAAAATTTTGACGGGAATTGACACTGTCGTTAATTACTTTAATACAAGACAAGAATTGTAGTCATGAACTTTGAATAAGAAAATAATAATACTTGAAAACTATAAATTGAAATACATGTACAATGTATGTACCGGTAACATTTTGTATCGCTATTTGAATTTTTAGCCAGATCCATATTTATAAAAATTCAAAATGGCGAATGAATATTCCTGACACATGTTGATAAATAATAATAATACTTTAGAAAGGGAAAATCCATAAGAATTACAAAATGAAAGAAAGGAATATTCGTTGACAAGAGTTATATAGTGTGACTGTACCTATCCCAATTATTCATGCATTGTAAAGTGTTATCAGATGAAAGACCTGTGAATTCATGGTAACATGCATCATTCATGCGTGTTTCAAATTTCACAGCGTCACGAGTGTACTAAAAGTGAAATTCATTGTTGTCCTCTTAATGTTTATTTTTATTTATTTTTCATGGTAGATTGCATTTTTCTTTCATTTAAAATTATCAGTTTATGTTTTTTAAACACCAAATGTCAATCAGCATAGCAAATTATGTATGAAAATCATTTCTTTTTGAGTGTGTGCAGATTTACTAATCAGCTTTAGTTGACAAATGCTTTTGAGATGTATGAAAATTTTGTCAAAGACACAAGACCTTTCTGAAGTTTTTATTCATATCAATTTCTTAGGACTTTATCGAGTATCTTGAGGAGTGACTTGAACGTATCAAACGTGTGCAGTATCCACATAAAAAAAGAAATAATCCTCACGTTTCAAATGATTAAATAACAATTTTATTTGATTTATTGGACATTAACATTTGATGATTAAGTTTAGCTGAATGTAAGTAGTATCAAAATTGATATCATATTCAATGGCTTGTGTCGTTTGAAAGACTTTGATATTCTATGACCTAGACATCGAAATTACAAGTTTAAAAGTTATTTGGAAAAAAGTCATTCAAATATTTTAATTTTTCTTTTGACCTTGTTTCATTTTATGCGTAGATTTTTCACCGACAACCAGTTTGCACAATTGTAAAACGACCCTATTTAGCTGCTATTCATTCCAACATGATTGGCCTTCTCTAAAATACCCGGTTTTCAACGCATGCGGTAATTGATAGATTCCGTGACTTATATAACAAGGAGTGGTTATGCGCCAAAAATATGAGGTTTTTGGCCTTTTACTCTCTTTCTTTTTGTTTTATCTATAGTGTCACAGCAGTTTGTCAATCCAATAGGATTCGGATAGATGGAAACGGTTATACCGGAGTTACTGTTGCAATGTCCACTAAACTTCAGCCTAATCAAATACAGATACAAAGAATTAAGGTGAGATGTTCCTTTTTATGTAGAATGGACATGTTTTATAACGTCGAAATGAAATTCGAAGAAACGTCACTGTATGTTCTTTACTTTAATTACTAATAAAATGCATGTATAATGATCTACCATTTGGATTTTTTAAACATACACTTGGTTATAAAGTTGCTCTGTTAATTAAACCCGGAATTAAGAAATACAAAATTTTATGAAAATTCAAATTCATATTTTGTTTACCTATAGATGTGCGTGATATCACAATGTAATGATCTGAAGATATGCTGCAAAACTTTATAAATACAGTAACTAAATACCTTAGACGAAACACCCGAATTCCCTACCGAAGAAAATGCAGTGATTGTAACATAAGATGAAAGGTTTAGAGAACAAAGAGTAACATTGAGAAATGAACGCTACTTTGAATAACTTGGGTTTTTTCATCCGTTCTATTTACCTTTTATTTAAAAAAAAATATCTGAAAAGTACAAGTTTTTTAAGCAGAATGGCTGCGATGAAGAGCAAGATAATATATCTATTGAGTTAAATTAAGAACACTGCAAATAAATTAAAGCTAAAACTTATAAAACAGGTAACTAATGTGACCAAAACGCACGAAATATACATGTTTATCTAAATTTAATTTCCAAAACAAAATGTCATTGTATATCTAAAGCATACAATTTTCATCATTCACCAAAGTGTATTTAAATGAGAAATGTAAAAAAAGGTCTGATAATTATTATATTTTAAAGACAGAATCATTTGCATGATTTAATCCTTTTGTTTTACATGTGTTTGCAATTACTCGTACTTCGAATTAATCGTATCTACTGTTTTATGCAGGGTCAGTTCTTAGTATAATAAATGTACATATTGTAAATGCGCATATGGTCTGCTTCTGTGATGTAGATTTTTTTTAATAAGACAGTATTTATTTAAGCATTTTATTTAAAAAAAAAAACAAAAAAAAAAACAGATTTCTTCCTTTGCTGAAAAGCCAGCACAGCGAGTCGCGCGAAGCAAAGAGAAAATTCGAACTATATATATTGCTCCTTATGATTTTGTCGTCCTTAGTAGCCTCAAGACCCACAATGCAAGGCAAATAATCTGTTTTAACAAAACTTGTGTACTGTTCTTTGTTTGGTTTTAAGGGGAGTATCTATTAGTGAATTGGCATGCTGTAATGAATTATACGCAACTGCGCTCTCCCCAATGGTCGCACTGTCAACGATTGCCATTAAGTTCATAGATGCTCAATAATTTAGATTCATCGTATCCCCTTCTATATTTCGTTTCTTATAGGACTTATTTACGGCGGCTTCCGCCCAGTTGTACAGGTCAACAAAATACCACCTCTACTTTAAGGATATTACAATAGTAATACCAAAATCATGGCCAAACGATATTACCAACAATTTTGTAAGAGGGCCACAACTCGATTCTGCACATGTAATTGTTGATAATCCAAACCCACTTGTGGATAACAGACCCTATGTCTCTGGCATGACGGGATGCGGAAAACCAGGAAAACACATACATTTAGAGCCGTATACGGTACAAGTTCTTCCAGCTCAGAAAAATGGAGGTATATCAGTTATGGAAAAAATTAAAAATTCCATCTGTTATTGTGTGCATAAGACTTATTTATGAGACATACTTTTCTTCCTGTAGATAAAATATTGGTGCACCTTTGGGGCCATTTCAGATGGGGTATATTCGACGAACATGGTGATAAGGAGTCACCAATACAGGACTTAAACACAAATACATGGTTTTATTCATCTGAGGGAACATTCAAACCAAACATGTAGGTGTTTTACGAAAGAGAATCATATTCAGAAAGTCAGTTTTCAGTTCTCTGTTTGATTACAGACATTTCATTTCGACTTTGCTAATTTTTCCAGCTGTGCTAGGGATATCATAGGGAAAAGAGAACTGTCTTATTGTGAGAGTAAATTGCATTGCTCTTTAGACGAGAATGGTTTACCTGAAAAGGACTGTAAATTTTGTGCAGACGAAACAGGAAATACCGTGAAGGGGTCAATTATGGGGAAGCCAGGAATCTCAAGTGTAAGTAGATCACTCTGTAAAAACAGTTTCATTTGTGGTAAAAAAACGTTTTCCTGTTTTGATTTTTTAAAAGAAATATTTGGAAAACTTCCTGAATTGTTTGGATAATTTTACTGCATACATGATTTGTTTTTAATATAAAACTACGTATTTAATATAAAACTCGTATTTCTCCGCCAATCGAAAAAAAAAATCCTTGAATACTTACACATTCAACAACTTACTTTATGTGAAATTCTCAGAACCGGGGCACTGCCTTGATAATAGAACGCATGATACACACACACTGTCATTCAATAATCATATTTCCTGTGGATCCTGATTACCCTTCTTGAAGACATCTTCATTCTGCAATTATTGGCTTACGGTAAATTAGTGAACATTTGAAATATCATTTTTAGATGTAAATAGTTATCTTTAAAAATATAATCTTTATTCCACAGACCATACGGAATCTATTAATATGCGTTTTCAATATTCCCAAAAATTCTTTGAGAATTAAAGGAAAAAGCAGATGTAATTTGTAAATTTTATTGAATGAATTTAATTTCACATTTTCCTTTTTTGAACTTTCACTCTTGTTTATTGCAAAATGTAGAAATATGTTAATTCATAATGTTAAATACAACTGTAGGGTATACTTTTATCTATTCCATACCTTGTCTGAGCAGGGTATTTGGCATCAGGCTGTACAGTAAAAAGTATGCAGTATTTAGCAAATATTCTGACACCCAACTTCAAATACTTTGTGTGATTGCAATATATATATATATATATATATATATATATATATATATATATATATATATATATATATATATATATATATATATATATATATATATATATATATATATATATTAAAATTTGAAACCATAATATTTTTGGAGACTTTTAACTCTTGCATTTCACCTGCAATATAGGTGGACGAGTTTTGTGGTGACGATGGTAGCACTGTTCCACACAACAAAGAGGCTCAGACTCCACAGAACAGATTCTGCCAAGGGAGAAGTTCTTGGGAAATAATGAGACTTCATTCTGATTTTAAAGGTATTTTTCGCCTTTGTGTCTGTTTTGCCTTTTCGCTTGTCTTATTTCATGCACCAGAGACAAAATCTCTTTAAATTTGAAGTATAATCTTAAGAAGAGTCATGGAAGTAAAAGTATTACTTCCCATGTGTGAGATATTTGTAATAAACTGAAATGGACATTGGGGTATATAGAAGCTTGTTTTGTATATATTTCTTTTAAGGATTGATTCTTCTCATTGCTTACTCCTGCATGGTTTGTGATCCCGCCTCTGATGTTTTTGGAGGTCCATGTTTGCTCTGCTCTCGATTTGTATTGTTTAAATGGACTATGAGCTTGAATACTTAAAATGTTATATACTCGTGACTTTCTAAACTGAAAGGCAGAAAAGAAAAAATAATGTTATATCACTGATATATGAAAACCAATTATCATGCAATGCTAACGTAATTTTTAATTATATATAAATGTAGATACAACACCAGGTTCACCGACACAAGACACCACACCGATATTTAGAGTTGTACAACAGAAAACTGGTCAAAATTTCGTGATGGTCTTGGACAAGTCTGGAAGTATGAGATTTTATGTAAGTAACATAGTCCATAAGCATGAGATTCTATGTAAGTAACAGAGTCTGTAAGCATGAGATTTTATGTAAATTACAGAATTAGGAAGTATTAGAATTATTATTGTATTAATTTTTCATGTATATAAGTAAGGTCTTTAATAAAACTATTTTCAGATTAAGATTCAATTGTAGTCATAAATAAGAAATATTTCATGTTAACTTTGACATTCTTTTTACAAAATTGTTTTTCTTAATTTTTATGTTATAATGAATATCAGAAATTGCTGCAAAAGAAACTTTCAATTCATTTTTAGGATGGCCCCACTAATGAAACAAGTGTTCTGAGAAAGGTAAAAATTGCAGTACCAAGCATTTGAGAGAGGAACATGTTCATTGATCATAGTGCCTATGTTTATAAATTTAAACTTCTTTTCATTTCTTATAAGAAATCATACATGTAGTCTTCTTCATCTCATAATTCTGACTTTAAACCATGACGTGTTTAAAAAAATCGTCGAACAAGACGAGGTACCAGGGAATTATTGTGCTAATTATTTTTGCTGACGAGTATATTTTGAAATCAAAACGACCAAAAATAGGTGTCAAACTTTCTTTTTTTTTCAAAGCAAAGAATGACAAAATTGAAAGAAATAACATCCATTTTCATACTGGTTTGGTTACAAGCTGGCAGTTCTCTTGGACTTGTGACATTCAACATAACAGCACAGACTGTAGCTCCATTAACCTCTATAACGACGGACAGCGTAAGGCAAGAGTTAGTGGCATTAATCAAGAATATTGATGCTGCTGGTGGTACATCTATTGGAGCAGGACTTCGAAAAGGAATAGAGGTATGGAAATAATAAGTCATTAGATATCAACGATATCATAATTACTTAAGTTACATGTATAATAAAGTATCATCATGTATAACTCAACCAATCACATTTGCTATATTCTCATATTTAAAATAAAGTTATTGAATTAGTTTCTAGACTGCATCGTCGATAACTTTTTAGGACAAAAAAATTATTAAGTAATTTCTCAAAATGTTCATTTCTGATCGGATTTATGTGTCAAGAAAATTGTTCGATGTTTCCATATGACTATTAGACAGTGCGCATTATCTGCGTCTTGAAATTCGCCTTGCTTCTTTGCAATTTATTGTCAATAAATGATCATTCATAGGTATGCTCTTTTCTATGCATACAATGAATTTTCAGACATATGTTATTGCACATTATAATTAGATAACAGATTATAGAGCTAAAAAATTCAACTCTGGTCTATAATCAGCATCTGGTTGTTGTATATGCCTCTTAAAAAAATAAAAATCTCCATATTTTCAATAGTCGGACGATATCCTTATTTGAACAATGCAATTTCTAGTTCTATAAAAAAAATGATATATTTAGAAAATAAACCCTTTTAATCAGACAAAATGTATACAGTTCGTTTTTATGTTCAATATAATATAGATCCTTTTTATTTTGTTGCTAACTCTATTTTGCTATTTACCTGGATATGTCAAGGTATTAAAGACACAGGGAACAAACATCAATGGCAGCGAAATCATTTTGGTAACTGATGGTGAAAATACACATTCTCCAGGAATAAAAGAAGTTGCAAATGAAATCCTAGCTGAAAACGTAATTGTTACAACAATTGCAATTGGTAGAAACGCAGACAAAAATATGGAAACCCTGGCTAAGGATAGTGGAGGTTCAAGCCATTTTTATTCCGGATATGATCAATCGACGGCTCTTATTGATAGTTTTGTAAATATTGCTGAATGCGCTTCTGATGACGAGAATAAACTTTATCAGGTCAGTATAAAAATTTCATACCTCGATTATCAGTAAGAAATTGTAGTCATAATTTGTTTTCCTTTACACTTCTATTTTGGTTGGGGTTTTTTTCGGTTCACAAAGGACAAACAAATAAAATTAACAGTGAATTCAAAGTACGATTAACAAAAGATACGAAGGGAAAACCTCTTATTCAATTGGACCAAAAACAGAATGTGTTTAGAAAATGATGTACCTTAAAATATTTCAATGCAGATCAAAGTTTGCTGGTGTCATTTGTTGGTTTATCTGTAGATACTTACAAAATATTCCGTGTGGGATCAATAAAAACTCTGATAAATGTTAAATAATTATAAAACTACCTATACCATGTCCTACACATGTGTTAAAGGGACTGAAATAAATGTTCATAACGTTATTGGCTTATACCTCTATGCAACCTAATCCAACCTCTGATGTCACCAGGTGATAATATTTCAATCAATTATCTTACTGTTATTTCTTTTTCCCATTTCATTAGTTTTAAAAGTATTCATATATAGGAAGCTCAGTGTAAGTTTTAATCAATTATTTCATTTTCTCCCCAGATAGAGAGTAAAAGTCTGAATGTCACAAAAGATCGGAATTACACCAGTATTATTTCTATTGACGACACAATAGGACGCGACACGACGATATTGCTTCAGGGTCCAGGAGTGAACTATACTTCATTATTTTTGTCAGGACCTGGTAATAGAATGTGGACATCCGGTGTATGCAATGATTCCTGTCGCATAAAAATTGATGCACTAGCCGAGGTACGTTTAGCTACTTATTTTAAGGCCTTAAATTCATATCTGAGTTTTAGAATACAATTACCTTTGTATAGAAACTTAAAACATATTTTCAAGGTTGGCGATTATGTGGTAAATGTTACGTCGTCTTTTGACATTGGACTAGTTCTTACATTGACGGCGAATTCATATCCCAGAAATCCAGCAGAGGAAGTCATAACTACGACTGCATGGTCATCGACAGATTCATTTGATTTCTCGCCTTATACTCCTGTTATTCTTTTTGCACTTGTAAAAAAAGGATCATCACCAGTTTTAGAAGCTAGCGTGGAAATGTTACTTGAGGATTCGGAAGATCACATGACAACAATTAATCTTTCTGATAATGGGTTTGGTAGGCAAACAATTGATATTTGTATACAACATGTTCCAGACTGTCTATCTTTGGTGAATGTTACATGGAGGTATTCAAATAACATAAATTTTGTGCTAACATAGAGACATATCTAAAAATAAAGGATGTGCCATGCTGAAGTACATTTTAATATGAAACATTGATTTTTATTTGTTAATTAAAAAATCGATATCGATTGCTAGCATAGCTTGGTAATGTTTTATAGGTGAAGATATAATTCAAGGTGATGGTCTGTATACGGGTGTGATATTACCTTCTCAAATAAAGTCTGATGGCAGACATAGTCTTAAAGTCTCTGTGACGGGAAAAAGTGGCGAAGCAAAAATTCTTGTTCCAAAAGTGAAACGACGGAAACGAGCTGCTCAGGACAATGTCCGTAAGGATGATATATTTATAATGTAGTGTTAACACCCATTATTCTTAATATAGATAAAACTATTTATACAGCTTCCAATATCATAAACACTTTTTTTAAATCGTGTCTATAATTTATGATAAATATATTTATTTAGAAGTATTCTTATCTACTAATTACCTTGTTATGACCTCCTTTTAAATTGAATATGTTTGTTAATGTTAACATGATTTACACGACTTTTAAAATTATCTTGATGGAAACAATTTTAGCCCCAACAGATCTGGTGGCTAGAACAGTTGCTGGATTCAAACGAGTTACTTCCGGTGGTTCCATCACTGTGCAGAATTATTCAACATTGGATATAGGAGATGACAAAATTTCACCGGCCAGAATAACAACGCTAAAGTTAGTGTCCTCAAACGGAAACCTTTACAATGTAAGCTGGGACGCTGTGGGGGATGACGTCACGTATGGATCAGGTATCCATGAAACTGTGTAATTTCATTTTATCAGAAATATATAGAAACGTATTGATGGAATGAAATTTAGTGGCTATATTTTTTGTGATTATCTCATTAAAAAAATGCTTTCATGTATCTTTTGTGTTCCGACTGTCTGACATGTCTGATATTTAAAATGTATGATGCAAAGCAGGTTATAATACATTATAGGGTTGCATGTAATTTTTCGATTGCGGACTTTTTGGAATTTATCAGGCAACTTTAGGACATCTAAATATCAGTGTTTTAAGAATTACATATTACTCATGAATTATATAGGGAAACAATATCACACTTCCTCTAAATTTTCCCTAATTAGTCTCAAAGAGTCTGACAAGTTTTTGGCATATAAGAATTATATGGATTTTTAATTTTCATTTTGTCTTGCTTCTATCAAAATAAAAATAGTCGCAATAATCGAAAAAAATCCTTAGTTCTCTAAATATACAAACTTTAAGTTTCTTTTTTATAGCTACTTCTTACCAGATTTTGTTATCAAAAGCCTACTCTGATTTGCTGAACTCTCCAGAAAGAGTCAGTGCTTTGACCGAACAAGTTCCAACGCCGTCAAAACCTGGGAATACCGAATTCTTTTCTCTAACTATACCGGAAGTTGGTGTAAATTACTATTTGGCAGTCCGTGCTGTTGATGAGTCCGGGAACAAAGGAGATGTCTCAAATATTCTGTCTCTATCTGTGGTTACCGATAACTCATGGAAACGTGTCCAAACACAACCACCAGCAATGTCTTATGAAGGCATCATTGCATCTGCTTGTGTAGCAGCATTACTTGTCTTTATAATTGTTTTATGTGGAGTATGTTTTTACAAAAGAAGTAATGCATCTAGAAGGAAATCAGGCGACAGGGATCAATATGGAGAATTTTCCAAGGATATTTTATACGGACCTTATCATGAGCAAAACCAAAATTACATTATGCGCATGTACATGTATCAATTGCGCAACCAACAAATGATCAGGCAATATTATGGCCACAATCCAAGAATTCCAAACCACGATACATATCCTTACCATATTTCTTGAAAAATGGACAATATTAAGCTGGAAATGAAGAATGAGGACTCTTCTTGAATTTGTCTTGACGGAAACTAGTTTTCATATATACAAATTTAAACCTGTCCATTTAAATTTTAGCAGTTTTTGTTTTCTAAAAATTGAAATGTGTAATGTAATAAAAAGTTTATCTTAGTTTTAATTATAGACACTTTTAAAAAATACCAGTATGTACAATATTTTTATATTCATTATCATTTTATAGTTTGATCAAAGAATTGGTGGTGGATCATTCAGTCTATAAGCCTGTGTTTGATCAAGTCAGCTAAGCATGGGCCATCAGAAAGCAATCGATAATAATGTTTATATTGATACTTCCGGCAAAACCTAGCACAAATTGCACAAATATTGCAACCACTATGGAAATAACGCCCACTAATAAAATAAATATTTCAATACATTATGAAAATGCATTTCAAAACCAACTCACGTTTGCAACCATTATTGAAATAACGCCATATGCTGAAATTATTTCAATAGTGGTTGAGAAATGGATTTCAAAAACAACACGATGTTTCAACCACTATTGAAATCACGCCTTCTATTGAATTATTTCAATTGTGGGCTTTATATCCATAGTGGTTGCAACATTGCAACCACTTTTAATATAACACCTAATACTGAAAAATATAATGTTCTCTTTCTTTTTCTACATGAATAACTTGATATAAGAATCTCATGAAGATAATGAAAATCGGGGAGCATGAAATTTTATTCTTCAATATAGATTAATGTGTACCACGTAGATAATTGACACATTGGATCACATTTCTTACCCTTATCCTTGTTGATAACATAATGTACTTTCATTTATTTCAAGAGTGGGTATTATATCAATAGTGGTTAATGGTGTTGGGTTTGAAATGAGTTCTCAACCACTATAAAAAGAATTATTTCAATAATGGTCGTTATTTCAATTGTGGTCGTTATTTCAATAGTGGTTATATCACACGGACCCAATAGAAAGTCATTGCAATGATCATTAGAAGTTTTGGACGTGAGTTTTATAACTTGACTAAAATTATTTTAAGGAACCAAGATTTGATAAGATTGAATAGTTAACGGCACGTTATATGATACAGAAAGTTAATATCCTGATGACTATATCCTTACATTTTTGTGCAAAATACAACAAACAAGCTGCAATATGCGGCCTAAACTTGAAGTTTGCATTAATGTTTCTACAATGTACATGTAGTTATATTTGTTGGTGTATTTTGTGTGATGAAAATGCTTGAATTTAATTTTAGGGAATCTGAAACTTTGACTAACGGTACTTGTATAATTTTTCGTTGCTTATATTGCAATTTATCAAATGGTCAATGGCATTCTAACTCAAAAAAAAAAAACAAACAAAAAAAAAAAAAACACCGAACATAGCAATAGCTAGAGACTAGCAAAAAATGTTTGGAAAGTCTTTTTGTTCACTATGTTAGGAAAGCCTTTTGCTAAGCTACGAGGTGTGTTGTGAGCAGATTTCAACATTAAAACTACCTGGAGAGGTAAAGCAGTCTGGCGGGACTATGGGAATAGTAATTATGTAGCTAATATGATTGTCTCTTAGCCCCCTCCAATTCCTACCCGCCCCACCCTAGGCTACCCATTATTTTTTTAGTTACCGGGATAGGTATGAATAGTAAACAAATGTGTACATGTAGAAAATTTTAAAATGATAATGAAAAAAAAAAAAAAAGACTTAAGTGATTAAATGGTTTTTTTTATATAAATTTCTACATTTTGGTACCATTAAAAGATTTTTAAAAACTCTCCAACGTTCAACTTCCGGTCATGTCCCTATTAGCCATTTGTCGTTATGTCATAAACTTAAATTGTTAACGATGAAAATTGTAGCTGTTCATAACAATGAACAAAAACCATTCATTCAGTATTATAATTATGTATTTTAGCGTGGTGTGTCGAAGCTTCTCAACTTACATTCTATGTAATTAAATACCACAGAGTTCCTATGTGTAGATGAATTATATAATTACTGACCATTAAATGAGTCAGTAGGGTCTGCTGTTTAGAAATTTGAAAATTTTACCATTGATTACATAATTATGTCATACATTTACCTCCGCTTGGTTAGAGCTATTTAGTTATGTCTAGATCTGATCAGAAAAACACCGACATATGCCTATTTAGTTTGTTATTCTCGTTGTCAGACACATGTGTACATGTTGTCACAAAATGAATATTTCATTTAATTTTTACATAATTTTTTCTGCAAAATGTATTTGGCAAAAATAACTTATTTTGATCTTAAAAAGAAATTGAACATAAAGGAAGTAGGCTCCTAAGCACATGGACTCCAAAGTGAGAAGATTAATATCTTTAAAATGTGTGTTAAATATTAATTAAAGCCGTCACGTTTGCTCAGTCGGTAGAGCGCTTCCTTCATGATCAGAAGATCGTGTGTTCGAATCACGACCGCAACTGACCTAAGTCGATAAAAAATAGGTAGCAACTGTTCCTTCGCCAAGCGCTCGACACTTTGAAGTGAAAGTTGCGGGTCCTTCGGATGTGACCTTAAAAACCGAGGCCCCGTGTCACGGTAGGCGTTGGCACGATAAGGAACGCTCACTGCTCAATGGCCCTAAGTGCCGAGTAAAGGTCTAAATTTGAAGGCTTTCACCGGTAAATGGTGACGTCTCTATATGACTAAAAAATTCTCGAACTGGACGTAAAACAACATACATACATATATCATACCCATTAAATATTATATATATGTAATCAAGAATAATGTACGATCGTAATTAAGGTATTCATTCTTCAGCTTTTGAAAAAAAAAAGTTTGGTCAGAACCTCTAACTTCAAAATTATTTAATAAAATTCAATTTTATGACATATTTGAATTAACAATACAAATTATACAATATTCAACTTAAAAACTACTCACTAAATTGATAAGAAATAATATTTATGGCGGACTATTTCTTGTGGCAGAAGGATATTTAGAAAGGAATTCTTTAAATTGACATATTTGTTTATTTTAATAGCGATTCTCTGTAACCACTTAAACTTCTTTGCCACGCATGGTCACCGATTTTGATGAAACTTTGCCCATTATTACAACTTGACACCAGAAAGATATATTAAATAAAATTTCGTTGCTATGTGTTTTGGTTGCCATGGTAACAGCCAGAAAAGTTGAAAAAATTGAGATTTTCAGCTACTTTAAATCTTTATTAAGCCTTAATAAAGACTAAGAAAAACAAACACACTATTCCCCCAAAAACATGACACCTTGTTGCCACTTATGCTATAAAGAAACTATTTAGAATTTATCTCTAAGTAAGTGGTAACCATGGGCACATTTGGAATACATTTTAGATGCTGAAAAATGCTGAAAAACGCTCAATATTCACAAATGATAGATGTTACATGATCAAACTCAATCAAAAACCTAAGAAAAGCAATGAAAAATATTTACCTTATGTAATTAGGTATTGCCAGTTTTATTCTAAAAATAACTTTCATGGTTGCCATGGTAACACAGTGTCCCCATGCAAAATCTGTTGCTATGATTGGATTAATGCTACTATCTTGAGGAAAAACAATAAAATTCATGACTGGCACATATACATCCTTAGGACCTTGTAACACCGACAACATAAGAAAAATTGAGATTAATTGTTACTTTGCAGTGTAACCATGGAAACAACGTACTAGTTGTTTAAAGTGATTTTTTTGCTGCCTTAGGAATTTACTAACCTTTTAATCAAGAAACATCTCATTTGAATCACCTTGAATAGTACTTATCTCATAGAACTAAAGTTGAATATCATATATTGATACAGGTTGTTGAAAAATACAACACTGTTGCTATGGTTACCAAGAAGAGAAAATGTTCGATTTTGTTAATTTTATGTCAATATTAGACCCTATGTGCCAGCTTTTTGCATCCAGTTAGAGATTGGGTGGTAGTCAAAATTGAAAGTCAGGTTAGTTGTTCATATATATCAATCATAAAAGTTTTGGGAATCTACATACAAGGGTACGTATCCAAGGAAACGGAGTATTTTTCAGATTTTTATGCATGTTTTTTCGCCTTATTTCCATAGCAACGCACTATTTAAGGAATTGAAATTGAATTTTTTGAAATGTGAAAATTAGGGTCACACCAAGGCCTTTAAAAATTGATCATCAGTTATATAGAAATATGCTTTTTAAAAAGATAGGATAAGATTAAAACAATAAGAGAGTAAATTTAAAATCCCTTAATGCTATTAAAACCATGGCAACCATTGCCAACCTATAAGAAATATCATATTTTGTCCTTGGTATATGTTACAAGGATCTCTTGTCTATTATTTGCTTGCATTTCAACCTATAATTGTTTTTATTCTTAAGTGTATGACTTTATAAAATTAAATGAACAAAATTATTACTTTTGAATACTTTGTTTCCATAGTAACGTATGTTATAGTTCATTTACCAAACATGTTTATCATGCATTTAAGACATCAGACCTTCAACTTTCAGAAACAGTCATTGCCACTTGTTTGCTTTGCTGCAAACGTTAACTGTGGGACTCTGAACATGTTGAAAAATGCCATTTTTCAAACTTTACAACATGTTGCTATGGTAACCATGACACGTAGCAACCAATTTTTGCCTGATTTGAATTTACGGTATCAAAGACTTTTATCATAGAGAGTTTGGAGAAATTCCGAGACTATGCGTGCCACGGCTCCTATATAAAAGTTCAAGTCATTACAGAGAATGGCTCTTAATATCTTGCAATTTTAGTCCTACATATTTTTACTCTGAGACGTTTTTTCGTTATTATGGTAAGGGATATTTAATATATGTTTCAATTAATATTTTTAAAACAAAGTTTACTCATTTACTCAACGGACTTTGCCAAAAAGTGAAAATATATTTAAGAAGTCAAGTTAAAATTTACACTGTTTTTTTTTCGCCTGTAAATTGCATATTTTGAACAATATTTTAAGATTTTCATCACTGAGCCCAACTTTTTTCTTTCATAATTTAAAATTACACGATACATTCAACCGATTAGCACTTAAGTCATAAAAAGCTTGATACAAGAAAATATTTTATTGGGTGTCTAGATTTTTAATACCCCAAATTTGATATTTTTTAGTGCAAAAAGTTCATACAATACTTTATGCTCATAAATTTGCAGGATTATTACAATAATAGTTATTATTCAAGCTATTTTACTTAAAATAAGATAATATTTATTGCCATGATTACATTTGGTAAAATGTGATAAAGGTCAAAGTGATTAACCTTAAAGTTAAAAATTAAGTACAAAAAGGTCAAGTTAATTGTACCGTTGCTTAGTAAGTTGCACACTGACCCCCAATTTTCTTTGCGTTTTTGATTCATGCTATATGAGCTATAATTTTAATACTTCTCAAAACTTATTACTCATGTCCCCAGTGACTTACCTTAAATGACAGAAAGTCAAATGCCCTTTCAAAAAGTTTTCTTGGGGACTTTTTCGAGCGGGTGGGGGGGGGGGGGGTTAAAACAAGAAATACAGAAAAAAATGTTAATTTGAAATATAAAGTGACTTTTTAAAAAATCTCCTAGCATTACGTAATCATAATGTACAATTACTTTTTTTTATAAATCAAAACAACAGTATTGACTTCATTAACATAATTTGTCAAATTTTAAAAAATAAACCATTTGATGTTTTATTTTAATACCAATGTTTCCCCTCTAAAATCTAGCGATGTTCTCTATAAGATGTGACTCTATGTTTTTATCCTAGATATACAAAATAGAAGACATAGCAATAATATTCATGCAACTTACTAGTCAATACTCTAGATCTCTCAATGCATTTTAAAAACTTACTTTTGTAGTGCAAAAAAGCCAAAATTCATATTCTAGACGTCAAGGATATTTTTTTCTGACCAAAACTATTGATTCTATCATTGAGCATTTATATATTGAAAATATATTGACATTTGTAAAATATTTGTTAACAGCAGTTATTTAATTCAATATTTGAAAAAAAAAATTCAAGTACGAAAAGATCACCTTTTGATTCTTTAAGAAACAATGCATGTGTCACCGTTCTTTCTCTATTATATTTAAAATTTATTCTTTATTAAAGTACATATTAAAGATATACTTCATGAAATATTAACATTATTTTGATTAAAATGTATTTATTTTTCATACAATGTGTGCATTATACATTCTCCCGAGCTTAAAAGTCATAAAAATATATTTTTGGTAGATGCTCGTTCCTCACTCCTCGCACAGAAAGCCATATCAAGACCAGTGTCACACAGTTGTTTACCAAGTAGCTGACCACGAGGCGAAATTTATCAATACAAATAAACCAATCTGTCTGATATGTTATGCAGTTGTTTATTTAAGTAACTTAAATCAATCTTAAACGTTGCTGATTAAAAGGCGTATACATAAATGCTTGATAACCTTGTAATAATCATAATCTAGGTCAAAAAACTCTATCAATATTATATCAATGAATATTTATTTCTATCGTGTGAAAACCAGCTTCGCAACCATGCTTCACTAGGGACACTCTATGCAATGGAAATTTCCAACAGAATATTTATTTTTCTGATGGTACTGTCACAGGTAGGTATACATGTGCTAGTCACTAAATGATTTTGGGTTCTAACTAATGAAAGTGTTTGTTCAGAGCAGTTGTTTAAATAAGCATACAAAAACTTTCCTATCCCGAGACTTTGTTTACATTTATTCCCATAATATTTTCATGAAACAGTAAAATTCAATTTAACTAATAAAAGAATTTCTAAAGTAGTTTTAACACAAAATAATAGAGTATTTCTCCATCATCAGCTTATTATATATAGATATATTTATTTCATAAGTATGAAAATTTAAAAAAAGTATTCAAACAAAATTTATATAATCTAAAATAACTACGAGTTACTTGAAAATATCGTTACGAATTTGATGTGCGCAATAATTCAATTAAATATTTCTCCAAATGGTTTTAGATATTTTCCATACTGAATTATTTCAAGCATTCATTCAATTAAAGTACTGTAGCTTATTTCGCACTGTGTAAAGTTGTTTCTTTCACACAAAAACCTTCTGCCAACGTTGCAAGTTGTATTTAAGCCGATTTACTACAAAACGAAGCACACATTAAATTTTTCGTAAACATTGTACATATTTTCAATAAAATTCTTAATGTTTGTGTATGCGTTTTTATTTATTTACTTATTTATTTCAAATGTATTTCTGTTTTAATTACAAGAATTATTGTAAAATCATTTAATACGTCAACAGTCTATCAAAGAGTGCAAGGAACAAATCTGGATAGAGGATGCTTTTTTCATCAACTTTTTTATGTTTTATTCCTTCATTTTACAATTTATGATATTAATTCATATCCAGGCAGCAGGAAAAATCACGGTTGTCTTCCATATTGATGAAATAGGAAACTCTGGAAACCGAGTTAGAGGAGGAGCGTGTTGTCAGGGCCTTACAGCGGCCTGTTCCAAGCTGTGTAAACCAGTTATATCTGTGTGCATCTACAGGTGCGTAGAGGTCAGAGTCTTTTTAAATTGAAGACCTTCTGTCAAGTGAACTTTCCTTATTTGCCATACCTGCCAACGTCCTGCAATATCAAAATAGATAAATTTGATAGTCTATATATCTTGCAAAAAGAATTATTACTTATTGCAACCAAATGACGAAAAATAATATGAATGTTAAGCTAATAATCCTACTATTTTCATTATGCAACTAGTTTTAAGCATTCATAAAAACTGCTCGACGCTTTTGTACAAATGTTGATTAAAAATTCAGTCCATGTTGACAGAGACGATCCTAACAACTGTGATGCCTCAGCCATAACAACAGTCAACCTGAAAACCAACGACCAAAAATTTGGCTCACACCTGGGAAATATGTCTAATCCTCTTTATTTTGAAATAGATAATTGGGTGAGTAACAAATAACATCGAAAACTCTATGTTTATTTAAAAAATCGATTGATATTTTTTGTGTGTTTGACAGATATGACTGAAAGCAAATCAACATATGCCTTTGTATCATAGTTTGAAATGAATTAACATTATACATGTACATGCATGTATACAGGAGTACTTATATTTGTCTTCTTTGGATAATAATTTGTTGTGGCTTTTAAAATGAGATGTATCATCCCCTCTTCCTTCCACCCTCCCAAATCGCCAAAAAAGATAATAAAAAATATTCTGGCCATCAATTTTGGATTGGTCAAGGTAGCCTAATGGTAGTGTGCTACATGTAGCTCCAAGATCAGGAGGTCTGCATTTGATGCTCGTTTTTGGCCCTGCGTTATACCTAAGAATTTTAACGTAGGAAGTGAATTTTCATTTGCCAAGCGGCTAGCATTAGAGCTTGTGAAGGTTACAGTATTTCAAATGAAACCTTAAAAAAAGTAAATTCTATGCATAACTAAAGATTTGTGGCACTTCACTTTAAGCAAGTGGCATGTCTACACAAGCAAAAATTTTCGAATGGGACGTTAACAACATTTATAATCAATCAATCAGAAATATTGGTGGTATCAATATGAAACCACAAAAAACATAAAGCGTCAAAATTTGGACGCAAATCTTAGTTTCAATAAATGCCATGTTGGTGATCAAAGCATATATAAACACTTAAATGCTTTCTTTGATAATACGAGAATGAACGGTTGCAACCAATGACCTATAAAACCAGAAAAAAAGACTTTATACTCATTATTTTATTCCCTACCATTCACAATCTACCAGATCATGAAACCATATCTTGACTTCTGTTACTCTGTCAAAAATAATTTTCTTCATTTCGTTATTCAGGAAAAGTATAAATCGAAGTTCCAAATAACAGTCCACGACATGGGACCGAAAGACACGCCCCTTATTTACCAGGCCCAGTTCTCTGATTTTTCGGTGATTGTTGGAACTGATGAACTCAGTAAAGTTTGGAGAGCAAAGACGTTAAAGGCAAGTTGGATCTCCTCCAACAATGCATTCAGGTAATGGCTGCTTATTCACTCAGAATAATTCTAATGTAAAAACAGTTATTTCACAATTTCATTACAATCAGATCTGAGAGCCGCTCCGGCAATACGTCGACTCTTTGCACGTGGACAGCAGTATAACGACACTGTATAAATCGTGACAAGGTGACTGGTTGAGTTACTCCTTTTACATTTAGTGTATAATACCAGTTTAATATTTCGTGGTATATGTCCAATTATTCGAAAAATACTATCCTATAAATTAATTTTTGAAAATTTCAAAACTTTGTTATGAAATGCTGATCATTAATAATGTTTATTAATATGAAAGCATACATTCGACAGCGCATTGAAAATTCTAAGGGAAGTGACGCATTCAGGAGAAACGGCCCTCTGATAAAAGAAATGAATCTAAAATGATAAAAAAATCTTCATCTTAATAAAAAATTTCTCTGTATGGCAAACTTTTTCCCGCCCCTATCTCTTTTTTTTATATATATAAAAAGTTGTTATCACTGTAGAGCATCCCATTTGCGTGAGTTGAATAATCCTAAAGTCCCCTTTTCTCAAAAAGGGAAATAATTTTGGTTTATACCGACCTAAAGTACGTCAACTTGATCAAAATTACATAATTATGCTTTATATGCAGGCTACACGTATCATATAAGCTGTACTGTTCCTCTGGGTTTTATGGACCAAACTGTGATATTTCATGTCCAGGGAATCCCAACAAATGTATACATGATGGCAAAACTTACTGTAAAACGGGTACGTGTTTTAATTTTTTATCAATAGCTGTTCTTTGGAGAAATATGCAGATATAATGTGGTCATTTCTTTGGTTTCGAATTCACTTCAATCGTTAAATGGAGTTTTGCAACGTTACGCTCACTCAAATATCTTTTTGTATTTGCCGTCTATGTTGTATCGCTTGACACTGATATTTGCAGTGTGTATAGAATCATACACGTACATGTGCCAAATGTAACTCAAAAATTCTTAATGAAAGCCTTTTAGGAGAAGGACTAGCAGAACAATAGATGTGTGGTTGTTTAGCACTGCACATGTAAAACTTTTTTTCTCTTTTCCTTACAGGATGGAACGGAACAAACTGTGACCAGGATATAGTGGAATGTAATGATCCAAGCTTTTGTCACTACGGACGTTGTGTAAACACAATCGGTGGATATTACTGCGAATGTCCTGATGGACTGACGGGTACCCAGTGCAGGTTAGATGACGATGAATGCTTCTTTGAACCTTGTAATGGCGGATCCTGCTTAAACACCCTAGGCTCCTTTTCCTGTTCATGTCCAGGTGGAACAACAGGCAAGAGATGTGACCGACTGATGACCAGTCAGTGTTCAGATTCAGCTTGTCATGGTCACGGAACATGTAAAATGATATCCAATGGTAATGGTACACAAGCGCAGTGCGACTGCAATTTTGGTTTCATGGGAGCAGACTGTAGATTTCGAGACTATTGCAGTATTCAAGGTTGTATAAATGGTGGTACTTGTGTTAATACTGCTAACTCTTCTTTCTGTGTTTGTCAGAGTGGTTTCTCGGGTAAAGATTGTGAACTACATGACTACTGTTCGAGTTATCCTTGTAGCCATTCAGGAAAGTGTACCAACATCTACAACGGATTTCGCTGTGACTGCGCAGAGGGGTATTCTGGTGTCACATGTGATGTTCGTGATTTTTGTCAAAATAAAAACTGCAGTAATCACGGCGAATGCTTTAATGGTCATTCAGGTTTTCATTGTGTATGTGAAGATGGTTTCTCAGGGAAAGAATGCGAGCAAACCGACTTTTGCTTTAACGCCACCTGTCCGACGGCTCAGAAATGTGTTAATGGCAAAAGTGGGTATTCGTGTGTTTGTGCGGGTGGATTAACAGGAGATAAATGTGACAAATTAGACAGGTGTTACTTTGACCCCTGTCATGGACATGGAATATGTTCAAATACAGATTCTGGTTATACCTGCAATTGTGATGGAGGGTGGAATCTGGCAGACTGTAGCAAAATCGACTATTGCTATGTAGATCCATGTATTCATGGTAACTGCACCGACCTAGCCAAGGACTTTCAATGTACGTGTGAGGTAGGATGGGTTGGAAAACACTGCAACAACACAGATTTTTGCTTAAGTGATCCTTGTTACCGCAAAGGTATGTGTTCAAATAAGATACATACCTTCGACTGTCTTTGTCCAACAGGATGGACAGGAAAAAGATGTGAATTGATTGATGACTGTTTGAGTATTCCCTGTCATAATAACGGAAGTTGTTCAGTTGATAACAAAGGATATCACTGCGCATGCTCTTCTGGCTGGACAGGTCCAACATGCCTCGAAATAGATTACTGCACCGGAGATCCGTGTCAAAATGATGGGACTTGTGTAAATGGACTAACTGGATATTTCTGTCAATGTCCTGATCGCTTTACAGGGGGAAATTGTGAGACAAATGCTTGTGTCAATGAGACCTGCAGTGGGCAAGGTTCGTGTAAGGCATTTGGTGAGGGATATATTTGCAAATGTGATGATGGGTACGTGGGATATGACTGTGAATATACAGACCCATGCAAGACATTGAAGTGTGTAAATGGCGGCAATTGTACGGTATTACAGCATAATTATACAGTTTCCACTTCTTCATATTTCAACTACACAGCAGTGTGTATCTGTCCTGTCACATGGAAAGGGGAAAGATGCGAGGAAGACGTTGATGAGTGTTTCCTCAAGTCAACATGTGGAAGGCATGGTCATTGTTCAAACAGTAAAGGGGATTTTACTTGCTTCTGTGATCCTGGCTATGAAGGCAAACATTGCGAGAAAGATATTGATGAATGTGCCTCCAAGCCCTGTAAAAATAACGGTACATGTGAGAACAAAGATGGTAATTTCCTTTGTCGATGCGATCAATTTTGGACTGGAACAACTTGTGATCAAGACATTGATGAATGCAGGTACCATCCGTGTGAAAACCAAGGAACATGTCACAACTCTCCGGGAAATTACTCATGCACTTGTGGGAAATTTTGGATGGGTAGACATTGTGAAAAACATATTGATGCATGTCATGCCCAACCGTGCAAAAACGGTGCTACATGTATTGACTTAGACACAACCTTTTATTGCAAATGTGATTCAAGGTTCACAGGTCGTCATTGTGATGTTGATGTTAACGAATGCTTAACACAATATCCATGCCAGAATGGAGGTACATGTGTCAATACCATAGGGGGATTCAACTGTAATTGTACATCCTACTGGGAGGGAGTACATTGCGAACAGGATTTAGATGAATGTTCCTCAAGTGTTTGTCCTAATGGTACCGCATGCGTGAACAAGCGCGAAGGATATGAATGTCAGGACTGTTCCCAATTTTCATGTTATCATCATGGTACATGTATAGATTCACCGGTGTCTGGTCCGAAATGTCAATGTTCACGAGACTGGACTGGCGATCATTGTGAACAGCGAGATTTTTGTCGTTTTGACCCATGTGGTTCCCTTCAGGTGTGTAAAAATACTGAACACGCTTACATCTGTGACTATCATCCATGTCTGAGTTCACCTTGTCATAACAATGGTACCTGTGTCGAAGTCCGAAGTGACATTCGCTGCGATTGCACGAAAGGTTGGATGGGTGATCTTTGTCAGGTGAAGGACTATTGTGCCAGTAACCCTTGCGCCCACAATGGTACTTGTCAAAATCTTGCAGATGGCTTCTTATGCACTTGCCCACCTGACTGGCTGGGGGACACGTGTTCTGTGTACGACTATTGTTATTCTAAACCCTGCTTGAATGACGGAGTCTGCGCAAACAGACCGAACACATTCCAGTGCTTGTGTCATCAACAATGGATGGGGAAAACTTGTAATGTTCGAAATTACTGCTATGAAATGCCCTGCGAGAACCAGGGTATATGCACAAATACAAACTCTTCATTCCATTGTTTGTGCTCAAAAGAATGGATTAGTCATAATTGCAGCGTCTATAATTACTGTTTCAATCATCCATGCATGAATGGTGCCACATGTAATAACATGCCGTCAAATTTTTCTTGTGCATGCCAACTCGGGTATACAGGTCGACATTGTGAAATTGCTATCGACTATTGTGCCTCATCTCCGTGTCAAAATAACGGCACTTGTGTGAATTCTCCATATGGTTACTTTTGCACATGCGCAGCAGGTTTTGTCGGACATAATTGCCAGACCGATCTTGATGAATGCAAAATCAACATGTGTCCCGCTAAGTCGTCGTGCTTCAATTATCATGGAGGATACACTTGTATATGGGCTTCTCAAATGGCTAGAATAAAACGAGATTCATTAGGTAAAGGTAATTTAATCAAAATTCACCTAATAAGATAAAACATGTATACATAAATGAATGGCAAGTTTGACAAAAAAAAAAAAAGGAGAAAATATCAAGAAATATCGATACGTAAACTCCTTGTTTGGTTGCAGTCATTATTTGTTTGCAGAAATGGCTTCCTTGAAGGTGACTGTGCCGATAGAATGGGAAAACAGAAGTTACGAAGCCTTGGTGACACGTATACAGAGTACATTTAATTCTTGTGTCTGCTCAGAGAAAACAGAAATAGAACCTGAAAAATATAAAATAAACCACATGTGAGTTGTTTTTTTAATTACATGTATATAGAGAAAACAATCTTGTCGTGTCTTTACATCACTTACATGTAACCTACATGAACATTGATAATTATCTTATAAAGTAACGGGTCTTTTAACAGAACTGGACGATTTTTAAGTTAAAGAAAATCAAAAAAAAAAAAAAAAAAAAAAAAAAAAAAAAAGAAAAAAAAAAAAAAAAAAAGCATCTTCACACACCAACAAACAGATGTAAAATGAACAAGAAAACCTGTGAATATGCATTTATCTAATTGTCCAAACCTGTTTGAATCAATATAATTTACAAAGGAAAATCGTTTAAAAAATTAATGCACTTTTCAACATTCATTTTACGATAAAATGCAAAACATTGTATAATTTACAATTTATATTTACACTACAGTAATTCATTTACAAATTACGTGCACTTATTGAAGCTGAAATATATTTACTCCCGATTCGTATTTAACACGGATAAAATTCTGTTTAGTTGTACAATGTAATTAACAACCATAGACTGCAAGACATGATCGATTGATGAAGGGATGAAAATAAAAAAAATCGCGAAATAGATTATACGGGAAAAAATTTATGAGATGACATATAATATCAGAAAATAAAATTTACCCTCATTCATATTACACTAACAAAAAAATTGTCATCAATGGCAAGCTCAAGGTTAAAGAGGATTGTCTCCCTTCCGTACATATTCGGAATGATCTTTATCACTTTAATGTTTTACGATATTAGTTTTGTTTATCGTATTTAAGCAAAACTATTTTTATTGAAATCTTTTGAATATGAATTTCCAAATTTAAAAAAGTGTGCATTACCTTTCTAAAATATTTTTTTTATGTTTTGCAGATCAAGACAGGTTGGCTTTTCATTTAAAGCAAATTGTCGCGGTGAAAATATTGACATCTCCAAAGCAGAAAAAGCAATAAGTAATCTGATATCTTCATAGAAAGACATCTGTTACAACTTAAAATTAATGAAGACTTCTGGCAAAGTAGAATTGCAATACGTGAAAAGAAATTGATTGTAGTTTGTGAGACTGCGGCTACTTCTTATTACCACTCGCCTATGTGTATGGAAAATTGGCGCTTTATAGAGACATTTTATTCAAACGGACAAAAAATGGTTATTGTGTTCAGTGAGAAACTACAAGGAAAAATTATTCTTATCGGGAAAGCATTTTTAAAGACAAAACTTTGTGTAACCGTCATATGAAATTAGATGTTACATTTCAACCTCAAACTGAATTAATAATTAATCAGTCTTGGTTCCTTATAGATTTACATTGTACATACTTTGGTTGCGCTTAACATCTGATTTGAAGCTATGTTGTACTGTTAATATATTACTTGTAAAGAGACAAGGTAATGTATGTTACGTAACTTGCTTTTATTTTCATTAATTTCATTCTTTATTTAATCATAAAAGAGAATTAATCATCAAAATGAAATGCCTTTTCATTCATTTATTTTAATTAAATTACAGTCAAACCTCGTTATTTGATATTCGATGGGACCAAGTTTAAAGGGGCCTGGACACAGATGTGACAATAATATTTTCTCAAATTTTCTGTATAATATCATGACTTATATGTTGCTATAACATTTCACACGAAAATATGTGTTGCGTTTAATTTCGATAACAGAAAACAGTTATTAGGGAAACCACTATCCATAATGCTTTTTATTTAAAACTAGAGCAAAGTCAGAAATGACATCAGATATGTTGCGTTTGCATGCGTCTCAAGTGATAGTAACGCCGAGATTTGCTCAAACGTTTAAAATTAAGTAGAACAAATTATTAAAATTATTAAAATTGCTTGCCTTTTTAGTCCTCCCCCCTTAAGCTTTTTCATTTGATAAACGTTGCTAAAGACCTCTCTTGTGCACATGTCTCTCACACTTTGATCCTCGTTTCAGAAAATAAATCATTTGCATGAAATTCTTGATCATATGCTCAAATATTTCAGCAAACATTATATTATTTATTAAGTTAATTAAGGTTTTTATTACTTACCTGTGAAGTTTTACAGAACTGGATTATGTCAATTAAAAATTATCTCCCCGATGCATAACTCTGATCCTTCGACGTATTTGGCTCCAGTCTTTGGCACCCTTTTTTCAACTCTTCAAAGTCTTTCTTATTTAAATATTTCGGATTTCCAACGTTTCGGCAACTGAAGAGAATAATTTGTCGAAATTAGCATTTGATGCATCAAAATTGGTACCGTATATGATTTACATTATGACCCCTGGGTCGAGGCCTCTGCTTGTGGACTGGTAGTCCCCGAGGGTCTCTACAGCCCAGTAGCTAAGTACTTCGGTACTAGCTTGAAAATACTGATATATATTTAATTGCTGTGGTAAAACTTAAGAAATCATTTCAAAATTAAGGATCATCTCCCGCATATATAGCTCTGATCCTTCGACGTATTAGGCTCCAGTCTTTGGGCACCCCTTTTCAGCTCTTCAAAGTCTTTCTTATTTAAATATTTCGGATTTCCAACGTTTCGGCATGAGCATCACTGAAGAAACATACATGTAACTTGTCGAAATGCGAATCTGGTGCATCAAAATTGGTACCATATATGATTTACAATATGACCATTACATGATAGTAACACTGTATAGCTTAAAGAACATATTTCTCTGTGAACTGCATCCAAAATATTTTACAAACCATTTACATGATATGCACTTTGCAAACCGTTAATTTCTCTTCAAAATTTTATATTTTTATTTTGGAAATTCATATTATGGTTTGTGTTGGGGTAATATTTAAAAAACAAACAAACAAAACAAAAAACGAAGAAATTTACATGCGAGCAGTAGTGAAGTGTCGAATAAGGAAGAACTCACGGACATCATGTGAAAAACAATAACAACTAACTATTCATCGGAAGTTAAAAATTCGTCAATTCGTCATGTTTTCGAGGTCATACGCAACCAAGCGATAGCAACAAAACGTGAATTTTAAACTTTTTTCTTCATATTTAGATCATGCAAATAACGTCACCGCTATTGACAGGCTTGCCTTTGTTCGATCGTGACTGCACTTTTCTTCCCTTAAAAACCGTTGGGTTATCGAAGTCATTCTTTTTTCCATCTCGTACTGTGAGTCTACATGAAATCACTATTTAGCAGACGATAACAAAACGACCAAGGATTAGGCAAAGGAGAAAGAGAAGGGGGAGAGATAGAAAGGATAAGTGGATTTTTATCTACCTTCGGCAGGTAAGTTACAGGTAGATGGCAACACAGGTGTTTCGGATGCCCTGTTATCTCGTAGGGGTATATTCTGTGTTGACATCCATCAGAAGCCATTTTGGTTCCGCTTGAGATGGGGGGATAGATTTTCACCTTTTTTTGTGTGTTTCCGTTTGTTTGAAGAGTAGATGAGGAATGGATCATGTGTTTACCCCTGCCACTTTAAATTGGCCAGGTAACATTTTAAAATAAAAAAAAAAAATCCGTAAGTTAGAGATGTTCTTAAAAACTTGGCCATGTACATTTTGTAGTAGTTTATAGCAGTAGTAAAGTTGAAGGGCATTTTAGTGTGCTGTTTTAATTATATAATTATTTAAATTTATGTTAAACTCCGTATCTGAAAGTTATCTACAGAAAATTTTAAAGCAGTCAAATGGCAATATATATATTTTGAAAGTTTTGTTTTCTTTTGATCTTAAATGTAGCATCTTTAAGACGAATATTACACATTCTAAAATAGAGGAAGTATTTCAGAATTCTAGGTCAAATTCCGTCTTATTTCTCATCTGATGTGCTTGATTGACGCACCTTTGACTTTCTCTATACTAATGTAAAAGACGGATGACTTTCGATGCATTATCATAAACGATCATATCACACCTTTTTAAACCACAGTGTGAATGTCAAATAAAGGTAAATGTCTTATTATGATAATTACATAATGAGAAATTATGGAATGAAATACATAATTATACAAGAGACATGTCTGGGGTTTTTTTATGTCCGTATGCACTGTGCAACCCTCCAAGGGATTGGGTTAATCGGATGACACCTTCAAGATGATTACAATCATGCATTTGATAAACACTCGGTAGAAATTGTTAAAGAGCATTGTGTTTCAGCATTAATGAAAATAAAAGTGTCTTATAATATATCGGCAGGGAGGAAATACACCTGAATTTTGAAACAAACCAGGCACCAGGGCCTTAAAAAAACTGAATATCGTATATTAAAAAACCCTAAACATAAATAATGTGCCTCTCTCTCTCTCTCTCGTTCGGAATTTCATGGTCATGCAAATCACAGAAAGGTTAATTTTACAGAGGACTTTAACACATTAAATTTGAGAGTATGAAATCTTTTACATCTCTGGGCGGTGCAATTGTATTTTAACGTATTTGTTTGTACATTCCGTTCAATTTCTTCATAGCACCTGATAGCGAAATCTGCATATGGTGATACATAATGAAAATATTTGTGATACACTGTATTTCATAAAAAAGCTCGTATCTATGCTAGTTTCGTGTATAATTTGCACAGCCTCGAGTGTACTGTTTGCAGGAAAATCAATTTAACCTCTAGACATAAATCCTGAAGTCTATATCATTTCAAGTTTCTTGTTTTTCTAACATACCATTCATAAGTACCTAGATTAACTTAGATATTTCTCTTTAAGAATCAAATCTATGTAATGCTTCATTGAAAGAAATATTAAATGTATCCCAGGAAACATTGATGAAGCTGATGATAGATGGAACATTTAGAGCGTAGATTAAAAAAAAAAATCCCTGCTTTTTTCCTCATGATATTGAATGGAAAGGTATCCTTTAAAATTGTAATTAATTTCACTGCGTTTTAAAAAGTTGGGGTTTTTTTTCTTCCCTTAGGAGGTGCACATTCATATTAAATGTAAATTGTTGTACTAAGTTTAGTGCTGACAATACATTTTTTGTGAATTTTAGAAAAAGGAAGTTCATTCTTATTCCGGATTTAAAACCTAGGACTTTTATCGTGGGCGAAATCATTCTTTCGCAAGAATTTTTAAAATCGCACAAACAAGTCGTACTGTACACTGTAGATGTAACTGGTACAGCATCGTGCAATCATGTATTATCCCCATGAAGAAAAACGCCGAATCTTTTGTACATGCACAAGTGGTTTGAGCAAACGATTTTTTATTTAATTTTGAACCAGGAAAAATGGCGTATTTGATCGTTTATAGTCAGAGTAAAATTGTAAAATATAAAAAGGAACATTAGAAATATCCTTTGAAACTTAGGTCACAATTGTTGCGTTTTAAAGAAATTTTCTTCTCCAAGAGATAGAAAAACATGTAGGTTCTAAATAATGGTCTAACACAACATGGACAAGTGCAATGTACTTGGCATATCCCATCTAGCATCTCGTTACTAGACAAGCCGCCATTACTGCGTGTATAGGGTCAACAAAAGGGGAGATAAATAGGGGTATTATTCAGAAAGATTCTTTTCTGCCCAATTTACAATACCACGTGTCGAAAACATTCATGAGATGTTGCATGATACGGCAGACTTTTTTGATAAAAAAGTATGTCCTTCCATAGCAACGCAAAATTCGTGTTCCAAAACTGTCAGTGCTTAGGATCTTTTCGTCGAAAGGATAATTCTTTGTTTAGTTGTATTTTCTCATTATTTAGAAATCTGAATTCTTTCTTTGTAAATCTAGGGTTTATCTGAATATCGAGAGGATTTTACAAAGTCTTATTAAATGCAAATTATATCTGTTTTTGGCAGAAAAAAGTAGATGCGAAAAACCGGTAATGTATGGTAATAAGTATTATATTTACATGAAATTTGATCTAACAGACGAAGAAATCACACCGAATTATGTACATATCAACTACCAATTAAACCTGAAAGTCGTTATTTTGGATCCGGTTCCTTTATTCTCTTTGCATAGGGGTTAACTACATGTTAGTCTGTGATGGAGGAAATAGCTCTAACGATCTTGAACAGCATCAATCACACACCGAATGTCATACTTTTTTAATGTCTCGTTGTACCTCACGAAAGCGACTTGTAAGGTTTTGCAGCACCATTTTAGACAAAGTTTGGAAATTCAGTTTACAGTCATATCGAATTAATGCTGGTATCCTAAAAATAAAATAATTTATGAACATAAAACGTTTCTTATTTAAAAAAAGAAAGGTCATCACGATATGAGTTTTGGCTTGTTTGAAAATGATCGTTCGTTTGATACCAAGTGCAGTTTACATGAACTGCACCTTTATCTGTCCAAATAAAATAAAAATATTAATTATATGTTTTTTATTCATACGCTTGTAAGACCGTGAGTGTTACTAATTGTTTAAAAAATTCAGTTTGAATAAACTTCCTTGAGGCAATTTTATTTTTAACAAATTTTCCTAAATACACTTTTGAATCTATTATTTTTAACAAACTGCGATGTTTTCATTGTACATATCAATTTTATAATTTTCATGACGAAAGTTACAGCGTTTTGATTCGAGTTTAGAATACAAAATGCAGTTTTCATCAAATAGTGCCGAAATATGCGATGAAGTGAAAATATATACATGACTATGAATGTGACCCTCAATAAACTATACAACATCAACAAAGAAGACGTTGTCAATTTACTAGAAGCTTCACGAGTTTCCAAGTATTCTATGTTTTTTTTTCTACTATGCAATTAAAAGTTGCATTGAAAAATTGATACCCTCCTAATTATAAATAAATTGTCTTATTTCTAAACATATCCCACTTCCTTCATTCGGATCAAATGCTGTTCTGAAATACATGTAGGATGTGCGAGTCATCCTCTCTGAAATTCGTGTTTGAAAATAGATGTACATGTACATGGTTTTGAACAACTTGAATAAAAACAGGAAGTTGACAAGACTAGTATGAAAAAAAATACTGTAATAGATTTATGGCAGTAAGGTTTTTTTTTTTCGAAATACAGAATCATGTGAGAAAAATTGAAAGGGCTTAATATGATCTTCTTTCAAAAATACTGTTAAATATATTTGCTTTTCATTTGTTACAAAGGAGAGAGAGAGAGAGAGAGAGAGAGAGAGAGAGAGAGAGAGAGAGAGAGAATTCTTAAAACCTAAACCTGCCTGGGAAAAAAATTTGATCTCTTTTTTGTAAGCCTTTCTGTATTGTACCAATCTGCTTAAGAACTGCTCTAACAAAAAGTTAATAAAGTTAACAATAGTTTACTGTATTGGTGTAAATTTTCGAAAATATATTTGAAGATATGAGTAATATTTCCTTTAAATATAGAAAAAAATCCAATTTAAGGTTTGACGAAAATGAAATATAGCAACTTAGTTGAAATTCATAGTAAATATACTTTGATTTACTAAAATAAATTAAAACTTTGATTTGCTATTATATAATAGTAAAGTCTTTTGATTCTAAAGTGAACTACATGTATAATTAGCTATAGTAGGCTATAGGTTACTAAAAGTATATTTTTGCAAGGGTGAATTTGTTTAGTTTGAACATATTTTATTGTTTAGATGTTAAAACAAAGAGCTGAATCATTTCAGTCATAGATCAAGGGGTTTCCAAGATGTTTTGTCCTTTATGCAATTTCAAACAGAAAAAAAGTACTTTAGCTCCCATTCTTTGTTTTTTTCTCTACATCACATCATGCAATTTAAATTCCAAAGTAAAAAGCCGCATGTTATTTGAAGACAAATATCTAACGGACAAACAGGAACCCTTCACCCAATCAAAAGTGCGTTACAAATACCAGACTGAATGAAGGTTGAAAGTTTGCTAAAAATTTTACAACTTGTTGGAAAACTTTCGATAGAGATGAAAAACCCAATCAGCAATGTTTTGCCTACGCTATGACGTCATTTCCGGCAGAGGGCATTATTATGGCTCGACAAATAAAAGAGATCAAGAATAACATTTTTAACGATATATATCCGATGAATTTTTCGGTAAATAAGTATGTACATGCATACGATGAAAAGGCAGGCTCCAGTTTCCTAAGTGATTTAGTTTACGGTGAAAAATGAATGTAAAGCTTCAGAATTTATTTAAATAATAGAGATTACAATTACGCGACAACACTTGAATCGTAATGGGGAACGTTGTAGAATAAACAGATAAATTCATTGCTAAGTGGGTACATTCTTTTCTCTACTAGACAGTGTAATATTCAGTGGATTATGAACAAATAGAAGAGGTGCTCTTTATCATTTTGATATGGAGAATTTGACAGGGAAAGCACGCAGAGGGTACACTGTTGACGAAAGACAGTTTAATGGCCAGATGATTGGGGGTCATTTATAATCCATCTTAATCTCCAAGGTCACAGTGGAGGTCGGATGGGTTTTTTTAAGGGTCGGGATGGGGTTCGGATATGTCAATACAGAGTTTATCCAAAGAGTAATATTCTTTACTTTATAAAATAATTCTAAATTTGATTTCTTTTTTTTATTCTTTAAAATCAGAATATCTTTTAAATTTCTAAGATTTCTAAGACTGGGATGATGTTCTTTGGATATCAAAAGTGAGAAATATCTAATGTATTTTCATTTCAAGTATTGTCAGTTGGGCTTCATGTCCATGAAGAAATGTTAAATACGTGTACGTATGCTGCAATCTGTTAAATAGATGCATTTCTTCGTAAACAAGTGCAACTGTGAAAATATTGCACATCATTAAAACATTAGTTTTCTATCTCCCCGTCTTAACACGGGAACACAGTAAGGATGTGTATAGGATAATTGTGCATATCTTTGTCGCTGGTCAGTCGAGAAGGAGACGAAAAATGCAACGTCAAAAGTTTTCTTCGTCGGCTGATCTGCTCGGCTTACTGATGATATTAATAATTTGAAATGTAAACAGATAAGGCTGAACGAAATGTTTTTTGGGGAACACGCCCTTCATTTAGGTCTCACTAACGGTATTTTTGTTTTTCGACAGGAGGGTCCGTAAAACAGTAGACATAGAGATGTCCAATCCGGACTTGTACATTACAGGTATGCATATTGTGTATATGAAGTTAACTTATAATTATTGCTTGAATGTTTTGTCTCTACTCATTTTTTTTAATATGCATGCACTTGGTTTTGGGTAAATAACTAAGACATGTATTTACATGAAAGAAATATACCAAAAGGTTGGATGTGTTATCCATTATGATAAAAATTACATTTCACAATAATATCTGTCCCATTTTTCATATGTCAAATCTTGCACTAGTTATGAAATTTTCTTATTTGAATACGAACTTTTATTAGATGAATGAAATCCAGCTTTCTTTCGACGGTTTTAAAACGTTTCTTTTTTTTCTCCCGGTTATAATTCTTTTTTTTTTTTTTTTTTTTTTTTTTGTAAATTATTTTATTTTATTTTTTTTATTTAAAACAATAAAATATTGAAATAATTATAGAGAAAGAAGAGTTTGCATTTTTCTGGTCCTTTTTTCCTACAGCAACTATTTTGCTGATCAGAAATGTTTCACTCATTTTAAAAGAAAACTTTCTAATTACAGAATCTTGTGTTCCGGTCCTATGGAACTGCTCTGCAGGGACGCAACTCATTGATCCATGCTCCTGCTTCCAGTACTATGAATGTAGAGGTCACGGAAATGGCGTCGTTGAGCGGAAGTGCGCGCCCGGAACTGCGTACAATCATGACAGCAAGAACTGTGTGAAGGAATTAGATGTCTTGAGAACGCAATGTCCGAGAAACGAACCCTGGGATAGATGTGGACTAAACGGTATTTGATCGTATTCTGCAAATTTGACGTACACGTATTTTTTAAAAGAATTTTAACAGACTCGAATTTTGTTCAAAATATAATAAATTTGAGAATATTTTTATTTTTTCATTTAATATTATCTTTTAAGCCCACGTATTGCAGATTCGGGGATATATAGTTTTTGCCCTATCCGTCCGTCTGTCTGTTCGTCCGCAAAAAAACTTGAAGCTACCTATAACTTTTGATTGGTTGGAGCTATGGCTTTAAAGTTTTACATGTATATCCCTTGTGACAAGACCTTTCTTAGGAGAACAACATATTTGACCTCTTGACGCTTACCTTGGAGTTTGACCAACTTTTGCAAAAAATAACCCAACTTTAACCTTGGCCATAACTTTTGAACAGTTAGTACTAGGACTTTCAAATTTCAAAGAACTATTTCCTATGACGAGTCCTTCCTTTGGATACCAACAATTTTGACTTTACTTTGACCTTGGAGTTTGGCCTACTTTTGAAATCTTCAACTTTGGCCATAACTTTGGAACAGTTACATGTAGTGCTAGGGCTTTTATATTTTGCATGTGTATACATTGTGATTAGCCTTTTCTACGGCTATAAATAATTTTGACCTTTTGACCTTGATCTTGAATTTGACCTACTTAATAAAAAAACTTTGTTCTTGGCCATAGCTTTTGAACAGTTAGTTCTAGGGCTTTCAAATTTCACAGATATATTCCTTGTGACAAGACCTTCCTTTGGATACCAACAATTTTGACCTTTTGACCTTGGAGTTTGACCTACTTTTGCAAAACTTTAACCTTGGCCATAACTTTTGAAAAGTTGGTGCAGGGGCTTTTATATTTTGCATGTGTATTTCTTATGACAAGGTCTTCCCCTCTAGATATGTACCATTAATTTTGACCCTTTGACTTTGACCTTGGAGTTTGAACCACTTTTAGAAAATATTTACCTTGACAATAGCTTTTGGATGGTTGGTGCTTGGCTTTCATATTTACAAGGTACATGCATATCCATTGACCCATGTACTTTCTTTGGGTGACAACAATTTTGATCTCTTAACCTTGGAGTTTGAGTTGCATTTGAGAAACTTTAACCTTCGCCATAAGCTGCTATACGGGGACATCAGGGTTTTACAAACACATCTTTTTTGTAATCATTTTATTCTGGACGATGATTTTGGTTTGAATTTTATTTTCAGATTTTGACGTCATAGTCGTTCAGTCATAGATATATAAATATAAAATACATGGTTACTGTCTTGAAATATAAGCAATATTTGGGCGAGGGTAAGAAAACGTGATAGAGGGCGAGGCTTGCCGAGCCCTCTATCACGTTTTTGACCCGAGCCCAAATATCGCTTATATTTCAAGACAGATATCATGTATTTTGTTTATCCTGCAAAATATTTTTCATCAGACCTCCAAAACGAACTATTTTCAACCGATTTAGATGTACATCTCTGAAGTTGAAATAAAGACGCCACGGCGTAAACATTGCAATGTGTATGACGTCACAATGCTTTTAGAACGTCGGAATACATGCTCGAGGCTTTATTAGGGCATTGACCGAATAAAGCTTTGCTTTATTAGGTTACCTTTATTAGGTCAATGCAAGGGGTAGTTGCAGGATAAAAAAATATACAATTCTTTTTAATAAATTGCATTGTATTTTTTAACGTTATTTCTTGTGGCTCATTTGATTTTTATACCTAATCTTGGCATCAACACATTGTTCCCTTAGCATGGGTCACAGGAATGTTGTCTTAATACATTTTTTCTACTATGATGTTTATATTTTTAGTATTTTTCATATCAGTTAAGCGCAATGCATTATATTAGTTATTATGTTCTAAGTGAGAATTCTTTGTAACCCACCAGGTACTCAGACAGATATTCTTAAGCAAAGATGTAAAAATGATACGAGCATCATAACCACAACGACATCAAATCCAGTGACGAAGCCTGGGACTTCCGGGTCAGATGGAAACGAGGTCGGGATCATTTTGGGCGGACTATTTGGCGGACTGTTCGTTGTAGTTGTAGCCATTTTAATTGCTTTATTGTTTCATCGCCACCGAGCAAAAACGAAGTAAGATTTTACATGTATTTTTTTTTTTATTGTAGAAAAACGATGCTTTGCCATTTTTTGTGATCATACGAATATTTCACATACATGTCGCTTGAAGACTGACAAAAACTACATATAGCGTATAAATCTTGTAATTTCAGATCAAAATTGACAAAAAAGCGATCCGTTCAGAATCCAGAATATAATTTCCAGCCTGAACCATCTTTTGAACCACCCCAGGAGGAGGAAGAAACATACCACGTGATCGATGATAATATGGTATGTGATGTACTTTGAGTTTGAAAAAGACGAACTGTTTTTTTATTCTTGGAAAGGTTTTCCAGTTTCCCCATCATTTACTTTTTTTCTCCCATAAATGGTTTTGAAACATATGTATTCAAATAGTTGGTCATCTCCCTTCTTTTAATTTTCTTTTGTAATTGTTCTTTTGTAATTGTTAGATCAATTAAACTAATTTATAAAAAATGCAACTTTTACAGGAACTACAGATATAGTGCGTTTAGTTAAATTAGATTTATGAAAGTTTAAAAAATCAATTTCAAACAAGTTTATTACGTACATATAGCTTTTTGATTGGTCTAAAAGTGTCTAAGCGGAAACACAAGCAAGAGGAAGGGTAATACACAACATGTATTGATGGCATGCTTGAATATCACTTTCCATTGCAAATCAGACACCTAAGTTTCAAAGGCACGATAAACATATACAAAATATGGGCATTTAAAGTATTCATACATGTTTGAATACATTCATATATAGTGTATTTCAGCTACAGATACATTCTGTAGCTAGAATGTATGGGCGTGTACTTAGAAAAAGGGCATGTGCCAGGTACATGTACTTAGAATGTATGGGCATGTACCAGAAATTCTGTAAGGGCATGTAAAAGAATGTGCATGTCTGGACATGTACTTACAGTGTATCTATTATTAGGCATGTACTTAAACAAAAGTCGGATTCTTAATGACTGACATAATTTTGAATCTCATTCAAACCTTTCTGGAAATTACAATAAGCTGTCTTTTATAAGCATTTTATGAAATAGTTGTAATAGATGTCTTAATATCAAAATATATTTTCTTTTATGGAAAGCAGTTTAGCTGTTCATACTTGGAGAATACTTTGATTGTTCGATAGTACTCCACACTCAAATGTGTTTTTTCTACATTCAATAAGCAACTATGTTACATTGTAATTAAAAACACATCGGGCATGTCCCTCCGGAGCCAGTACGTGGAATAAGGCTTAAACTTCAATTCTTTTTTACAAAAGAACTTACGACTAAGACCAAAAACTTAAATTGATTGTAAACTTTGCAAAATTAATAAATCTGTTCAAAATCGCTAGCGTAAATATATCTTTCTACATTCCTTTTAAAAAGATTAAAACCATTTTTTATTACATGTGAATTAGAAAGTTATAAGCAAGATTAAATTTTGGTCATAGTTGTAAGATCTTTTGTAAAACAGCCCCCTGTATTCTTGATGAAGTGTTAAGCTAGAAGTTGGCGGTCTCTAGTTTTGTAACTAGCGAAAATTCAAATGGCAGATTTTGAACATACTAAGATTGATCTTTATTTTATTACTGACAACCATCCAAGTTATTTTTAGTTAATTAAAAGACCAAAATTTTCCTTTAAATGAACATAGATACGTGCTTGTGGATATCATGCAGCCACTACGTTTTGCAACAACATACACATATAACTATTAAATTTATATGTACACATAATATATTTAAATTGAAAAAAAAAATATATTAAGCTTCTGATTCAACAACTATAATCACAGTTCCTTAGAAGTGAAAATTACATGTACCTCTTTTTCAGTTCAACTAAAAAAGATATATAACACTGGCTTTTAATTACCTTTTTTTCATTTATGTCTTGTTTAATTTAAAATTGTTTTCCTCTCCTCAGAACGATCCGACGTATAATAGTGACTCAGTTACTGTAAAGCCACCGTCCTTACCAAATCGAGGCTCTACTGGAGACACCATTGGCGGATCAGACAAAATGGGGAATGTGAACAATAATTTTCAGTTGCATAATAGTGACACGTTAACCTCACAGCGTGAACCAATCAACTTTCATTCTGGAACTGGTAACATGTTTAGAAATGGCAAAGCTGCCGCTGTGTCTGACGAACCTGAAACTTCGAATTATATAACAATCTTTCCACATGAAAAACCGGATGAAAACGAGACTACATCGGAAGTGTTCGAAGAAGAAACGCCATACGATAATACACTTGTAAGCAGATCGGACACGACTGGGAAAGATACCAAGTTTTAGTGATAATTTTGTGATCTATGCAATTATTTTTCATTTAGACTGATATTATATGTGTTTGATATTATCTTTCCTAGGAATGTGTACTGCAGAGAGAGAGAGAGAGAGAGAGAGAGAGAGAAGGTACAAATTGACAATATCCTTTTTTGGTGCAAATACATGCGTCTTGTCATGCAATTATCATAATAAAAAATGTTTTATTTTTACTATGATAACATCATGCGTCTTGTCATGCAATTATCATAATAAAAAATGTTTTATTTTTACTATGATAACATCATTCAATATTTTCTTTTGGATTAATAATAGCTTTTAATCGGGACTGTTTATCAGGGTTTTTAAACAGCACATTTTATATCTGTTTCATTTTTAGAAGTAAAATGCATATCTATCAATGCAATCCATACTACAGAAGGATACGAAACATACAGTATGTGCTATTACTTTGAGGAAATGCATTTTGTTTACATTTTTAAAGTGACAGTACGGCGCATCTCATCAAAAAACTGTCTAGATAAAATTTTCCGACAAGATTTGGAATTTTTTTACTACTCATAAATGTATAAACTTTCAGAAAATTACAACTTTTACAATTAAATAATTTGGATTATTTCATTAAAAATTAATAGTTATTTATGGGACGTAAATATATACATCGCAACGTGTTCGGGGTTCCACATTCCATGCTATGCACGCATGCGTAGTTTTCATAAACAAAACAGCATGGTTAGAGAGGGAATCCCGGTAGGCCTGCTACATTGACAAAGTCGACCAAAAAGAAAAAGAAACTGAAAATAGAACTTGAACAAGCAACTTTCATGACTAAAATTTAGTTTGGGGATTAATAAAATCGCTGGATAAGGAAGAAACGGGAACTCGGCGACACTCACGCAGGGCTCTCGAAGGTTCTATTCGACAGGTTTGTTATACTTGTTATCATTTCTCATTTTCCCGTCGCTTTCAAAGAAAAAAAATTGTGTAAACTCAACATAAAAAATACATCTTTGACTTATAAACATTGTTGCCATTTGAAATGCTAATTTTTTTTTAACTGTGCAGAAAAATATTTTGTTTGACATTTGCCGCGATAACGTATGATTAGTTGGTTTTCCCTTTCTCGGACCCCAATACACAAAACGTAAACATTTGTACTTTTAATTCTGTTAAATTCGCCTGAATGCAGACTAAAATCTTTACGTTTATATAATTTTAGATTATTTTATCAGAAAGTTATGATAATTTGTGTTTCTGAAAATTGCTTTCAACTAATATTCATTATAACTGTAAACTCTACAGTGTAGGCACGTGCCGTTTTAGAATTCACGTGGTACAAATAAACAGATCTAAGATTGCTCCAGTTCGTACGACCCTGGATTTTCCGGCAGATTCTAATTACGTTAATTTTGTTTGAGTAGAGAATATTTCTGTTTCTCAAACTGCTTACATCAACTTTATACCTTATTTCTTAATGACATATTGGGTAAATTTGGATGAAATAGCACACATTTTGCAGCCGTACAGTCGCTTTAAGCCAAAATACTGTACCAAAAAGTTCAAAATTACAAAACAATAATTCTTACAGAGACGGGAAAATATTTTATCTTTTGAATTAGTTTCTAAAGCCTTTATTGTTTCTAAAACACATACATCACTTTCTCTTTAAAGCCACAAGCCTATTAGTTTTTCGTTTTTTTTTTTTTTTGTTGTTTTTTTTTTTTTTTTTTTTTTGTTTTTTTGTTTTTTTTTTTTTTTTCAATGAAGAAGTTTATATTTACTGCCCTTGTACACTTAAAGCTCGCGATTCTGCAGTAACAGAGATATAATTTGAATGTACATGTTTAATGTTCATACAGCAAGTCCAGGTAGCGGATACTCTGTCAGAGCTGTTTAAGTGGATTGAAGTCGAAGTATTGATTGCATGTATGTTTATATGTTGTTTAACGTCCCATTCGAAAATTCGTCACCCATATAGAGAGGACACCTGGTTTTGAATAAATGTCAAAAATTTTAACAATACACTGTACATGACGGTACAAGTGAATGGTCTTTATCGTGCCAACGCCTACCTAACACGGGATTCTGGCTTTTTAAGGTTTCATCCGAAAGACCCGTGACTTTCATTTCTTGTGCCGGGCACTTGGCGAAGGAACGGTCACTACCTATATTAAACGTCTTAGGTTCGACGCAGAGAAGGGAACGGGAATCGAACCGGGACCTCCCAATGACGAGACGAACGCCCGACTACATATATTAAGCTACTCGACTGATTAGAGGCCAAAGTACATTTAGTACATGAGTGATCGTCGACTACAGAAGCAGGTTAACCAATTTCCTTCCCCCTCTTTGAAACAATAATCAAATACATATTCGAAGGATTGTCGGAATTGAGTAGGGAATATTGGAACTTGCACTACGAACTGTCTATAGAGAATGGAGTCACCCGAGCTCCTGAACATATTATTGCATGTGGGACAATTGGGAGTAGAAAAACAAAACAAAAAGCTCTGAAACGGACTCATGACATAATTTTTGACCAGTACAACAATGTTCTGTTTGTTTGACTACATGTATTACAGTCGATATTTGTGAAGTGTTTATACTAACAAATACTCATAGATCCACCATCATCTCCAAATGCAAATAAATCCTCGCAAGACATTGCATTTTTAAATATTTATTCAGACAATAGTGAACAATATTCAAGCTATATTACTTTGCTAGATTTTGTATAGAGTGGAACTTTCAGCATTTCACTTCAAGACCAAAATACCTCAGATCTAATGTCCTCGGTGAAAGGACTGCACAAACCAACCATATGACCATTTTTGTTAAGTCTAAGACTGACAGACAAGAAACCTTTTGAAATACAGGGCTACTTCACTGAACATAGGGATATTCCCATAAAAAGCACCAATGTTCAGAAGACTTAGGTCAAACACCCCCATTGCTCGGGAAAGCTTCAAACCCTTTTATTAAAACCCAGACAAAATCAGCGCAAAGCTAGAATTCAGCTATGACAGATCAGTCTGTCCAGCTCATGTTCTTAAACATCTAAACTCTTATGATTTAGTTATGACTCGGATAAATTAAAAAAGTAGTCTCCAGTTATTATAATACAACTGTAGTTGTGCTGTGCAACCACTTGAGAAAAGATTGTTATCTGTGGAAACTCCTGTGGAATTTATGTATAGACAAAACAGGATACGTATCCATAAATCATTGAGGCTCAAAAGCTGGAAGCGTTCGTTCTTCTCAAATATGAGGTCTTCAAACACACAGTTTTACCTAATAACATCCCAATTTTGAATTCTATGCTTTCTACTCAAGTAGAGCATTCCTTTAACGGTGGGGGGGGGGGGGTTCGGGGGGATATAAGATTCGTTGTCTACGTCAAATGAAATTTGAAGTTCACCTTCTATTCATTCATACAAAAAAAGCTTTTACGCTAATGGTTTTCCAAAAGAAATCTAATTTATACTTATAAGGGACACAGTTTCAGAATACTTTGCAGGTTAAAATTTGTCAGAAATGACCTTTTAATTTGGCAATAATACATGTAGTCATTTGTCCTAGAAAGAGTTATCTCTCTTGTCAGAGAAAACCTTAAGGACTAAAATATATATACTTGTAAATGAAACGTACAACTGAAGAAACATTTTTATTTTCTTTGTAAACAGATTATTCCTATAATGGAGGACGGAATGATGGTTTGACTAACTAGCGGTGACTTTTAAAATAACATTGTGTAAATCCTGCGACGGTTTTTTTTACTATAACAATCATACACGTTCACAATACTTCATTTCTTAAAGAAATCATTTATGGGACACTGAAAAATCTAAGGTGAACATTAATTTTTATATGTTAATAAAATATAAAAACAATTAATTAACTATCAAACCATCTATTAATTTTTCCAACTTCCTCTCCATCGAACTCAACAATCAACCAACTCTGCGGAGCACGTATCAACTATCAACACCTAAAGTGAGGCAGGCCTAGCTACAGAGTAGATATTTTAGGTATCTATAGTAGTATAAATTAGTGTGAATTAATGTGAACTCTAAGCCTGGCGTAGGTTTTGTTTATTGTCTGAATACTACATACGATCGAATATTTGAGGTCTAAAAACAATCTTACACGTTCACAATACTTCATTTCTTAAAGAAATCATTTATGGGACACTGACAAAAGTAAATAAAAAATGCTTCTGAGAAAATTATCGGCATCATAATCGAGCTATGAAAAACAATATGAAAAATATGCAAGGATTCAGCTGAAAAATTAAGGATGTTAAGAACCTAAAAAAAGAATAAAAATAAAGTGGCACACAAAAAAATGTTAAAATTAACAAAGATTTTGAAATGACCATTAAAATCTGATTGAATACTTGATAACAATTATGCTTGTTTTGAAACAAAAGCGGCTCATGCGCCGCGCACCCCCCTCCTCTCCCCGATTGAATTTTCTCTCTGTGTCCATTATACTAAGATCAAGGAAAAAAACACTTCTTATATATTTGAAAGAATTCGTCAGCTTCCGGGGGCTTTGCCCTGGACCCACTTGGGGCTTCAATGCAGCCCCCTAAACCCCCTGCCTTCTACTGCCCCCTTTCGTTATGAAATTCCTGGATCCCCCACTGTGAAAAATTATTGTAAACGTACCTAATGTTAGAATTGTTAATAATTATTATTTATTTTGAGAATTTTAAAAGAAATCAAAATGACAAATTCATGTACATGATGATGTATAAGCATATTGATAGAAACATGAGAAATTAACATACTTATTTTCAATTTAAAATTTTTTTAGTCTTAGCAGACATATTAATTTGAGTGTTGAAAGTAGTAAATGGCATTGTTTTCAAATAATGTTTGAAATGGACAAATAATCTATATTTCAAAACAATAAGTACACATACTTTCGTAAATACTAGTATAATGTACAATGTACAAGAGAAGTTTTAAATTAGTTCCATGCCTACATGTAAGATCAGGTTTGAATTTTGAAAGTCTATTTTTTAAAGAATACTATAGAATTATAATAAAATAAGTAATGATTGTCCTCATAAATAAAATATTATACAAAATTGTTTGGAATACTAGATAATTTTTAATTTTCACTTATAGTTGAAGAAATATTTCATTATTTAGAGATAAAACATGGCAGTTTTTAAAACACGTTTTTCCTGGCATCAATAGTACTGCAAAAAATAAATAAATACGAGGGCTCGTAAATAAATAAAAAATAAATAAAGGTGCCAAATAAAATTTTTCCCTGTATAGTAGTATAGAGAGTAAGAATCTGAGTTTATGATTGTCATATTCTCCTATTTCCTCATTTGTACATGTACACTTGTTTGTTTGGTCAAGTCATAAATCTCTCTTGTTTATTTGTCCGTATTCCAGTTAGGGTAGTAGCATTATTGTGAACGGAAGTACATGTACTCATTACCTCGAAAATGCGGAATTCCTACTTTCAACTTGAACATTTTTAAAAGGTTTATTAGTTTTCTGTGTCTTCATAAGTTAAGCCTAAGATAACTGATTCAAAAAAAAAAAAAAAATGTACAAATCGTTTTCGCCAGTATCCGATCTTAGTTTTATACGTCTATATCTTCATGGAAATTTCTAGAGATGGCATCGAACCCGATGTTAAAAGAAAAACGAGGCGATTAATAGAGCTTAACACTACATGAATATAAAAATGTTTTGATGTGAACGGACATGGACATAATGATAAAGCAATTGATAACACTATAAATTGTGAATATATTTATATATCGAAAGACCGTTAGTAAGTTGTGCTAATAAAACCAGTAAAACACTAAAATGTGTATATTCGCCACTGAGAGAATCGTGACAACGAACCCGAAGTACAAATAGTAATAATAAATTTGTAAAAACGAAAATGACAATTAATGAACATGGTGAATATGGTGTTTTTGATTAATAAGCTTTTAAAAAAAAATATGCTTTAATCATTTTTATCGCAAATAGTTTTTCGTACTAAATATTAGGTCTACATGTATGCATAATATTATTATGTCCTTAAATACTAAACATTTATTGACTGGGTTCGAGGGCAACATGCGTTTTGTCGGACCCAAGAACCAAACTGTTTGCCTTAGGCTGTTAGGCGTTTGGTTCGAAGGGTTCGACAAAGCGCATTTTGCCCGAGAACACAGTTTATAAATGTTTTGTTATACCTTTTATTTATTTATTCTTTTTTTTTTTTTTTGACGTACATGTACGTATTGGAGCCATTTAAGGCAAACTCGTTGCTTTTTATCAGTATATAGTTAAATGTACAAGGTCGATTAACTTTCGGTTTGTGTAAATTTCAGGATTTTTTTTTTCACTTACATACACAAGATAGTATTATACTGAAATATTTAATGTATAAGATAAACGTATTATTACTATCAAATTAGACTCATTTTCTGTACATAAGTGAGACAATGAACAAAGTAAATAAAAAATGTTGAATTCTGCTGATACATGTACAAATATTGCAGACGATGTTTTATGAATGTCATATCAATTGTAATAGTGAACTTCGGAAATAATGTACTCTCAGCATATTTAAGAACTTATTACCAAAAACAAAAGTACATCAAGTTCATAATTAAAAAAAAATAGAATAATCATTGGACAAGATATTACACAATGATATTGTAAATACGGATATAGTATTTATTTTTGCAATCTACCATTTTATTGTGCAATCTACTATTTATGTCACAAAAGAAACTGTATAATAAAAGAAATAATATTATGAAAATTGTTTGAAGCTCACTAACAAATGCTTTGAACATTTTGAACACTGGCCTATATGTATAATGTATATTTTCAGACTAAACAAATAATTAATAACTTTAATATTCTAATAATGTGTCTTTGATTCCATTGACCGATGTCTATATTTGCAGGCTCGTAGAACGGGCGATGGGGGGGGGGGGGGGGGGAGGGCCCAGCCCCCACTCTTTCTAAGTGTGGTATTCTGCTATAACAGTAAATTTTTCTTAAGGCGCTGGTTGGCCCCCAATTTTTGTTGCTGTAAGATCAAGCACTGGCTAATTCCAGGTTTTGGACACATAATAGGGTTATTTATTTATCTATTTTGCTTGTCAGATTTTTTGGGAAGTTGCCTCCCTCCCTCCCCCCCCCCCACCCCCGGCACACACACATACTTTTGAAAAAGGAATAAATGAATGCAGTGCGAAATATGAAATAAGTTAAAATACAGTTCTAAAGGAAAATGCGTCGATTTGATGCATATTCACCAATCATATCCGAGGTTTATATGGAGCGTAGCTGAGGTCAACCGAATATTGCTGATTGTGTGTGCTTAACTATTTCACAAACATTATTTTTCATTTTAGAGAACTATCGAAATATACATGATCATTTTTATTATCAAAATATGACCTCCTCACTGGTTGAAATCCATACTTATCCCTTGATACGGGAAAAGTGCAATGTTGCTAAGAGCTATGTCATCTGAAAGTGAAACTTAATGTTGATTTAAAAAAAAAGCAACAAATGCTTAATAATATGCATGCATTTTTGAACACATCTATAAATGTATAGATTACATAAGTTAGAATAAATTCGAATTTTAAAAATGATGAAATTTAAAACCAAAATTTTTCTCCCACGTGGCGCAGTGGTTAGCGCGTTCGCTCTAGAAGTTGCGGAGTTAGTTGATCCTTACGTCGCGGGTTCGAATCCCACTGTGGGACGTGGAAACCGTATAAACTGAGGTCCCGTGTCGCAGTAGGTACTTGCACAAAAAAGATCCTTCACTGCTCAATGGTCCTACGTGCCGAGTATAGGTCAAAATTTGCAGCTCTCCACCGGTCAGTGGTGGCGTCTCCATATGAGTGAAAAATTCTCGAGAGGGACGTAAAACAATAAACAAACAAACAATCAAACAAAAAACAAAAACAAAAACAACAAAACAAAATTAACTACACTCATTATATGCATAGATTAGTTATCAAATTGTTTGCCTGTGACCAATTTGACAAAAAATTAGATGTCAAAATTCGAAATTTTTTCCCATTAGTTATAATTGGAGACTTTTAATTTCTGGAAAAAACTTAGTCCCCCGTCTGTCTACATGATCTTAGAATTTATTTGCTTTTGAGTTTTTCTTTCAGATTTAGTTTTGATGATATGTCACTTAATGCATTGTAAGCTTACCAGCAAACTTTTTAAATATTATGATTAGATCTGGATGTTTATCCTGCCTCTCAACTTTTAAAAACATTTCCTTTTTTTTTTTTTAAATTAATCTCATTTTAATATCTTTCCATTTACCATTTAAGACCGTAGAATGGCCATTTTTGTATGGTATTATTTGCAATCCTGTTCTGCCTTTTACACAATTTTCGATATTTTCATGAAAAATTTAGTTTATGACTTATTTTTATTATTTACAAAATAATTGGATTCAGTTTCAACTAAACTAGAACAAGAAAGTGTGAATAACCGTAAATTAACCATTATTACTGTAAAATTGCATAAGTAAAGATACATTAGCATAAAATGAAAATTATAGATATACATGAATTAGTTGTATTACCTTCAGTGTTATTCGGTTATGAGTTATGAAACAATTTGAAAACAAAAGACTGAAACATTTTGACAACATTTTATTGTAAAAGACATACAGAATTTCAAAAAACCCAACAAGATCAGCCATTTGTGAAAGTATGCTCGGATTACACCCAGGACAAGCTGAAATTGATAAAAGAAAACTATATTTCTTTGGAAAGCTTTGCTGCATGGATAATAATCTCCTTCCGAAGCAAGTTTTTACGATACGAATGTTCGAGTATCTCAATCACGACCAAACATCAAAATTCGGTTTGTTAGAGATCTTGTTTTTATTATCCAGAAATACTCTTTAGAAAGATTCCTTCAGACATACATAAGCAATACCAGTTTTCCACCCAAAATTATTTGGAAGAACATTGTAAAAGAGGCCATTAATTCTTACTACTATTCTTCATGGAAAGATTTAATTCACTCCGATCCAGATTTCGACGACTTCGAGTTTCTTCATACAACTGTACATTTGGCTTCACTTTGGACATATTCACTTTCAACAAAAGAAATGCAAGTTGTTAAGTGCACTGCAAATCTGTGGACTTGTACCAAAGAAGAATTATACATATCAGTGCACTATCAGCTCGAAACCCTTTACAGTTTTCAGCATGCCATAGCAACTTGTTCTATAATATCTAATGAAAGATCTGAATTTATGTTTGAATTATCATATGACTACAATAATGTTTATATAGATTTTGTCACATAAAACGAGTACAATTTTTACCTATTTGTTCTTAGGGGTACCTATTCCCAAGTTTTAGACAAAAAGAAATTTATGTTAAAATGGTTTTCATTTATAGTATCTAGTGCTAATGTGCTATACTAGATACTATATATGAAAAACATTTTAACATAAATTTCCTTTTGTCTAACACGATAATGTGTATGATACACACACATGAGATGTTTTTATGTTTTCATATAGAGTATATAAGCAAATTGTACATGCCTCATTTTTCCTTAATTGTTTTCTTTTTATATATTTTCAATGATGTAGATACATGTATGTCGTAATAGTTGATTTGTTTATCAAATCTCCAAATGGAGGAAATAAAGATTGAATTGAATGAAAGAGAATTATTTTGAATGAAATACCATTTAAAAAAAATAACTTGCATAATTTACAATTAGTTTAGGTTAATTTACATAAATAGCATATAATTTTGTAAAATAACCATAAATTTAATTTTTTTGCATAAATAACAATAAATTTAAAGTAATATGAATCAAATTAACGTATAAGCCGCAAAGATAAGAATAAATTTCCAAAATAACCATAAATTGGCATAGATTAGCATTAAATTGCATAAAAATGCATAAATGAGCAAAGAATTTTATGAAAATGGCATAGACTCAATTTATTTATATAATTTAGCAATAAATTTGCATACGTTTCCTCAATTCAATGCATAAATTTACATAATATTGCCATGAAATTTCATGAATAAATAATCTTTTTGATAAATTTACATAAATTAACATGAATATTCAAATAAAAGCATAAAAATTCTAAAATTTGCGGAAATTTTCCTTAGTTTTCTTAAATTAGGATGCACTTGCCTAAATTTACATAAAAATGCATAAAGTTCCTTCATTTGTTTAAATTAGCATATATTTGCATATATTCGCATAGAATGACCTTAATTTGCATAATTTAGCATATAATTACATGAATTCTAAATAAATTTGCATAAAATGACCTTAATTTGCATAAATTAGCATACATTTGCATAAATTTCAATAAATTTGCATAAAATGTCCTTAATTTGAATACATTTACATAAATTTGCATTAAATGTCCTTAATTTGCATAAAATTTACATTAATCAATGCTTAATTTATGTAAATTTTATGCAAATTAAGGACATTTTATGTAAATGTATGCAAATTAAGGACATTTTATGTAAATGTATGCAAATTAAGGTCATTTTATGCAAATTTATGTAAATGTATGTAAATTTATTGAAATGTATGTAAATATATGCTAATTTATGCAAATTAAGGTCATTGTATGCAAATTTATATAGAATTCATGTAATTATATGCTTAATTATGCAAATGAATGTCATTTTATGCAAATGTATGCTAATTTATGCAAAATAAGGAATTTTTTGTTAATTGATGTAAATTTATGCAAATGTTTGCTAATTTATGCAAAATAAGGAAAATTTTAATTTATGCCAATGTTTGCAATGTATACAATTAGGAAATGTGATGCAAATAAAAAAAAATTACGCTGTTTTTTTTTGGGGGGGGATATTTATAGTAAATTTATGTTAATTCATCTTTGATACTTATTATGTAAATTAAAAGAAATTCATGCTAATTCTATTTAAATTTATCAAATTTAGGTGAATTAATTATAGTATATACTTATTTATAAATTATAATGTTATATGTCAGTCACTCATAAAATACAATGCATATCAATTTTTGTGTAATTTATGTTAATTGTTACATGTATTTTTTTTTCTGTTACCAGTTTGTTATGTTTTTATGTTTATGTTTTTTTGAATTTTTATAAATTGATTGAATTTAAGTTAAGGTTAATTAGAAACATTTGAATCTCATTCAAACTTTATTCATAAAATTTTTAATCCTGGAAATGTTCTATTTAATATAATGATGTTTATCTTAAATAAATTACGAGTATTTTTTTTTCTATTTATGCAAATACATTATGAATGTAACACTTCATAATTTAAATATTGAAAATGATTTAAAACTCTCAGAAGTTAATATCTTTGTATAAAATTCTAAATTTAATAACAAATATTGATTTTGTGTTCTTTAAAATTTGATATATATATGTATGTAAAATGTAAATACTTAAAACCAATTTTGTATTTAATTTTTGACTTTTTAGGCTCTTTTTAGTATTTAACTTCAAATTTCGAAAATTATTTAGCATTGCAGAATTCTAACACTTATTTTAAAAAAAATAAATTAAAAACCAAAAACTGGTGTTGAACTGTTTAAAAATTTGAAAACTAAAAGTTTAAGGAGTCCAGATCTTCGAATTTTTAAAAGTGTTTTACATGTACTTTTTTTTAATTATTAGCTTTTTACCTAAATTATATATACATGTATCAAACATCCAAAAACCGAATTTTGTATTTCTAATTTGTGATATTAATTTATAAAATACCTATTGCTTAGAAAATTTAAATTATGTACCTATTTTATCAGTTGATATTTTAAAATTTACTTTATACTTGGAGTTCATTAATTTTAACTTGAAAAGGGTTTTATATTTTTTGGAAACCTAGTGTTTTGACTCAAACGCTTATACCAAAAAAAGAATCACGATTCATTCTTTCAGTTTATAGAATTTAATTTCAAATGTTCAAAACATCAATCTTAATACCAGATTGGTATTTGAAACTCAGCAGGTATGAATTCAAGGTTACAATTTAAATTCAAAATTGAGGGTACGTATCATTTTCGCTACATTTTCAAAATTGTCATTACCGTTACATACTCATTATTGCTACAAAAATGTATGGACATACGCAACGTACCTTACCTAGTGAAAATTTTTTTTCAAGATATTCTTAATTTAAGATTATAATGTCATCGGATGTTCATAGAAAAAAAAAATCAAAATGCAATACCAGGGGATTTGAAAAGATAACAATTGATGAAAATCCTTGTATAATTCAAAGAAAGATATACAAAAATTACTAAACATATATTCTAGATGTTTTGTTTATCCAAACTTGTTTTAGAAGAAGTGTAGAATAGCATATATAGACATTAAAATGTAGCACACAGTTCCTTTAAGTACATGTATGGGAACTCTTCAACTCCAGGGAAAAAGACAATAAAGTTCAAACTACGTTGCGCAGATTGATTTAAAGCACATGTACAACATATACATGCATAAAACCTGTTTCCTCTTCCTACCACGGAGAGGTGAAAGTAAGAGTTTGAGCAGGATTTTTTTCACTTTAAAACAAAATTCTATTTTGTTTCATAAAATATTTTAGAAAAGTTTGAAAATGAGAATTGTTCATATGTTATTTATTTATTCGAATTTTATATCTATCAATGACTAATCTTACATTGCCACGATTTTTCACTAACTTATCAATACATGTAGTTGCTATGACGTTCAACTGACGCTTAATAACTGTATTTCGACTACAGACTGAATGAATCGAATAGGTAGCGGTAATGAGTGGTGATCGCCAATAATCTTATTGATTAAATGTTCACTGTTACGTTTCTGAGATGTAAAATAGCAAATATTATACATTGTAAAACCAACTGCAAAGATAGGGAAATATATATGTATAACACTAATCTGCCTCGAAATATAATTAGTATCTTAAGACCCACATTTTTCTGATAACAATTTGTTCAACATATTGTCATTTTAAGCTTCTTTGTCTGTTTTAGGACCGACGAACTTTGTTAAAAACGACTTTAAGGATGATATAATGCAAGACAATTTAAAATGAAATAGAATAGGGTATTTAGAAATAAAAATGTTTACCCTCGAACTATTAAAAAGTAAATTTTAGTTCTACAGTATACATGTACATGTACATAGCTCGCCTGCAAGCACAATCACAGGCAATAGCAATAAGGTGGACAGTTTAGAAACGGGAAATCAATAACGAGCTTGTTTCATTTATTCGGCAAATGGAAATGAACAGTGTTCTTAACGTTTTAATTCTTCAGATATATTTTAATGAATAGGTTTTGTTTTTTGCTTGTTTTCTTTTTTTTTTTTTGGATTTAAATTATTTTATTTAAAAAAAAAAACAAACAAACAAAAAACAAAAACAAAAACAAAAACAAAACAAAACAAAACCAGGAAAAAAAAAACAACAACAAAACAAAAACAAAAACAAGAAACAAAAACAAACAAACAAATGACTGCACTTAACACCTGGTTCGGTTTCATAGTTTATCTGCTTTTATTTTTTACCATCATTCCAATAACAGCGTGTCACCTTGCTAAATCAAGCGTGCTACTTTGATTACCAAAAACTCATCGATTGGCTGTTTGTTTCAACTCATTGAATCCTAATTTGCATATCAAAGACAGAACCCACAATACCCAAGACAGTACTGACCAATCGCATTGAATGTACAAGTATTCCCACGGCATTTGTAGTAAAAATTAACACGTGATCAGTCAAAGCCCTGTTTTGATTGCAATACCATAAGTGTCACATTTTGCCATAACCAATTAGAGGTTAAAAAAAATCAACATATAAATTAGTTCAGTTATATGTAATCACCCCCCCCCCCCCAAAAAAAAAAACAAGCTTCTCAAAACTTTTATAATTACAATGTATCATATACATTAATCAGGATGATCTGCCGAAAACCAATACACAAGTAAGAATATATTTATTGCCAAATAATAGAATACGTATACACGCCTTTCTTCAACGGAAGATGGGTAACATCAGCTGAAAAAGTATTTTTGAAAATGCATTTTTGAAATCTGAATTTTTATGTTTAATTCGCTAATGGATAGAAATGGGGGTCAGAAAAAATAGAAAATACGACGTCAAACGCCATCTGCATATTTTTTATATTAATTATAGAAATGTACTAGACTGGTACATACCCGTACAAAATGTATATGCAGAAAAAAAATGTAAGAGGCAGAACCTGGGATCGGTCACACTATACTAAATAATTATTTTTTTATTATACTCTTCATTCCAGGGATTGGATCAATTACATAGGATAGTAATTAATTAAATTACAATTATTTGCCCAGTCCTGCAATTACTATAGTAAATTACCATTGCCATTACAATGACTTTGAATTGTAATTAATCAAATAACAATTACTTTGCAAAATTAATGTAATTAATAAAATTACAAATTAGATTTTAGAAAACATGTATTCTAAATAAATAGTCATGTATAAACATTCCTTTAGATTTATATCAGATTCAGCAACGTTTCTTTTACATTATTTAATGTTTATGATTTTTTTTTGAATACTGTGTCCTATATCGTAGCGTAGTGGTTAACGCTTTCAGTCTTACGCCTAACCGCGAGCTTTGGAGAGAGTTCGAATCATGCGTGAAGCTTTTTTTCTTTTTGACATACCTTAAAACATTAGTGAGAAATAAATTATTTGTCAATAATTTATTAAACAAAATATAGTAAACAAGTGTGTAAATATAATTTTTGAAAAATATTAACTTTTCATGAACTTTTAGAATTGAAAAATGTATTCTCTCATAGCGGGGGATCGTCTGCGCCTTCACTCTTTACAGTACACTCAACTATTTCTACAACATGTCAATAATAAAGATTCATTTACACTCAAATTAAATTTATGGATAAAATGGGATTCGTTTTTTTTTTAATGGAGAAAGAGTATATGGCCACTCATAAAAGGGAACCCTCTGTGTTGTTATTTCAAAATTTAAAAGTACTTCAACGAGGTGATGCCATATAACGGATAATGCACCCACTCTTCATAATAGGTCTGAGGTGGTTCTTAGGAACTGGCTACAAACTATTGGTGTTCAAAACATATATTTCTCCCAAACTATTGGTGTTCAAAACATATATTTCTCCCTACATATTCACCCGACTTAAATCCAGCCGAATTGTGCTTCATGAAAGTAAAAATATTATTGAAATCAGAAAAATATGCCTCACTTTTATCACAAAATATCGAAGTTGCTTTATGCACCTTTAACGAAATCACTGTTCACGACACATTGTCATTTTTCCGGGCAACGGAGTATATAGATGTTTAGTTCTTATTTATCAAATGCCGAATAAACACTAATTTCTAGACTTGGTATTCCATTTAATATTTCCCTGTTTACCTTCCATTTTCACATGCAATCATATAGTAATACCAGATTGTAGAAAGAAAAAAATCAAAAACAAACAAACAAGCCAAAAAAAAAAAAAAAAAAAAAAAAAAACCACGTGTTACTTTTTACTACAATTAGTTTTTACTACAAATGCCGTTGGAGTATTTGTACACATTCATTCAATGCGATTGGTTAGTACTGTCGAGAGTATTGTTGGTCCTGTCTTTAATATGCAAATTAGGATTCAATGAATTGAACCAAACAGCCAATCCATAAGTTTTATGGTAATCAAAGTAGCACGTTTGATTTAGCACGGCGACACGCTGTTATTGGAATGATAGTATTAATTTGTCAAAGAATTTAGTCATATTGAAGTCGAATTTGATAGTCAAAATGGCTGTTAAAATAAAAGACTGACAAAGACTGATAAAATTAAAAAAAAAAATTATAAGTTTTATTTTGTCCTTACTGATTTACGAATTTTGATAATTGACATTTACATGTACATGTCTTTGATTGAAGATTTAAATAGGTTGATAAATATGCGTGAAAATACTGTAAGAATGGATGTAAAATTGACTTCAGCATAACAATGTATTGCATACATAGAAAAATATGTGATATACCTCTCTTTCTCTCCTTTCCATAATGCACCAGTAATTACAGGGATGACGTTTGGGTACCACATTCCTTTTTACTAATTGAAAATTTTCATTAAAAGGCTGCCCCCTTCTTTTTGTTGCAACATTATAGTAAAATCAGGTAATGTCGTAATGTATGTATAATTTCGTTATGAAAAAAAGTTGAAACATACCCCCCCTCCCCTTGAATAGGATCTTGGGGTTCGGACAATTAACCTTTTTTTGTTTGTCGAAGTTTTTGCAGATGATTTTTTCCTCCGGCTGCATCCCCCCCCCCCTTCAAAAAAGATACCACGTACCTGATTTACAAAACGTTCTATTCAAAATTGTTGCATTATTATACTGATTATAATGATATATATATCACAGACTCTGCGCTGGATAAAACTTAAATTATACCCGGGTTAGAGCTTTCCAGTGTTAGAGAAGTCACCAACCAATCATATATTATTAACAGTAATTGGTATTTCTTTAAGGCGTGCCATTTCGCTTACATAAGATCCTCTCCAGAGTTAGAGAAGTCACCAACCAATCATATAACAGTAATTGGTATTTCTTTAAGGCGTGCCGTTTCGCTTACATAAGATCCTGAGATGTCCTTTGCCCTATTCTTACGCTTTTGTTCATTGGCTGTCTTCCTGACTGCTGATTAATTGAAAACAAATAACGATACATGACAAATACGCATTTTAACAAATCGCCGTCCAATTAAATCGTAGTAGGCGGAGCCAATATTATTGATTCGGTTAGCATTTACAATGAAGCGCATTGAAGTGGTAAAATTTTCCGTTTGAATGGAACGTTTTGACCTTTCTTTAGAACGTTGATTGTCATAGATTGACACACCCATTTCTTTAGAAAGGAAAAAGTGGTCAAACGGGTCATTCGAATACTTGTAGAACAGGTATTCTATAAATACAATGAAATACATATGACAGTCTACATAACCACCGAGTCAATTTGTTGATGTTTTCGAGTGAAAATCTCCAGAAATTCCGTTAGCAAATAAATATTTTTGATTTTTCAGAAGATTTAATCTAAATTTGATATGTTTTGGTGCATAAATAAATAAAATATGAGATCATACTTCTCTATGTTAATTAAAATTTTGGCTGTTGAATTTTGTAGGGTATGTACTCTGAGACAGGTTGTAAGAAAATAAGCATGCACAGGCATGTGTTTTATGGGCTTTTTAGTTAGTTTATGAGACATATAAGGTATTCAAAAAAAAAAAAAAATAATAATAGTTTGACAGAAATTTTTGAAAGCCCGGTGCAACCTTAAAATTCATTTTCTTTAGGTTGCTTTTTTTTTTTTTGGCAAAAGTTATTGGGGCGGCGAGCGCCTTTCCCGACGCCCTGGTCAGTGAATACAATTTTCACGTGTATTCCATCGTCCAAAACGATCTACTGTAAGGTGTACTCACGTAATGTCATGTATAAATGACCTCCGATGGCCATTTACAGTTTGAAATGGTTTAGAGATACTTTGTTTACTAAGTATACTACTCTGATAAATAAGCTACTATGACCAAGGTACTTTTTACATGCATGCAGCAATAAAATAAACTTATGTTTTTGAATGCTTTAACTTTTAATTTCTACTCAACAAATTACAATGTTACGACAAATAACACCAATAGCATGGCAAATGTAAGAATATCAAGTTGTAAAAACTGGATATTTATTACTTGTAAAGACTTTGTGAGCGGTATTTCAATGTACATGTACTATTTAACACGGAAAATTGACTTTGTTTGTTAATGTGCGCATGGGAAATCTTAATTAGTACCTAATCTTCCTATTTTTAACAAAAACGTAGAAAATAGTCATAGTTGACTTTCCCGCTGTCATTTGAAATCGTGTAATAAATTTGACTGAACCACGTGTTTGTAGTACGAATGTAAAATGTAAACATGTAGTAAACCAGCACGCTTTTCTGTTCATTCATTGAATTGGACCAGTGTTTGCAGTAAACACCGTCTTGCACAACAACAACAATATCCAAATGAGGTAGATTCCTCGACCTGTTAAATAGGGACCTAGATTTTTTTATTGGTTAAGAAATTAATAACATTAGCAACTTTGGATTTGTTTCTTGACAGCGATGAGATGGCATAAGCCACACCTCTTTACTTTAAGAAACGCTGTCATTGGTTCCTTTCTGCACTCGTTGACGTCTGGCCGATTGTTATCCAATGTACATGTATATTCCAACCGTGAATGAAAAGCTGTGTAAATTTTAGTTTGTCGTCGTATGTAATTTGACTGACTTTCTGAAGTAACTTGCAACGTAAATTTAAAAAATCAAATTAGAGCTCAATATACCCCCATCCCCCACTCCCCACCCCGAAAAAAAAAAAAACAAAACAATTAAAATACAGTCGAAAATCGTAGATTCTTTGGATGCGATCGCATTTCATTTCAACAATGTACTTCAAAATATCAGCCTTGGAAAAAAAATCTGGCGTAGGAGATAGATACATTGTACGCCTCCTCCCCAACCCCTAAACAGAACTCAACTGTGACTCTGAAAACCAGAAAAAAAAAAAATAAACAAGGCCTCTTTCCCACTTCTTTTTTCTTCTTTTCTAAATATTTAATCAATGAAAGCTGTGAAGGTACAGTAAGCTTAAATTGGTGTGAAATAGTGATGTAATATTTATCTTAAAACATTCGTTCGGAGTTACATATTGGGCCAAAAAAAAAAACAAACAAACAAACAAACAAACAAACAAAACAAAACAAAAACAAACAAACAAAAAAACTCAAAAAACAAAAAAAAAAAAAAAAAACAAAAAAAAAAAACAAAAAAAAAACAAAACAAAAACAAAACAAAACAAAAAGAAACCCCCAAAAATCTCAATGAATATTCCTGTGAAATAAGAAAGCCCAAGAACCAGCTGTTCAAAAGTTATGGCCAAGGTTAAAGTTTTTAAAATGTGGGTCAAACTCCAAGGTTGAGGTTAATGGGTCAAAATCAATGATACCCAGGGAAAGATCTTGTCACAAGAAATATTCATGTGAAATATAAAAGCCCTAGCACACATTGTTCAAAGTTATGACCAATGTTAAATGTTTTTAAAATAGGTCAAATTCGAAGGTCAAGCTAAGGTCACTTTAAGATAGGGATTTTGAATGACCATGTAAATCTATTGACCAAACTATTATTGTCTAAATCTTATTAATTTTTCTTCTTCCTTATCACTGCTTGCACTATCTAACTGCACTGTCTAACGGAGAAAGAGAGAGAAAAAAATAATGTACACTTTCATCTGGGTCATTTTATATAAATCGTCTTTGTATTAGTACTTATATATAAAAAATTTCTCAGGATATGGCAACTATGTTCGTAGCCAGGATGGTGCGGATAGTTGGATAAGGCATTACTTCCCAAACCCTACTGGGTCAGAGCAAAGGCCATAGAAGCATATTTCTTAATCAACGTTTACAGTAAATGTAACATGAGTTTTATTCTTTTCCTCTATGCAGACTCTTGCTTGCCTTTCATATTTCTCACTAATCTCTCTCTCTCTCTTTTCTGGGGACACAGAAGTATATGGTGCCTCACTCGGAGCTCCTCGGATGGCTTGTGCCTCGCATTTTAACCTCGGACGTGAATGTGTTCTACATGTACCTTTTTCCCAATACAATCATGAGATCTAATCTGAAAATCCTCCAAAAAGTTACTTTGTGGCAGGTCTAACAATGTTTCTGCATTTAATAACAGAAGGTTGTAATCAAAACCAATAAAATAGTAAATTTAGTCAAGATAAGAAATTTTGTGGTGAACTTCATACAGTGTGAAATTAACGAGTTAACAGGCAGTTTCGACGGAGAAATGCGTCAATTTCATGCATATCATGCACATCCACCAATTACATCCGAAGCTTGTCTGGAACGTAGCAGAGTCAGCCAAAGATTGCAGATAGTGTGCCTAATTATAACTACATGTACTTCACAGAAAATATTTTTCATTTCAGAGAACTATCGAAACATACATGATATTCATGATCATTTATATTTTTGACCTCCTCCCACGTTGAAGTCCAAATCCATCCCTTAATACGGTACCAGTGCAATATCGCGAAGTGCTATGTCATTTGAAATTGAAACAAAATGTTGATCCAGAATTGTTTTTTATAATATGCATGCATTTTTAACACATCCGTAAATATATAAGGAATATGTATATAAATTAGAATAAAATCAAATTTAAAAAATGATGACATTTAAAAACAAAATCAATCGTTTTACCTGCATTCACAAAACGATTCTCTAATCAACAAACTACACATTATTACTATATGCACACATTAGTTATTATAGCACTTATTTATATGTATCTAAATCCAAAGTTTACTTTAAAATTTTCATGAGTTACATCACTACATATAAGGATATTTACTGAGTGCCGCTCGTTTACACGCATATCAGCTGGAAAAGAAACAGACAGCCGTACCAGATTCTATGAATCCACATTATTGTTTATGGTAAGGAAGTTATTGGCTACTGCAGAAATGGTGCATGATTTGCTCTTCGAATGAATCACTTCCACATCTTTACGCCCGCGAGTTGGAACAGAGAATCCTCACATCACTTTCATTTTCAATTACTTAAAAGTCCAAAATTTTGTGAATCGGAAAAGTTACATGTACTTCTGGCTCGGTCCCCTTAGCTGCTCCCCAAGACCCTAGTTTCATCTCGAAAGTCCTACGTGTAGAAGTACTGATTAAGTTTGGACATGTCATGTTGAGATTGATATCTCCTACACGTCTTCGTCTGAAAATACAAAAAAACAGGAAAAGCAGTATCTATTTTAAATGGGTGTGGTGGGTGGGTGTTTTAAATCAATAATACAACAGTAACAAGAGGGGAAATTTTTACCGAATCGATGCTGGAAGATTGAAAAAGGAAGTGGCAACCAAAGCGCCCTCACGTGTTTATGTTAAAAGGGGCAATAATCAACTAAAATATTTGACAAGAACGATAATCACTAAGAATGAGTACTTAGATTAAGGCAATCTCCTATGCAGAGTTGTCGTTCGTTCCTCTCTCAGGCACCTCTGCAATGGGCTAGAGTCAAGACTTTTGACATAAGGTTAAAAACATTATATTCCTAGGATCAATTCAATTTAAACTAATATTTCTAGATCTACTTAGTAAATATCTACCTTAAAAGACAAACATTAGTGCAGGAATTTAATTATAATGAATTAAAACAAACGCACTATTTCTCGTGCTTATCACTGTGATATACGCGAGCCAACGACAGAGGTGAGTGTATGAGCCGATGGTAAAAAGTGAGATTAAGGTAAAGGCATTTATGCACTTCCTTCGATAACAGCAGCTAATTCAGAGTGAATTAGCTGGGAATGAAAATTATATATATATATATATATATATATATATATATATATATCTCCTCAGATTCAAGTTGCTTCAATCATGACACCTGAGGGTAGGGTGGTGATAAGAGTAGGACTGGGCCATAATATATTATCTTAATTTTACATAGGAATACTAGTATATTGGAAAAAAAAAATCTGCTGATAAAGAAGAGAAGGGCCATAGATACTCAGGTGAACGTTGTGGCCCATGGGCCTCTGTTTTTTTTTTTTTTTTTTTTTTTTTTTTTTTTTTGTTTTTTGTTTTTGTTTGTTCGTTTTGTTTTGTTTATTTTAGTTTTTTTTTTTGTTTTACGCACCTGCAAGTATTTTCCAATGATAATTGAGGCGCCTTATGCCAATGAAAGTCTACAAAATAGACCTCTACTCAGCATTTTTGGTCATCAAGAAGTTAGGGATCTTTACCTTGCAACATCTACCTCGGCGCCAGACTCTGTGTAGCGCAGTGGAGAGAATGTGGAGTTGAACCTTTACTAGCAGAGAAGGGTTGTACATGTAAACATTTAGCGGATGCTCTCACCAGAAGACCATCTTAAATGACCATGGGAACCAAATGGGGAATCGGATGCTCAAAGGTGCATTTATGATCTTCTCCTTAACAATTTTTAGAAAAAAAATCATCAATAACATTGTCTTAATCGTTTAAGTTAAGAAAGCCAATTGCAAGATGTTTTCATTTTGAACTACGCTCCGTTGTTTACTTTTGCTGATATGTAACCAACAAGCACGGGGGATGATTGGGAGGGTGTTATAATGTTTCCGGCGTGTGTTATAACCGTTTCCAGGGTGTGTTATAACTGTTTCCGGAGTGTATTATAACTGTTTCCGGTGTGTATTATATAGTGTTTTCATAAATTATTGAGAATGTTTTCTTGAAACGTTTTTTTTCAAAATATTTCTGTAATAAAATATTTATACTTTAAAATCAATTTTTAATCAAAGGACAATATTTGCTACATTCTTATGTTTTAGGCAGTTTTCATAAATAACTTACTGTATTCTTTGTATACTTCTGGTCGATTGCTAAGGTTCAGAAGTAGTGCTTTTGAAAAAAGAAAGTCTATTGTAGATGTTTAATATAAAAAAATTGCAAAACTAGCAATACTTCTGAAACACTGAGTATTTTACTGTCAATTACTGATTTCCGTGGGACAAATATTGAAAATGGGAAGAAATCCTGCAGTTGGGAGAGAGCTGGTAGGGCTAGGAATGAAATCCGATTTTTGTACACGTAGTGTTGTTCTTCTAAGCAAATATCCAAGCTTTCTTTGATCTTTGAATGTAAGTTTACTAAGCCTACAAACTCTTTTCCCTAACTGAATTCCTCTTTTATATATATATATATATATATATATATATATATATATATATATATATATATATATATATATATATATATATATATATATATATATATATATATATATATATATATTAGTACCGCACAATACGAAGTAGACAGTGAAATACTCAGTGTTTCAGAAATACCTCCTGATTTATCAATCCCTTACTTTCTATTAGGCGTTCTATTTTCTAAAGCAGTAATTTTGAACATCAGCAGACCACAATAAGTTTATTAAACTAGATGAGATCTCGTTGCGAGCAACGAGTAGATATTCAGTCCGATTTTTGATCAGATGAGATACGATTTTAACGTTGACATTGGAAAATTCAATTTACCAGACATAAAGGAGCGCTTTTCCCCAGAGACCGCTTATTAAGTTACATGATGTAAAAATATATCTAGCTTCACCAGGAGATATTTCCAATAAACATTTTTACTTCAGTGATGTATAACAAATATTGATCGTTACAGAGTTATGTCTTAAAAACTTTTGGCCCCTCCGGGCCCCAAATGTGGAGGATCTGCCCTTTTTCTTGATATCAAATGACAGGGCCTCTGAATTTGAACATTTTCAGTTCAACAACTTTTCAGCAGCTTTTTTTTTTCATTTCTGAGAATCGAAGAAGAGAAATTTAGAGGCCAGCACTTCACGTCCTTAATGGGGCCGTTTAGCAAAAATTGAAAGGGTGCATATTATTAACAACATTATTCGGAATATCTTTTGTTCAATATTGCTGATCAAAATATTTCCCTTTTCGAGATATAAAGCGTCAAATTCCATTCCCTTATGGCCCCTTATTACTCAATATATGATCCAAATTTAGTAGATTTTCAAGCACTTAGCCGGATACTTCATATCGAAAGCTTGCGTTCTGTAATACTTGGAAAGTGCTGCTAGAATTGTGTGTTAAACATGGTTTGAAGAAATATCTCGGGTTATATGTATATAATGCATAACTTCGGGTAAGGTAAATTTCGTGCTAATGTGTGGAATAACTATTTACCGAACTGGACGGTAGGATTCAAGCAGCACTTTTTAGGCATAAGAGATCGATGTTTTTCAGCTATTTTATTTATTCAGAGGAGTTATTAAACCCCAGGGTAGTGATGTTCTGTTTTCTGTTTTATTAAGGAGGTCGCGGTGGTGCACTTCTTAGCTCTGCCACTCTGTTGACTTTATACAAAAGTTGATAATACTTTAGGTTTAATCGGCGGCTTTGAATAATTTCATGGCCGTAGGAACCGGGGGAGGGGCGTCCCCCCAGTAATTTTGCCGATATATAGAATACTATAGAAAACATGACTACTACATGTTTGTGCCCACTCAATAATATCGTCTTAGGCAAATGCATGAAATATAATGCTAGTAGTAAATAAACAGCTGACCACTCATCTATAATGAAGCTACAGAGCAGGCGACCCATGCATTCCTTGGAACACTTTTAGTTAATATCTAGATAGCCGTCTCATTTCATTCTTAACGAGAATGTACAAGCGATAGAATGTTGTATAAGTCTGACAACATTGTCAAATATTCAACATTTACTTTATGACATGCATGAACATTTGCCAATTCTCCTTTGTCAATGTTAATGAAGTTTCAATTTAAATCGTCATAACTCAGATCTTTGTCTTCAAGCACATAATTAATGATTTAAAGTGTCCGATTTAACTTTATGAGTACTAAGGTTCTCTTAAATATAAATTTAAAAATATAGCTCAGTAAGTATCGATCTGGAAATGATTTATTTATTTAAATCACGAAACCGAAACAATTTGAATATCCTAACTGTTGGATTTAAAAATAGAGTGACAGGGAAACAAAAATGACGAAACAATAAATACACGGCGTGAATTGAGGTAGGAGAGCTATATTTATGACATTTAGATATTTAGAACTTTTCACTGGTAAAAATACCCCGTTTTTTTTTCAATCTTTAACTCCATTCTGCTTTATGATTATTTTCATAATAATAATAATTATTATTATTATTATAACAAGCAGTGTAATATTATAGAACACATACTGTGAAATTCGTAATAATTATAACATTGAATTATTCTGCTCCTCTTCAGTTTTCGTTCGATGTGAATAAAATTGTGTTGCATTGTAAAAGCAAAATGTTAAAACACATTGTTATTCGTTCGAAAGATTTCGTTTCATTTCCCAAAAAATTGGGACAAGTTTTTTTTTTAAATTAACTGAAAGAAATAAACTTTACAAGTCCAAATGCAAATTTTGACTTGAACTTTTATGATTATTTATGATTTCAAATCGGTAAGGCAACAGTATCGGCAAGGACCGCTAGATTGGATATTGCTGATCATAATTTTTACATAATAAGATGTTTACCACAAATTGTTCATATGTCAATCTTTAGGAAACTTATACGAATTTGTTTGAATCATATATAATTGTTGTTAAAAATAATTTCATTTCCAATTATGGTCACTGAGATACCATGGAGCTAGCTACTGAAGATAGAAGCCAAAATGAAAGCTTCCAACGAGACCAAGATGACGAAAGTTCTCCATTAACCAAAGACGAAGTTAATGGAAATGACACCGAAAATGAAAATAATGTCGCAAGTCGCCATCAAAATGAAGCTTTTGAGGAATGTGATAAGAAATCTGGAATTCTGACCAAATTAAAGAAAAATACCATATACAGAGAGAAGTATCTTATATCTCTAGGAATTGTGTGGAGTTTCTTTGTTTTAGTAAGTAGCATTTCATTCATGCATAACACTTCTGAATTTTCGGGTCTTAAATGATATTCAGACAATTTATTCTGAAATTTAGGACTGTAAAAATATATTGTATAATTCTGTAAAGCGTTAAATCTAGATCTTTTATGCATAATAAGAGTATTGCATGACATAAGTTAATGTAAAATTTCAATCAAATAAAATGTGAACTGATATCTTAATGGAACTTATATTCTCTCCTTCGAAGGATAACCTGATGAAAATATATGCTATAATATATATATTAAATTACCAAGAGTTATTTCCCGTTGGCCGCCATATTGGAGGTCAACATGGCTCATATTCCTTCATTATTCAACCAACTTTAACTTTTTATACTGGCCATTGTGGGATAGGAAGCATAATATACATATGTTAAAGCCTCGGAGTCCTTTATTTCATTATTTTTATTCTATAAAGGTTTTCCCCCAAATATTTCTGCTACACCCTTTTAGATTTGGTAAGACAAAGAGGAAAAATTACCAGGTTGAATAAATTAAATTAATCTATTACCATCGACATTAAGGAATAATGACCCTTTGCTCTAAATTTCACATTTCTTTTAAAACTTCCCAACATTAATTTTCATTAAGACCTATAGCATGAGATTCAAATGGAAAGAAGCGATGCTTCTTTTTTCAGAAATGAGTATTTGTCGGACCATGATATGAAGAAATTTAGACACAGAGAATAGGAAGATTAATAATTTATTATCACAACAAAAAGAAATTAAAACTATAAGGTGTATATGAAATAATATTTAGTGTCATACCTATAAATGCATATAATCCATAATAAAGCGCTGCTTCCTAAGTCAGAATATCACAATATTATCTGTGCTTGTAAGAAAAGAATATATTCATCAGCAAGATTTATCTTTCTTTAAAATGTTTTTCTTATCAAAAAAATATAATACTAATAAAAGATTCTACATATGGTACATAATACATTAATGCATTTATTATATTGTTCATAATAAGATAGAACAGCTTAAATTTGTAAAGGCTTAAAATCTAAATATAAATGTTTTATTTAAATATAATAAAACAATTTGAAAAAAAAAATAGGCAAAATTAAATAAAAGTAAATGTAATGAAGCTTTCACTTAATTTAATTTTTTTTTGCCCAGTGGTTCTTAAGAAGAAGGATTTTTAGAGATTCTTTTTAATACGTTCCCATGTAAAACTTTGATCGCCTCTTGTGGCCCCACCCTACCCCCGGGGGTCATGATTTGGACAGATTTGAATCTACACTATGTAATGAAGCTTTCGCATTTAAGTTTAAACATTTCTGGCCCAGTGGTTCTTGAGACGATTTTTGAAATATGCCATTGAATTTTCACTCATTATTACTCTCCTTGAAAGAGACACTTCATTTGATCAAACTTAAATCCCCTTCACCCAGGGTTTGAGGCAATTTTCTTTAAATTGGCCGAATGGTTCTTGAGTAGATAATATTGTAAAAAAAAAATACGACGAAGACAACGGACAAATTTTGATCAGAAAGCTCATTTTACCCTCAACTTCGGGACACTTGCCCAACCTAATAATCATGATATAAGCAGCCAGAATATATACGATTTAGGGTGGGAATCGCAACTCTTTTGAATAATTATGGATTACCCAAGGGGCATTTGCCCAACATAATATGACACTCGGAAATCATTCATAATGATGGTGTCTAGGAGGAGAAAGCATCCCCCGTCGACCAGTCACACCCGCCATGAGCCCTTTGTATTGATCAGGTAGACGAATTACTCAGCAGTAAAATCTAATATAAGAGCAATGACCAAACAAACGGTATGAAACGCCAGATAAAACACGACCTAACGATAAATTGCATTTATAAACAAAATCATTATAACGACCGACGAATTTGTGACGTTGCTGAAATCATTGTAACATCAACTTATGTTTTAGTGGTTTACATAGGTTTAAAAATTGCATCGTATATTCAGAGGATGTTCTTGCGTATCGAATCAGTTGGGAGACATTAACACCATATGCAGGTGATGTTGGAATATTGCTTTATAGATAAGGAAAGTTGATGATGAAAAAGCCGATGTCATCCCATTTGTGATGCAGTTTTGTTATTAGCTGGTAATTATCGTCTATAATCATTAAAACAACCAAATACAATACGCTGTAGTGTCACTCAATTCCTGGATATATCAAGTCGACACATGGAATGATGAATATTCAGTAATCATGTATTATTTAATGCTAAAGTGTGTATACTATTCACAGGGTTGGACTATTGGACAGTTTGGTCCATCCTTCCTCGACCTGAGAATTATTACAAGAGCATCCTTAGAGAAAGCATCAGGCTTTATGACTTGCCATTCCTTGGGTTACCTTCTGGGATCTGTAATATCAGGGTTCATTTTTGACAAAGTGAAAGAGGGAACATACTGTGTATCTTCATGTGTCCTAGCTTTGGCTCTGATTGTCGTTGTCATCCCATGGTGTTCAATATATGAGCTGATGATTCTAATTCATATGTTTAAAGGAATGGCAGGAGGTGGAATAGATACCAGTAAGTACAAGAAAAATATATTAAGGAAAATGCGTTAGAGATATTGTTATTTATGTGAAATATTTGCCCTTTACTTCAGTTGGAAAATAATTTTCCATTTCATTAAGAATTGCTAGTAAGTCACTGAGTGTTGAAAGTCAGCATAAATACGTAGACTAGTATTACTGCATATATATATATACTGAAACGCAAAAGAAACGCAACAAGCAGTAATCTACAAATATTTGAACCTTTTAACTAATGATTTTCAAAACTGATTACAGTTAAGTTAAGCTCGATTTAAAAGCATCAAAGATTTGATAACAATGTTAAATGATTACCTTTTAACTTTAGAAAGTAACACATGACTGTTAACCCCCCCCCCCCCCTTCTCAGCCATTCAATTATAGCGTGGAAGACTGTCATGCACAACAATTGCAGCCTGATTTCCACGATGCAATAAGTTCATCAATCTCGGGATCTGAGCGAAAAAAATATTCTTTGCCATTTTTAAATGTCCGTTTTTCAGATGATGAAGTCGAATTTTCTCTAACCTAGCGCAGTGTAGTAACACTTGGACTTCCGGTCCACGGACTATCATTCATGCTAATGATACGTATGAGCCTGCTGAGGTGTGTTGTCGTGCATTTTTGCATCTGCAATTCTCCACCACCTTTATTTTCAGATTTTCCAGCTAGAGCACTTGAAATGCATACTTAAGTCATTTTCAGGAAGCCTTGGCATCTCTTCCGGAAACGAAAGGAGAATTTATTTTGCGAAATATTGCTGAATTACTTATGATAAACAGATACAAGCCCTTAAAACCCCATATTTTTGTCAAATGTTTTGTTAAACATGCAATTGTTGATTTCTGTTCAGCGGGCTCAAACTTAACTTCCGGTTATGGCATGAAAATCATTCAACCGTTAATTTATCGATACTTACAAAGTTGAAGATATCCGTACTTTTTAGATTCAATTATATCCTTTATATGATTTTCCCCTCTAAAATAGGATGTTGCGTTTCTTTTGCGTTTCAGTATATATATATATATATATATATATATATATATATATATATATATATATATATATATATATATATATATATATATATATATATATATATATATATATAAACTTTTATTTCTTGTAGCTGGCAATGCTCTCCTCATAAGCCTTTGGAGAGCCGATGGAAAATCATTCTTGCAGAGCATCTATTTTGCCTTTGCTGTCGGAGGAGCGATATCACCTTCCGTTACTGCACTTTTCTTGCCCCTGATGAAAACAGCACTCTACCCCCCAGAGATGTCACTGGAAACAATACTGTAAATAATGATTTTATTGTTAGTAATCTAACACGATCGGAATCTTCCAACTTGCTTACGACAGATTCCAGATTGTATGTCCCTTTTTCAATAGCAGCGTTTCTAGGACTTTCAGCCAGTGTTCCACTATTTGTGCTGGCTTGCATATCTAAAAGACCAACTGATATCAAACCAGAGAATCCAGAAAATACACTCAAGCAGAAAGAAAACAAAAACTTATCTTTAAGAATGAAAGTGTTTATAATGGTCATAATCATGCTATTTTTGGGATTCTATTGTGCTATGGAAGATGGTTTCAATAATTTTTTGGCTACTTTTTGTGTTAATGAGATTAAATGGACTAAATATACTGCTTCAGTAGTGACGTCTGTATTTTGGGTGAGTTTAACAGTTGGACGATTTTTTGGCATTTTCCTAGCTCGCATTTTTAAGCCTGTCACGATGATTTTCATTCTTTGTATAATATTATTCATTGGATTTCTTGGATTTTTCCTGGCCGCCCGATTCATGTTCTTTGTGGGAATTTGGATTTCAACAGGATTGATTGGACTGGCAATGTCTATGATTTTCCCCTTGGTTTTCTCTTGGACAGATGAATCTATCCTTCCAGTCACCGGTTTTATAGCTTCATTATTCATGATACCAGCCTCTGCTGGATCAACAATAAACCCCATTATTCTAGGAATTTTAATGGACAATTTTACCCCGATGTGGTTTTCTTACATCATGCTAGGGGAGTCATTCATGTTGCTTATTGTATTCGTATTGATATGGACAACAGTCAGAAGAATCAAACAACCAAAATCTAACACTGAAACGCAATCAGCGGATACTGATGAAATGAATTCCAGAGTACAATCACTGAAAGATAGTTAAGAAGATCATCTTTAATTGAAAATTCCAACGCCATCTGAGAAAGTGTTTCTCAATTTTGGTATCAAAATTCTTGTTCAAGCGGCAAAACATACTTAGCCGTGTACTCTATTGAAATATAGCATTCTTTTTCAATTACAATGTTCGATATTGAGTTTTATATGTACGTAAATGGATATTTGAAGCCTCTCTGTTAATCTTAAGATAATTATTTGTGATAATCTTAGCTTTGTTTATTGCTCTTGATTGGGTTGAATAGTATTTGCATTTTAATTATGTGTGCATGTTCACGTACGCACCTTTTTTGAGTTTTTGAAGCGGTATGTTTATCATATAATCATATGATTACGATTTCAGAATGTGTTTTACTATTCCTTTATTTAGCATTAAGGTGTACTGATGGGGCATCACGCTCCTAAAGTCAAATTAGGAAGAGAACACCGGGACAGGAAGCGCGGGAGCAACAACGCTAGGTACAAGTGTACAAGTTAGCGCAACGTACAATACGCAAATTTCGAGATTATCTCCCTTGGTGCGCTCTTTCGTTACGGAGGGGAGTTTTGTTTCCGTGTAAGCAGGCAGGTGGGACAGTTATTTATAATATTGGATATATTACATCATCGATACACCGGTCTATCATAACTGATTGTTGGTATATCATTACCGAATTTTTCCTACGAAAAAAAAGGAACAAAAGAAAATAAAAATCGAAACAAAAGAAATATCAGTGGATAAAACATCCAACGAGGGAGTAGATCTATATGGATCTCTAATAAATACACACGCACCTGGTCATTGTACGTCGGAATTCTGGATGACTCTTTTCCTTATAATAACTTCAAAGAGCCCAATAACTTTTTAGAAAAGGTGTGTACAACCAAAGAATTATTTTATTTATTAAGACTATGACGGTTCTTTCGTTTTCAAGTATCCTAACTGAAAATAAATATATATACACTGCAGAAGAACTTTACGAAATTATCAAAATGATCACTCCTTTCCATTATCATCTTTTTATAACATCAAATGAATTTTAAAAGCCATAGCAATCGTTCTTTTATTCATGCAAGTCTGTACACATTAACAACCTGTCCCACTTCCATGCTGATATAGATACTTTTTGCGCCTCTCTCGTAGGAGAGTTACAATCTCGAAACTCGCGTATTATGACCGCGTAGTTTGGGTCAAAAATATTTTATGTCGTTGATCGGGAAAGAGGGAATGCTGGCGTAAAATGATTGGCGCTGCGGGCCGGAAGAAGTAATGCCGTATTCCTAGGGCTCTTATCGAAAGCATATATTATAAATCCAAAGTAACGGGTAATTTAGTTTCCGAGTTTATTAATAAAAGCATTTAATTTAATGATGGACGGCAATTTTAACATTCAAGAAAAACGGGGAACACAGACGGAAGTGGCCAGTAATGCGTTAGGCCTCCGAACTGCCACATACAATTCAGATACTGGTATATAAAAGAGATCTTTGATAACAATTAGTAAATCGAGTGACATAATGACCTATGCTGAGTCAATTACAATCTGTGAAAAGTTTTGATAAGATAGACATGAAAGAAAGACAAATTAAATAATTACATGAATGTTTTTATAAGGTATTAGAAATTAGTGACGGCGTTAACACTCTGTCCCTTTGTTTGTTTGTTTGTTTGTTTGTATGTTGTTTAACGTCCCTCTCGAGAATTTTTCACTCATATGGAGACGCCACCACTTGCCGGTGGAGAGCTGCAAATTTTGTCCTATGCTCGGCACTTACGGTCATTGAGCAGTGAGGGATCTTTTTTCGTGGCAGCACCTACTGCGACACGGGATCTCGGTTTATACGGTCTCATCCGAAGGAACGGTCTCCACGTCCCACAGTGGGATTCGAACCCGCGACGTAAGGATCAACTCCTTACTTCGCGACTCTAGAGCAGACGCTCTAATCACTGCGCCACGCGGGCGACCTGTCCCTTTGTAGTTCTCAACATTTGTCCAGAGAGTGTCACTTTGCAATTAAGGAAATAATTCGGTATTTCGTAGTCCAACAATAAATAAAGATTCAGAACTAATTTCAATGAAAAAATTGACAAAACGTATTTAAGTTCAAAATAAAAGTTCAAAAGAAAATTTGTAAAAAGGGTCAATTCTGCACGATGATACAATCATTAATACCATCCACATACGCCCTTACAATTTCCCTCTCTTCGCTTTAAATATTGTCTTCGCTTTTGTTACCATAGTTGACATCAGGGATGGGGTCAATTACTTTAAAAAGTAATCAATTAAATTACAATTACTTTGACTTTTTCTTCAATTAAATTACAATTAAATTACAGGCATTCTAAGACATTAATTAATTAAATTACAATTACTTTGCAAATGTAATTAATTAAATTACAAATTACATTTTTAATTTTTTTGAAAATTTTTATAATCCTTGTCAATGAATATACAAAACATCATTTATTTGTATATAAGCTAAGCCTCTGCACAAACAGTACAAGAAATAATATGCTATAGGCATTGTGTATCATTCTGGTTTAATTTATAACATTTATTTACAAAACAATAAGAATCTCTTAAAGAACTATCCGATATCAGTTTGATGCAGTTTCCACCACACAAAACCTACATGTACACAAATTGCATGGCTTATAATATTTGATTAAAAGTGAGTATTTTAATAGAGTGAAATGAGTCGCAATTGTAACCCCTCAAATTAAGTATTTCCTTTGAAGGTAACCTGAACATCCTAAATTGCTATTTATGTTGAACAATTTTACTTCATAAATCAGAATTGAACAGATAGAAAATTCATTCATAAAAATCTGTTTCTATGTTAAAATAATTATCAAATTGAAAGTTTTTCTTTTCTTAAGTTAGCGGAGCATTTTAAATTGAAATAATTATCTCCAATGGCTTTGTCTTCTAAATCATGGAATGAATATCTCTTTAGAGGAGTTGATTTGTTTTGATTGCAATTTAAAGCTGTGATCTGGAGGGCAATTATCTCTTCCCAACAAGAGAGAACTTAACTAATGACACACACCTTCTTTTTCTTTATTATTGATCAAACAACAAAGATTGAAATATAATAAATGTATGTTTCATAGCTGAATAGACCTACATGTAAGAAGGGTGGTTCAAAATTCATATTTATAAACATAGATAAAAAAAAATCAAAATTTACATAATGATTAGAAAGAAACTAGTTTATTATTATCAAACCAATCATTTAATTATTTTTTTGTAAGCATGAACCTAAGATTGTGTATAATTGAAGGATTGAGGATATGTTTAACAATAAAATAAAAACCAGTAAAATGGGGAGGTAGTGGTGACAATATATCATGAATATATTGATCATGAATGTGTATTATATAAAGTAATTGAATGTAATTGAGAAAGTAATTGAAATTACATGGTATTTTTTCAGTGTAATTAATTAAATTACAATTACAAGTAATTGGAAAAATGTTCAATTACAAATTACTTCCAATTACTTCAAAAAATGTAATTAATTACAGTCAATTACAATTACTTTTTTCAATTACCCCATCCCTGGTTGACATGGTTGTCGATCTCGTTCAATCCCCGCTCTTTACCTGTTATGTTCTCGTGCTGCTCTCGCTCATATGAGGGCTACGAGTACGAGTTACATTATCATCTACTTTGTACTAAAAATGTGACTTTAACATCCACAAAAATGTCGACTGAGTCTAATTTTGCATCTCAAAAAATGATTTATTATCTGGGATATGCAGTTTTATAAAGTCAGCCTCTGAAAACATTCAGACATATAGACGTGGTGTTTCGAATTCTCAATGACGCACACCAACGGAAAAATAAAATCGTTACTGTGATAATTTACTTATTCGATTATCCGGACGTCATATTATGATTTTATAACAGAAAATTGAATCTGATTTTACCATATGATCCTCGTTAATCATGTTAATTATGATGTACGCAGAATGTATACTTAGAAACAGTTGGGTTATTATATTTTTCAGGAAAGTGTACTGTAGAGTTTTGTTGAATTTGATTGATCATAATACAATGTGTTTTAGGTGGTCCCTACGTACATATAACTGCTATCTATCAAATTTAGTTAACTATTCTTGTTTTTGATTGTAAATTACAAGAAACTTTCATTTTGCAATACTATGATATGCTCAGGTACTTCATATAAGATTTGATGGCTTATATTTTATCTATTACTTAATTATTGAAATGACATATCTTACTATTGGTTCTGAGGAAATTCGAACTGAAATGTCAATCGTGCTTTTCATTTCATGATTACTATTAAGTATTGTAATTAATAAACTTACTGATTCATTTCATGATTTTAATGCATATTTTTGTATTGTTGAGGTAGATGCAATGTTTTCATTCTATTCTATTGTAAACTTTCAGGATACACTTGTCTGTTACTTTTTTTTTCAGTAGTTAATGGTTGACCCCTATAGCTACTTCCAGGTCAATCTTGCTGGTTTTAGATTATTCATACCCTATGAATTTCATGACGTTGACTTTGTAAGTAGATAAAACCAATATTTTTATGTTGATGCATTAGATATTGAATAAACATTAGTGTCTAAATTGTATGATTTTAATTGTTCGTGTGTTTTAACAATGGAACTATGTGGCTCGAGACTTTTTACGTTTACTGTAAACGAAATCTGTTTTAGTTGACGAATTTTTTAGAGTGAGTTGGTTAAACGGATTTTAAAGGGGTATAAATAGGATGAATCCATTAATTTACAGTTAGTCTGCAACATTAGGTTTTTGGAAAACGATCGGGGTTAACCTAAGATTCAGAGATGTAAGTTTATTTATTTATTTGGAATTTACTTGGATAAAGCTGATTGAAATTGATAATAAATTTTAAGGGGTTAAGATTTGATCACATATTTCCGTTACGAGGGTTGTCCCAGAAAAACGCGAACTTTCTGAATATTTCAAAAACTATTCGACCAAAATAAATAATTTTTTGCACCTTGTTGGGAAATGAAATTTTTACTGTTTTGACAAAATATTATGAAGTTTTAATGTCATATTCTTGTAAAAATAGCTTTTAAAGCGTGTCAAATACCGGTGCTCGGCGCACGGCAATTTTTCGAGTTTTAGAAATACAGACCCTAAAACGTGCTACTACACCTCAGAAACGAACCGTACCGTTCCGTGCAAGAAGCGTACCGTTCCGTGCAAGAAGCGTACCGTACCGTGCACAAAGCGAACCGTACCGTACACAAAACGAACCGTACCGTGCAAGAAGCGTACCGTACCGTGCACAAAGCGAACCGTACCGTACACAAAGCGTACCGTTCCGTGCAGGAAGCGTACCGTACCGTGCACAAAGCGAACCGTACCGTTCATGAATAATTTTTAAAATAATTATGCAAGCCACGCCCCGAAAGCATTCCGAATCTTGCAATGACCAATTACAGTAAGTAATTTTCTTTTATTTCTTTCAACGCAGCGCCCGTTAAAGAAGGACGGAAAATAACCCTAGAGATTCAAATTATTATTATTAAGTACCATGCATCTGGACTTACATCTGTTAATATATGGAAACTACTCAAAACTAGTTAATGACTTCAAAACAACTCGACAGAGTGTGAGTCGGTTCGTTATTCGCTATGCATGATCGGGTTGTGCTTGACTAACATTTTTTTCATATTAAATGCAGCATCGTAATATTTTCGTGTACAATTTATAATAAATAAAAGTGAATTGTATACTTAATCGTTTATTTCTATAGCTTTTATCTACCCTATTCTTGTCTCTATTCAAACATTCTCGGAAACCAAGACACATTGAAAAATGTATTAGGATTCTGTGCTATTTTCTGAAATCAAGCCCTTAAAATCATTTTTTTTTATTCATGTAAGCAATACTTTTAGGGAGAAATGCAACAACAACCAAAAAAAAAAAAAAAAAAATTCAAAAAAAAAAAAAAAAAAAAAAAAAAAAAAAAAAAAAAATTACGAACTAAATTGTCATTTTGAAAGCGGACATGTTAAAATGTGAAGGCCTCTCAATCACTAGAAATAAATAAATAAAAGCGATATATATATATAAATAATATGTGTTGGTTTACACTCATCTGACCAACCCAAGATGTTATCGCCAATATAACATACTGTCAAAAAGTTCGATCGCCTCATTTTCGCATGGAATTTTCAGTTTAATACACGTAATAAAAAAAAAAAAAACAATCGGGATAAATGTCAGAATAATATTTATTTAAAGCATTTTCCCATTTCATTTGCTTTATTAACTGAAACCTGTAGATAAAATATGTTACCTGAAATTTACACGTAAAGCCCAGTTTAACCTTTAAAAAAATGCTTAGTCCGTGCATGCGTGTTCATCCAAGTTTTTTTTTTTTTTTTTTTTTTTTTTTTTTTTTTTTTTTTTTAAGAAACACTACATTTCTTGCCATGGTCTCGTTATCTAGACTGACGTCTTTCTATACTTTCGTTATTTACTCAAAAACATTTGAATATTTCGATCGAGTATTGTCATCACACGTGCACAGGTAAAAACTTAAGCTGTGTATATTGAACCGTATCTAATCCCGTTAGTCCAGATATGCCTACATTCACACGTATATCTACAGTTTGCTGTGAGTCTTAAACAGTAAGTCTACAACAATGAACCAGTTTTAATAAGCAGATAAACAGAATTCTATGTGCAGTCAGCTTTTCTTCTAGATCTTATAAAAAAAAAGTTGAGTTTGACAGGGAAACAAAAAAAGGGGGGGGGGGGGTAGCGCCCGGCATGGGCAAATTATTCATTTTCAAAGTTTTTGAGGACATGCATGGCTGCATATTATTTATTTTCTACGTAATTGAAACCGGACTATTTATTTCTCACATTCTGACATATTATTTATTTCTGAAATTTGTCTTGAAGTCAATATATATTATATACATTTATACATTGTAGATGGAATTGTAGCTGTCTGAACCGTTTTCGTGATTGTAACCCTTTCGAAATGCGATTTAACATTGATGGAAAATTTATGTAGAAAGGAAAACAATTACGGGCACAAAAAAATAAAAGTAATATTTTGCACTAATTGTGTGCACTTCTACCGATTACTTTTCAATTTATTTTTACTAGTGAGCCAAAACACCTAAGAAATCTATGTAAAAAGTAAATTATAATTCCTCGCAAATAAAAATGAAAATATAGTAATAACATTTTTTATTATTATTTGTCTGATCATTCGGTCAAGAGAAAAAAATGTTTTTTTGTTTGTTTTTTTAATTCTATTTTTGTTTTATGTTTTTAATGAAGCAACAGTAACAAGAACGTAAAAAGGATGGTAGACGAAATGAAAGCATGAGGGATTTATAAAATCAAACTCATTTGTTTAAAAGTGTGATAAGTGAATATTTAAAATAATAATTGTATTCAGTTAGGAAATTAAAAAAAAACATAATTATGTACGTTAATTCTTTAAAAAAAAAAAAATACAGAAAGGCCTATATGGCGACGCAACCAAAATATTTTTTTTTTCATCCTTGTTCTCCTTGTCATACAGTGTTTGTTGATATGTTCGATTTATTTCCAAGTTATTGAACCATAAGGCGATAGTGCACAAAATAAGATAATAAACAGACAACTAAAATTATTTTATTTTAAAAACTGAAAGTAGTTCAAAGAGAGAGTAAATTAAAAAACAGATACAGTTAATAAGACGACTAGTTACACGTAATAACGAAAATATAGCTGTAAAAAGGAAATATTTATAACAGCTTTAACTTAAAAACAACTTATTAAAAAATGCTTGCGACACCGTCCTTACATTTATATAAAATAAAGATATTATAATAAAGAAATAAACGATTTAATGAAGTAGCCAATCATAAACTAAAGGGTACAGGCTCCGCCCACTTAATTTACATACCGTTTACCAAAGCGTACCATTCACAAAACGAACCGTTCCGTGCAAGAAGCGTACCGTACCGTGCACAAAGCGAACCGTACCGTACACAAAGCGTACCGTTCCGTGCAAGAAGCGTACCGTACCGTGCACAAAGCGAACCGTACCGTTCACAAAGCGTACCGTTCCGTGCAAGAAGCGAACCGTACCGTACACAAAACGAAACGAACCGTACCGTGCAAGTGGTGTAGTAGCACGTTTTAGGGTCTGTAGCATTGTCAGAGAAGTTTTCTTTATTACCAGGCTATACGGAAATACAATGTAAAAAAAAAAATTACCACCATTAAATTTCTATGATCTGAAATACTCATGTGTAAAAATTCATTAATTTAGCGTCACAAATGACAAAAATATGACGTTAGATGCAAAAACACCTTTACTTAGATATTTTCAAAAATAGTGAACCAAATTATCAAGCAGTACTGTTGAGCGGAATATGTCTCCTGTCCACACGTGAAAAAGATATGTGAACGATGGAACGACACAAACATATATCTCGGACACAGATTTATACCTAGTTCAAGAGGTACGAGGATGGCTTGACTGGTATTCGATAGAAAAAGCATTTGGTAGACCAACAAACTGAAAAGTCAGAAGCTGGACGTCATACGTGGCGACGGTCGTATAACAGAGAGCAGTTAGGTTCACTTATGACCTCGGTTGGGAAATTGTTAAAGTTTATTAAAAGAATGAATTCCGCGATCTTTTGGAAATGCAAATTAATAGCTGAGATGGATAACTTGATAACTAAAAGAAAATTAAATAGTGTCGAATTTATGCTTCAAACGAATTTTATCAGATCTAGACGCACGATTCCATGATAAATTCAAAAACGCCACGAGTTACGTTTTGACGTCGTCAGTGTTGCGCCGACAGCTATTTTGTAAGATTCGTTTACCTGAGAAAAAATGTTATTTATAGAGATATTTTATTGAAATGTTTATGCATTATTCAAAAAATGTTGATTATGGTGTATGCCAATTTTTAACTTTATAGTGTTAGTGAAACAAAAGATATTGAAAAAGTTCGCGTTTTTCTGGGACAAGCCTCGTATTTGGAAATCTGATGAATTGTTCTTGTTAAATAGTGCAAGTAATTTAATTTAAAGCTACATATTCTAAATGATCTCTGAATCAGCCTTTACAAAAGTAGTTTTTGTGAATTTCCTTGAGTTCTGATTTTATATTTAGAGAATTTCAGAGAGAATTAATTAATTAATGTTATCTTGAGGAGGTTCATAGTTAATTATCTTGTGACAAAAGGGGGCTAATGTATTCAATAAATTGTGGAACTTGAAAAAGACTTATTTTGTGTGCATTTGATGTGACCAGGGGTCATAATGTAAATCATATACGGTACCAATTTTGATGCACCAAATGTGCATTTCGAAAAGCTTTCGGTCCCCCTTCAGCGGTTGCTCGGATTGTTGGAGGAAGCAGTAGGTAGCGTTTGACGAGAGATTTATACTATTTGCAAGTGTGATGTGCCCTTTTGGTTGCACTGTCCGTAAGTTGAGACTTCGGAAGTCTTACCGCAGAATGAATACGGTTGCAGGGAATTTAGTTCACGGATTTTCAGACGAAAATACAAGTTGATGTGACAGACGTAGAAAAAAATCCAAATGGCGGCGATGTGTACCCTGTGAATTATTAGGTATGGGGTAAATATTTTTGTATTTAAAGAAATATAAGTAATGTCAGGTGCCCGTAGGGTGCATATGTCCAAAGGTTTTTCTGTGCATTCTTTCACTGCAGTTTTATGTTTATATTTTTAAACAGAGGGGGTGAATTTAAGTACGGAGTTTTGCATGTCCATAGTTAATATAGATAAATCCAATTATGTCTGAAAATTCTTGGGGGGTTAAGTCTATTTTTAGTTTTTTAAACCTCATACTGTCATATCAAACATGATTTAACCAAGTTATTGTGGGGTTAACCCCACAATACAAAAGTACCCCCAAAATGCTGGAAAATACGCAAGTTTTACCTCACAGTGTAACTCTCGTAAGAAGAGATAGACAGACAGATAGACAGAGGGACGGACGGGGCAAAAACTAAATACCCCCGAATCTTCGATACGGGGGCATAAAACAACAATCAAAAATTGACCTACAGTTGTATGTTGTACGGGGTTAAATCAATTTTACAACTCACCCCTCATCGTAAAGAATTTTACAAAACATTTGAAATAGCACATGTATTTGTGTTAACTTTATTTACGTATTAGTATTTAGACAGAGTGAATATTTCATCTGAGCATTTGGGCTGTAGTGATTGATATTTCATATATTTACCCCGTCACTGGGAGCAAGGCAAAGCCATATTTTCAGCATATGCAACTTCGGAATCTTTATGATTTACATCGTATATTTTTTTTTTATCACTGGCTATATCTTAAATATGTCATTGTAAACAGGGGAGTCCATGTCCAATTTTATGCTACATTCTTTTTAAGTTTATTAAGCCAGCATTTTGATATTTTGGATACCATACTCTTCCATGATAAAGATAATAAACAAATCAAGATAAACGTTGGATGAAACGATCCAATGCCCTGATAAATCCTTCTTAGCTCACCTGAGCTGTAAGCTTAAGTTAGCTTTTCTAATCGAAAAGGGTCAGACGTCTATATGTCTGTCTGCTTGCATTGTGTCTTGTGTTTTGAGTTCTGTATAAACTTTTCATATTTTTGACATCTTTTCTGGAACCACTTAAATTTCAACCGAACTTGCCACAAAACTTCCGTAGATGAAGGGAATTCAAATTTGTTCAAATAAAGAATAAAACCCTCTTTCAATGCAAGAACAATGATTGTTCTTGAAAATTTGGATTCATCATTCAACAAATTTTCTCTTTTTCTTTTTGAAAAATCACAAGGTCAGGACAGATGTAATTTATATGAAAGCTTTTGAAATAGTATAGGTTGACATTTGTTCAAATCACGATCTCTGGAATAGGGTAACGTTTTTTCAACTACTTCTTCTTGGGCATGATTAATTATTTTAATATACAAGCATGCTCAGGTAGTGCAGATTTAAGTTTGTTCAAATTTTCGCCCAAGCGGGTATTGGGGACACAGTAAGGGGTAAATTTTGTATAAGAATATATAGGTATTGGAGAACAAACTCTTTAATAATTGTTAAGATTTGCAGGGCCAAGGTGAATCAGGTGAGCGTAGTGGCCCATGGGCTTCTTGTTAAACTTGTCAGCTTTAAAAAAAAAACAAAACAAAAGATTTGAATAGGACTGGCAATGAAAAAAAAAATTATCCACTGAAGGCACCTTGTTTAACTCAACTAAATAAGAAAAAAATGATTGGGGTCAATAAAAAATCTTCCCGGGCACCACTAGTGCAAAAAGTGAGGATTTAACTTAGTGATCAAATTTTGCATAATTCATAAATTCAGAGAGAGAAAAAATCTTCTCTAGAACAGCAAGACCAAGTTAGTCATATCTGATATCATAGTTCGATTATGCCATGCCTCCTTGATGCTATGGTGAAGCAAAAAAATGGGATCAAAATTTTTCATGTGAATAAAGAGGGAAAAGTCTTTTTGAAATATTTTAAAGAACAACAAGCGAAAGATAGCTCTGGTGAGCGTTGTTTTTTTAATACTACCAAGGGTCTTTTGGCAACTACTCTTTCTAAATACACAAAATCCATGATTTAAAAATTCTTATTCTTTACATATTCTATCAGAACAGGAAAGGATTTAATTACATTATACCTCCTCATTAATAACCATCTATCTTAAGTTTGTACACAGTGCATTTTTAAAAGATGTACATTGGAGTAACACATGATAAGCGAGTGTTTTTAAATGGCCTTCACTGCTATATCTGGACTCTGAACTTTGTTTACAAATTTGATGGAACGACTTAAAATATGTAAGTACGAATTTTTCTCTTCATTCGTAAGGAAAATGATAACAGATATTATTGTTTATTGATACTAAACTATGAGACTGTTATAGCTATTCATGTTTATTTTACCAGTTTACATGAAAATATATTAATAAAACAGGTTTCGTTAAACTTTTATATTTCCTTATATGCAGTGGACCAGGATGTTCAGTTCAATAAACACGACGTGTCCCTATACTAATTGGGTCCCAACTGCCAAGGAGTTATGCGCTGACCCCAATAGATATCACTGTTTAAACGATGAATTTGGTAAATCTGGATGGATATGCGCGGATCCAATATGGGTGGAAGCCGGTAGTTTTTGTATTATGTAAAAAAATCTATCAATAGTTTAATTGAACTTAAAGATATGAATGTGGGAAGAGAATTTGACAAGTTCATTGTAAATGTGTATTATTTTTTCTTATATTTATACTTTAAACTGGTTGCATAACATTGCAATGTGGTTCCTGCGTTATTTATTTCTTACCTTACAATGTATGTAAACAAAAATAGGTCATCAATTATGAGCATTCCTGTCCATGAGTTGATGTGTAAAATACAACCACTTATTACCATTTTAATAAAGATGAATATGTTTGTACTTGGTTGTTTGTGTAATACATTTATTTCAAGTATATTTTTTTCATTTCAACATAGGCCGATGCCCAGAATTTAATTCTGTCGCGAAAAAATTGGATACAGTTCCATGTCAGGGGGAAAATTGTCCAGATAAAGTTTTTCAGTCTTCATTTGTTCATCTATGTGAGTATTATTATACAATTGACCTTTGCATTATATCAAACGCTTAAGATTAATATACTATCAATTAGCTAATATGCATTAAGATTGCTTCAGTTAAATTTTGTAGCGTTACATTGTATCGGATATAAAATTTTATAAAGCACAATAAAACTTACTGGTTAAGGCCTTCATATGTGTTACTCCAGCATTAATGCTGATATACATAAAATGCTAGCTTGCTTGGTTAAATGCATGGTTATGCAAGCTTAATTGATGTTACTTTGCTAGATATGCTGTTTTCATTAGATCAATGTTATCATAAATTGCGTTGATGCTGTAATCATAGTGATGATATAGAAAATAAAAGTTTTAAATTTCAACATTGTTAATTTAAGAAAATGATTTTTTAATGTCTACGAAGGATTTTGTAATCATTTAAAATGCAGTTTAGTGTTAATTTACTCAATCAATATAAATATATAATACTTTATATTATATCAATAAAAAAAATAACCATATGTATGTCTGAAAAAATAATGCATAAAAAACAACATTGATCGAAATTGCAGTACGCATATTTGAATGCTATAGTTCTGCTGATTGTAACGATGTTAATAACTCAAAGGCTTTCTTGAATGGCGGAATATTTGCTAGCTGATACGTGCTAATGCTTGTGTAAACGATTTTATGTAGAGATTTTTTTCAAGTTTTTAAGAAGCTTAGAGTAGAAACACCCAGTTTATAAGACTTTTTATACTTGATCATGTGATTCACTTTGAGCTAATCAGATAGCTGGTAACAAAAGAGAAAAAATTAAAATATATTATTATTATTATTATTAATATTATTATTATGTCAATTTTATTTATGTAATAAAAAATGCTCTTTATACTCTATATTATATTTTTCAGACTTGGATTGTAGGAGACATGGTGATGAGATGTAAGTGCTATGTATCAAAATTACATATATTGTCCATCAAAATTATTGCTTGGCTTCTTTCTTTCGTTTTATTCATTTTTTGCACAAAAGTTGAAATTAAATACTAAAGAAACTAAACGAATAATATTTCAATTCCATGACTGAGAAAATTAAAAAAAAAAAAAATAATAATAGACACACATATATATTGGATCAGGACAACGTCTTTTACTTCTATGGACCTTACAACGGAAGCTGGTGCTCTGAGTAGTCATGCATCTTTTGGCATAACAGTCGGTGTCATCGCTGTGGTGGCTGTGAGCATCATCGCTGTTGCTGTCCTATGTTTTCTTTTGAGAAGTGAGTGTTAACTTTCATTGAAAAGGTTGGTCATGCAATGAAATATTCTGAGATTCATGGTAACTACTGAGGTATTTTGACATTTTCATTTGTTGTATATCGACATACATATCTCGCATGTTGACATGATGAACTTGCAAGTTAACATAATTATCTTGCATGTCGATATTAATAAGATGATGTCTACATAATTATCTTCCATGTTGACATAAATAAATCGCATGTCTACATAATTATCTCGTATGTTAACATAAATAAGTCGCATTTCAAAATGATTTGGTTGCATTTTGCTTGTATAATGTCACATAATCGCGTTAGTAAGTAAGTTTACCAACATTAAATTAGATTCTCTAAAGAGATTTGTAACTTGCATGTCAATATAATTATTTTGCATGCTGACATAAATAAGTTGCATGTTAACATAATTATGTTGCATGTTAACATAATTTATCTTGCATGTAAGGGGCAGAAATATGCTACGATATATATATATATATATATATATATATATATATATATATATATATATATATATATATATATATATATATATATATATATATATATATCATTAAGGTAGAAAGTAAGACAATTATAGTAGACCGTGAAGTCGTATCAAAAGTATCATAATTTGCGCTATCAATCTTACTCTGTTCTAAAATCTGTTTTAATATACATGTAGTAAAAACAATGTCAAATTTATCCAGAGAGACGACGAAACAAAAACGACAGTGACCCAGAAGCAGGTATAGCAATGTTGGCAACACCTGAACCAAATGATGAAAGGTCATTTTCTCGTGCACAAAGAGCTCTTCGTACGGAAAGATTTGTCGTCATAACGGGAATACAGGGAGCCGGGAAAACATTTCTCGCTAAAAGACTTTGCAACGAATGGTTACAAGAGGAAAAGTGTGTTTGGATAACTGATCCGAATTCTCTCCCAGTCGTAACAGATTTTGATAGTGTACTTATTCTTGATGATTTATTCCATGAACTGCAGTCAGAAGATGAACTGAAAGAAATAAAAGCAAATATTGAATCTTTGTATGAAAATGCCGTAGTGAAAGATAAAGGCAAAATAATACTCACAGTTACAAGTTTAATTCTTCAAAGACACGAATCTATTTTTGAAGGGAGGAAATATAAAAATATAATTAATCTCGATGAACTTTCTAAAGTGGATCGAGAAGAAATACTACAATTTCATATGAGTATGAATAACATTGCAGAAAGGAACTCAAAAAATCAGAACTCATCCATCGTAATAAGAGATCAGGATTTTAAAAGGATGGTTGAATTCAACATTCATGGTAGCTTTGAATCCCTTGTGGAAAAGGGAATAGGATATTCAGCAGTAATAGCTTTGTGTTGTAAATTTTATGATAAAAAAGAATTGCGTGACCAATGTGGAAGATTTGTGAAAACTCCTATGTCGTGGTTGCGACAATATCTGAGAGATATGCTAAATAAAAGGAACATTGATAGGAAAATGGAAGCCATTGCTCTCTCTGTACTTGCACTCCATGGTGGAAAGCTCACGTTAAGAGATTTGAATTCGGCAATGGTGGATAAGTTAATGGGACTTGAAAATGTTAATCCAAATTGGAAAGAGTGTTTAAAACAAGCCTTTACTAATCTGAAAAGTAAATTTGTCGATGAAAATGAAAGTGTATATTCATTTCAAGTTCCAGTTGTCATGAAAGTTTTATTCATAGTTATTTGTGAGAGGCACATTGAACTTCTACAGTTCTCTGACAAATATTTATATCAACGTCGAGTTTGTACATCCTCTTCGTTTCCAAGTGATTTTAAAGGAGACTATAAAAAATCATTTCTGAAACATAAACCTATGTCTTAGTAATTGCCTGCTAATGTTGATTGGAAATGTAGAAAGAATCACAATGTTGATTTATTTGGTGATTGTTTTATAAAGATAATGTTAATAGTGAAAGTATAGCCTATCATTCTCATGACAGTTATATAATCGTTGCTTTTCTTCTCCGTCTTTACACTTTCTTATCACAGCTTTGCTTTTCTCCTACATTTATTATCGTGACCAATAATTAATCTTGTTAGCTTATCTGAGCCGAAGGCTCAAGTGAGCTTTTCTGATCAAAGTGTCAGGCGTCCGTCTGTCTTCTGTAAACTTTTCACATTTTCGACAACTTCTCAAGAACCACTGGGCCAATTTCAACCAAACTTTCCACAAAGCATTTTAATAAATAATAATAAATCTTCGTCTCAAGAACCACTGGGCAAGAAAAGATGAAACTTATGTGAAAGCGTCTTATATACTTTAGATTCAAGTTTGTTCATACATGTATCATGTACCACAAAGGGGGTCGAAGTTTTACATTGGAATATAGGAAATTTTAAAAATCTTCTTCTCGAGTACAGCAAAGCCATGATTAATCATATTATTATAGATGTATCCTCAGTTAGTGTAGATTCAAGTTTCTTCCAGTTATGACCCCTGTGGTAGGGCAGGGCCACAACAGGGGACCAAAGTTTACCATACTAATACATAGGAAATATCTTTAAAAATCTTCTTCTGCTCAAGAACATCTAAACTATTATTAGTCATATTAATAAGGAAGTAGGTAGTGTAGATTCAAGTTTGTTCAAATCATGACCCCTGGGGGGTTGGGCGCAGACCTAACAGGAGGCCAAATTTTGACATAGGAATATATATAGGAAATATTTTTAAAAAAATTTCTTCTCAAGAACAGCTAACCTATTATTAGTCATATTAATATAGAAGTGTCCTCAGGTAGTGTTAATTCAAGTTTGTTTCAAATCAGGACTCCTGGGGGTAGGGCGGGGCAACAACAGTGGGTCAAAGTTTTCCATTGAAACATATAGGAAATATCTCTTAAAATCTTCTCAAGAACAACTAAGCCGTTATTAGTCATATTTATACAAAAGCAACCTTAGGTATTAAAGAATCTTTTTTTTTTTTAAATTATGACTCCCAGGGATTAGGGGGCACAACAGAAGGTCAAAGTTTTAAATAGGAATTTAATGTTAGAAATCATCTCGAAAAAATCTGCTCAAGAATAGGAAAACCATGATTAGTTTGTATTATTATAAAAGCATCCTCAGGTAGTGAAGATACAAATATGTTCACATTTAGGGTGGGTAGGGTGGGACAACAATGAGCTATCAGAGTTTTACATAGAAATACATAAGAAAAACATTAAAATTCTTCTACTCGAACAGCAAAGCCAAGATTAGTAATATTAATATGGAAACATCCTGAGGTAGTGTAAATTCAAATTTGTCCCTCCCCCCTCCCCCGGTAAACTTTTCAATACGGAGCTGAACTGATTTCCGCTTTTTCCTAGCCAGTGTGCTCAGGTGAGCGATGTGGTCCATGGGCCTTTGTATATTATTATTTATATTTTGTCCTTTTTTTTCAAGCATAACAATTCTGAAATTTATAATATACCCGCACTTTCTAGAGAAAGTTCGGATATATTGTACCGGTCACGGTAGCCTAGTGGTAGGCGCACGAGAAGCCCGGGCTCGATTCTCGTTCGCCGCGCCTAGTCAAACTTAAGACGAAAACATAGGCAGTGGTTGTTCCTTTAACAAGCGCCCGGAACTAGAAGCGAAAGTCATAGGTCTTTCGGATGCGACCTTAAAAACCGAGGTCCCGCGTCACGGTAGGCGTTGGCACGATAAAGTACCTTCCCTGCTCAATGGCCCTTAGTGCCGAGTATAGGTCTTAATTTGATGCCCTTTACCGGCATACGGTGACGTCCCTATATGAGTGAAAAATTCTCGAATGGGACGTTAAACAACATCCAATCAATCAAATAATCAATCGGGTATATTGGTGTTATCTGGTCCGTCCGTCTTTCACTTTTTCTTCTTCCTCAAACTCCTCTCTTATTTTATACAATTACCAATTAATATTTTAAAAATATGATAGGCGATGTTCTCTAGATGAGCAATAAGATTTTGGAATTTTCAATTTTATCCTGGGGGCCAAGAGGGGGTCAAAAAAGATGATTGGTGGTGTCTCGTATATCTGAGATTAGTGATTTTAAAGACTATCAAAAACCATTTCTGAAACAAACATGTATGTCTTTGTAATTGTTTGCTATTGCTGATTGGAAATGTGAGAATAATTAGATTAATTGATTTTTTTGTAATTTAGTTCTACAAAGATGTTTAAAGTGTAATTATACCCTATCTTTCTTAAGAAAATTATAAAGTCGCTGTCCCAGTCCGTCTTCTCTCCGTCAGACTTTCTAATCACAGCTTAGTCTTTCCTTATGAATGTGCAAATACTGGATATCGATTAGAGCTCTACGGATTCCCAAGAAATAAAAGGACACCGTCCATTTATATACATGTATATAGGTTACCTAGATATATTGCTCTGGGAATAAACCTTCTAAAAGATTTTAACCAAATCCCTCTTCTGGAAAATGAACATCAGCAGCACCCATCACGTCAATGCTCTTATGTGTTTTGTTATTACTTTGCAAAACAAATTCAATAGAGGTTGATTTTTTATGACAAAGAGGACCATAGAACTTACATGTACGAAATATTGACCCTAAACAAGACTGCTAACATTCCTGTTTTATCAACACATTTTTCAATAGCTTGCCTCGCCCCAGAAATTTTTCGCAAGCAGAGCATGCTCTTGCGTATCAAATCAACTAGGAAAGCTGACGATAGAAAAATTGAATTCATCACGTTTATCATAGAGTTTTATAGTTAGGTTACCATTAACGTCTTTTTCTAGTAAAATATCCAAACATCAAACAGATATGTCAGACTCTGTGGTACCTTTTATTTCAAGTTCAGATGGATATATCGAATCAACGTAGGAATAAAAATAAACATTAATAATTGATAAATTGTCCATGTATCTAAATATTGAATTGAAGGCCACAGCAAGAGACTTCATTTCATGTAGAAGTTTCTGAATAAATTTTGCTTCATATGAATACAAAAATAGGTCTGCTAAAACCGGGGCGCAATTAGAACCCATGGAAATTCCGACAGATTGTTGGAGAACTTGATCCACAAAAATTACATAGATATCCTCAATCAGAAACTCATCAAGCATCTTTTTAATATCAACTTCAAAGTACTTGTATGTACAATCAGAAAGTTTCTCAAGAAAATAATTTTGCAAATGACCGATGACAAGGTTAGTAAATTAACGAGTTCTGTATTTTAGATTCATATAACATTGTTTTCGTCCCAGTTCGTAAAGACGCTGTAAGAAATGTGATTTAGGAAGAAAAAGGGAAGGTCTCGGCTATTAACTTAAAATGGATCATTTAAAAAAATTGTCAAGAAATTATCAGGATTTTTTTTTGCGGGGGGGGGGAGGGGGGGGAGACTACTACATGAAGAAAGCATCAGTTTATGTTCTTCAAAATTGTTTTTGTTGATGTGTACTTCCACAAAAATACTTTATTTGTGTGTTTGAAGGTTAAACAAATGGGAAAATGAAATTTGACGCCTACACGTAGCCTAACCTAGGTGGTTTTTTTTTGTTTTTTTTTTGTTTTTGTTTTTTTTTTTTTTTTGTTTTTTTTTTTTAATCCAGTAGTTTATAGCTAGTTGATTATTTCGTCTCCGCGTAAACAGCCAAAGAGGGGATAAATTTTGGATCTTCCTGTCTAAATACGACAAGAACGACTTTGTCCAAAATGTGCATAAACATAGCAAATATAGTCATGTATAGAATATTCAAAATAACGAAAATTAAATGACGGGAATTTTAGGGTGTTTACTCCGCGTATTTGTACTCAATTTATGTCTGTCAAGATTTGTTTTATATTGAAATTCAATTTGGAAATTGCATTGAGTTTGATCGAATTATTTGCTGTGATTTAAATTTTACACACATCATGAAAATGTAACACCTTAAAATAAAAAAAAAAAGCTTGCTTAAAAATTCGCAAAATTTCACAGAATCTAAAATCTTAAGTTATACGTTATAATTATTGTCTCCCTCGCCACTTCCAACTCAAGCATGTTACTGAATGCTAAAATGAACACAACATCCTTAGAAAATAAGTAACCTTAACCAATATATCATTAGTTTAGGGCGACTTTTATATCCCATTACAAACTTAGCAGCGAACAAGAAAGCATTTTTTTCTTTGAATGCTACATAACTGTTATATGAAAAGACTTACATTAGAATGAATCCTACAAAGACAAGACTTGCTGAATAACATCTGTTGATTAAAAACAGTTAATGGTGTTCAGAGGCTGCATGTGACCTTTATTTTTTAGATGAGAAATCAGGATTAAAAAATCTAAATCTTACGAGGTTAATTTCAATTTAAAGTGATTACAAACTAAGGTAGAATAACACGTCTGGTGATATTTGGCATATCAATGCCTCTTTATTTTATAGAACCATCTACAACATTACCAGAATGCAGATATATTTCCTTTTTTTGTGACGAATTTTTAGTTATTTTCAAATGAGTTTCAATTTCTTCAATTTTCAATTAACTGCACCGAATTCCATTTCTTTTTCACTTAAAACATTCCCAATTGTCATGTATGAGTTAAAATACAGTGATAAATAATAATTAAATATAATAATAAAATATAATTTTCAGTGTAATGATAAATTTTTATTGTGTCTGAAAAAAGTGAGTTTTTTAACAATCAAGCTCAATTTCATGAAAACTGGTGGTTAAATCTGTTCCAAAATCTATAAATTGAAATATACATGAATATCAGTGATATGCAAATGTCAAATTGAAAGCAAAATTGATAAAGAAAAGTATCAAAAATATCAACAGAAATGTTGGTTCAAAAGATCTTTTTGGAAGAGTTATCTTTCTTTGTATGCAGGGCCCAAATCAGCTGGTACTTTATGGGAAAAATTCATGTATCTTAATTGTTTGTTTAAATATTCATTTCAATATATATTTGCTAGCCGACATCGAATACGTACAACTCTTGCTATACAGATGAATTCAATAATTCGTCTTAAAGTTTATAACTGAATTATATGATGTCAATAAACTTGAATAAGAATGATAATGTCCAATACTAGTATCTTCATGAGGAGAAGGTGTTTTTGGTTTCTGCTTTAAATTGACCATTAAAACTTCTTTTCAGTCATGAAAGAGGTCAAGTTGAAATTGACAAATATGACTGTACAATAAATATAACGAATACACTTTCGCCGATGGTGACAGTATTAAACTTGCACAGTTGCATAAAGAGAATAGATTGGGCATATTGTAAATGTATGAAGAATTGTTCATACATGTACAAACGGTCATGCCGAATGACTTAACTGAAGAAAAACCAGGATCGAAATCGGAATTCATTTTAACGCCTATCACAAAATACTGACTGTTATTAACCGGTCATTTACAATACTATATATTTATTGACTGGGTTCGAGGGCAACATGCGTTTTGTTGGACCCAAGAACCAAACTGTTTGCCTGAGGCCGTTAGGTCGAAGGCAAACAGTTTGGTTCGAGGGGTCGACAAAACGCATTTTGCCCGAGAACACAGCCAATAAATGTTTTGTTATACCTTTTATTTATTTTATTTTATTTTATTTTATTTTTGACATACATGTAAGTCGAACACCAACGAATGCAAATGAGATTTAGCTGATACACTCATTATGTGACGTAAGCGGTCCATGCAACATCTCATCGACAGGTCCAATATCACACACAGCGGTCAAACATCGATTTTTTTTATGCCCCTCAGTAAACCACTGGAAATGTTAGACTTTTATCAGTATTGAATTATATAGGAACAAGTTTTTAAAGATATAACAATCGTCATTTCAGCCCTTAATTCTGGGTCGATATTTCCTTCATTTGGAGCGTTTTAAAAACAAATGAGTTCTATATTTTGGGCCCCTGCTGGATTCGCTATACGGAAAATCGCCTTTTCATCGGAAGAATCGAGAGTTTTACTGGACATGCAGCCATTATGACGTTGTAGCTTTCTTCCTTTACAATAATTAACATGCAAAGATGTAAACTTTGCATCAAATGATGCATACAATATGTCATAGTCTACATTTAAGAGCTGCAATATCAGGTTGTGGGGTGGTCAATTTTTAAGTACTTTTTATTTAATCAATCATGGTTCAATTGCACGTCTTATAGGCGCAGAAGTTTAACGAGTGAAATCTGTCACTAGCAAAACTGATTTTAGAGATGTTTTGTTTTAAACTCTTTCAATCTAGAACCAAACAGTAGGGTGCAGGTGTCATAACTGCAATCCCTATCATCACAGTCATGTGGCTTCTAATGTAACGCATTCTCTCATTATCGATGTGACATTTAACTTAATAGATCACTGACTTTAAGATGAAATGGGAACTTTGTAAATCATTAAAAAGTTATGTTTTCATGCAATGTCAAGACTGAATCAAATTGCACATTTTTGTCTTTGGTTGGACAGAATTCAACAGAGAAATTGGACGATACGTAAATGTTATTTGCTATTTAATTTGATATTGATAGATTTCTTTTCTTCATTTTACGTTAAACACACCAACTTGTTTTTCTGGTTAAATATCCGAATATGACACAGTTATGTCAGACTCTCTGTGGTATCTTTTATTTCAAGCCCACTGAGATATATCGAGTCGAGATACGAATGGAAGTAACTATTGTTAATTGATAAATATTAATAAATCGGTATATCTAAATGTCGAGTTGAATGTCACAGCAATTGTTTTCTTCTTCTCATTTATAAGATTTTAAATAAATTCTACTTTATATGAATACAAAAATAGGTCTGCTAAAAACGGGCGCTATTGGTACCCATGGGGATTCCGACAGATTGTTGGAATAATATAAACAAAGAGTGCGTTGAAGTTCTTTTATCATTTTCCCTAAAGGTGCAGCAGTTAATGAGAATAATTTTAAGAAGCAGAAAACGATGTTCATATTTTTTATTAGATACAACGGTATATAAAGCACGATGTAGAACAGTATTTGGAACTGAATATCGACTTCTTATTTGTCATTAAATGACGTGTAAATTAGTCACTCCGCAAATATGTCAGGTTTTCTTCTTTTTTCTAAGGGAATCCTCATTTTCCTGAAAAATTGCCCCCTTCAAACAGAATGAATTTGATATACATTTACGCATAAAGAGGGAGGAATTTTCTTGAAGACTGCCATTTCCGAGATTTGTTTCAAGGAGGCAATTTTAAAACAGAGCATAAAAATTCTATAAAAATTATTAGCCATGCGAAATGCAAAACTGTACATAAAATAACACATTCTTTCATAGTGTCGGAACTGGTCAAGTGATTAAGCAGGTGGACAGCGTCAGTTTATTCAATATATTCTTTTACCTGATAATGAATTCGAATCCTGAAAAGGCTGGTAAATAGAATTTTATATATATATATAATGGAAGTGCAATGAAATATCTCTGAGAGAGAGAGAGAGAGAGAGAGAGAGAGAGAGAGAGAGAGAGAATGTAAAGAAGTTAAAATCGCTTTTTATAAGTAATATATTAAATGCATCCAGATTTAATTTGTTTTCTTCGATACTGTGATCTAAATCTTATAGTTGGGTGGTGGTGTCATGGAAAATCTAGTATCGTTTTAGGAACAACGTTTACTGGAAGGACAAAGAAAATCCACTGATACATGTAAGAATGAAAAACCACTTAGTGTATATTGTAGACTTATGATTGTAGTGTTAAAATTCACTTTCAAATAACTAGGTCAATGTCCTACATGTACTTTTTATCTTAGGGACCCCGTATTATTTATCAGGTAATGCCTCACTTTTTTACACTATGATCGATATTTTCTTTATCAATAAAACATAACAAAGTAGAAAACTCTTCAGCTAATGAAATAAAATGGAAATTGGAATAGTGTTGCTAAATACAAGTAAACAACTAGAGTTTGAGCAGTCTTAAAACTTCTTAAATATTCCAGTCTTTATTTCCTTTGTCATTTGTCTGATTTTTACCATTTTTTAAAATTAAAAAATGTAGTTTGAATTTCCTCTACGTCACTCTAAATATAACTATGAAATTACATTTTGTCTTCAAAAAGTATACAATTACATATTAAAATTTATATTTATTTATCATATTTTAATTTTGTCCAATTACAGCGATTTTTTTGTTTATATATATTTATAGCGATTCGTTTCTGTAAACAAAAACCCCGAGTAACGTCATCCTTAACTAACTTAATTTTTACATACTTATCTCGGTTCAGTTTTGTTATTTTTCATTAGTGGACCACAGCTAAATTGAAATGAATAAGGGAAAGTCTTGGATGTAGCATCTACAGCGTGATTATGGAACAGTTTTAGTAATTAAAAATAGTATGGTGCTGCTAAAGCCTAGAAAAAACATATAATTTTTCGGACGATTTTGATATACGTTCTGACATATAAGGTACATGTAATACTCTAAGAAGAAAGTAAATTAAGTTGTTCTAGATCGAAATTGTTCGGACGAACTTGACAATTTAGAGAATTACATTTTTTGTTCGATTTGATGTTTTTTCTTTATACAAGATTTATCATTTCTCTGATAAAGAAGATCATTCAGAAAACATGATACATGTATATAAAGCAAATGGAATAGTTGTACTCTGGAAACAAAATATGAATATCTGCATAATCATTTTTAATGGCTCTATTCCTCTGCGGTTTCTGGAGTTTCATCAAAGTTTTACTTGCAGTTTATGTTAAAATTGCTTGCATCTCCTCTTTTGTTAGCCATATACACTGGATTAGTTAATTAATCCTTTAATGATAATGTACCAAAAGTCTCTAAAACATCACAAAAATCTTCTCATTCAAATTGTCTGAAAACTACTTAAATGTACACTGTTATAATCAATGACTTTAAAAAAGTTACACTCGAACGCAGCTTGATGGACATAATAAACAATTCTCTCTCTCTCTCTCTCTCTCTCTCTCTCTTTGTGGAATATATGAGGGATTCTTTTTAAAAAGAAGTCTTTAAAACAGTAATTGAGTTGTCAATTCACAATGGAAGGATTTCGACATATGAAAGATTGTAGCATATACATGTACGTGTTGTCAATTTATCATAACAGACAAATCATTTTATTCGAAAGATTTATTGAGACGTACATATCCCTGTATCTTTATCCCCCTTCTTTATTTTTCTTTTTATGGTTCGTGTATATAAAAGAAACAGGCTATAGCAATTTCCTGTTTACTACCAATTTGATTAAAAAAAGGTTCTATCCTTATAACCTTTGAATCATTTTATGTGTCAACCAAGATCACCTGTCTTGAATTAAAATCAGAATTTAAATCAGCATTCTTTAAATAAGTAATAGCAGGGATGCAGTAATCTCTCATGAAATGTCGCTTGAATCATCGGTTGGTGTTTTATTATTATTATTATTATTTTGTATTTGTGTAGTGAAATTAAATTTAACACATTATGAATAAGCATAAAGAAACAGTTAATATATAATCAATTTAATATAAATAGATACAAATAAATCATATACTGTAACTGCAAATACGGTTGATCTACTTGTGACTTCAATAATTCAAGTTAAGCGCATAATATTTCCATTAAATACATACATGTACATTGTAAATGTCGGATCACATAAAACGAGTTTTTTGAATCCACGAGCGATCAATCGTCTTGCGATTTCATGCGGATATTTATTACTCACTTTTGTAAAGGAATCTACAAAAATTCGTTTACCTGACTGTCAGTCTGCCAGGGAGGGAGTTCTATTTCTAGGATGGGGCCAAAATGGTCATATATATAGTGGAAATGTGCTTAATTTCAGAAAATATAATCTGTACTTGCACATCTACAAGTAAAATTGAAAGAATGGTTAGGGATTCGAAGAAAATTAAAACCCTATACCAAAATGATATTTTCCATGACCCACAGACATGATTTCTACCTCCAGGGTGTGTTACAAATTATTATGGAGTCATTAAGTAAAAATATACTTAATCTTAGATTATTTTTTTCTAGTTAGGTAACCTGATTCAGGTCTTGATCGTTTGATTAGTTGTTTATTCGTTTGTCGTTCGTCGTCTATTTGTAGGGAACATATTTTGATATTCAACCTCTTTTTTGGAACTGCTTTACAAATTTTATCGACCTTTGAAATATAACATTTATGGGTGTTCATTCACAGACTCTTATATTTACACTCATGGATGAGGTTGTCGTTTTTCCGACAGTTATACGATTTGTTTCTTCACCAATCATGGGCCTTCGGGGGGGGGGGGGGGGCAGTTACAATCATATCAGTATTATCAATTTAAATATATTATAAAATATAAATCATTTCTACAATGGAGTTATTGATGGAAGTTTTACAATACCATATTTATGATACTCGTGAAAAAGTAATTTAAAATTTTTAACATTTCTACAATTGTCTGAAACTGGGTCAAAAATATTAAAGAGGTAAAAATCCAAATAAAGATATGCACGTTTTATCGCGTTACATGTGTTTGAACAAGTAGATTTAAATGGCCTTCATTTCAGGTATGAAGCACGTGCTAGGTGGACTATGGACTTTATTGACAAACTTGAAGAAACCCATACAAAATATGTAAGTACAAAATACATGTTTCTTTTGAAGAAAACCTGATTAATTTTATGCATCTCTCTATTAAAGAACTTCATAACTAGAATTATCTGAAATATTTTTTTTAATCTATTCATTATTTTTTTTTTTCAAATTGAAAACTGTTGAATGAAATTGAAATTATATTGGTCACCGAACATTTATTTTCGCAGTGAAGCCAAATGTTTCATTACTTAAACACGTCGTGTCCCTATACTAATTGGGTCCAGACTGCCACTAAGTTTTGTGCTGACCCCAATAGATATCACTGTCTAAACGATGAATTTGGTCGATCTGGATGGATTTGTGTGGATCCCATATTGGTGGAAAGTGGTACATGTAATTTTGTGCAATATGTTGAAATAACTATCAACAAACTTAAACAATAACATAAAATTATGGATAGACAATACTGCACACTAATTTGTTGTATGGTTTACTGTATATGTCACTACTGGTTACATGTAAAAAAAAAACCCACAAAAACCACAATGTTCCTTCTGTAGTATTATGTATAGACACATGTAAAAGAAATATGAGAATTCTTTTCATTCCGCTTTGAGAATCTGTTATGTATATATTAACATATTTTTTATAATATATTCATGCATTTATAAAAATATGTTTTGACGATACTCAAAATGAGAATTTCATTTCCATCTTAGGAAGGTGCCTTGAATTCAATTCTGTTGCCAAAAAATTGGATACATTTCCATGTTTCGGAAAAAAATGTCCAGATACATTTTTTGAGTCCTACTATGTTCATTTATTTGAGTATTTCACTTTTTTTTATAGTGTAACAAAAATATGCTAATACTACGTAGTCATCAAGAAAAAAAACCTCTTTTTGGAATTTTTTTCCCTATATATTATTATGTAAAAAAATATCTCCTATTGTTGCTCTACCCTACCCCTTGAGGGTCATAATTTGAACAAAACCCAAGGATGCTTCCTTATACGTACATTTATGACTAATATGGTTTTACTGTTTTGAGAATAAGATGTTAAAAGATTTTTTTTCTTATATACATGCACGTATTCCAATGTAAAACTTTGATGGCCATTTGTGGCCTCATCCCACATCCGGGGAGGGGGATGATTTGAAGAAACTTAAATCTACACTACCTAAGAATACTATCCGTGTGAATAAAACTAATCATTGCAATGTTGTATGTTGTTGTTTAGAAGCAGTGTTTTGAAGATTTTTTTAAGGAATCATTGTCTAATTTGTTGGGTATGTCAGGGCATTAACAGCAATTGGAAACGCAGGATAATGGGCGAACCAACAAACTAGACAGTTGTTCCTTAATATGTTTAGATTTAAATATGAAATTAAAAGGTGAATATAATTTTTTTTTAAAGAATCTTTGATATGAAATACATATTCATTCCATGAAAATTTCCATAGTCTTCTTCCACATGACAGGGAATTGGCATGCATAGGGACTTGACCTTTCACTTGGCTAAAATTACATTCAGTTGAAAGACGCCGAACACCCTTTGATCAGAAAGGCTGACCTGAGCTGTATGCTCAGGTGAGCTTAGCATTCCGCTCAAGGGTGGAAAAAATCCATATCCAACTAAAAAGCATTGACTTTCCTGATTATTACATTTTCTTTAGCTTTCCTTTTGCCCCTGTCTTTTTGCAACACAATGCCATATACTGTGATGTACTAATGGTATAGTCAAGCAGTTGTGTTTTAATACTAACAATTGTAAACATTGACTTTAACATTAATTCGGATAAACTTCGGCAGATTATGTCATTTCAGAGGGATTTATTTACTCGACTCACTATCTACAGAGAGTGTTTTCTTTATAACACTCTTTGTGACGGAAGGAAAATTAAGAGCTTTGCTGCTAATTTTATATTCTTACTACTAAGAATATCAATTTTGAATTTTTTTCTGTGAAAAATATCTTTTTTATTCAAGGTATTAATATCAGTATTTCACTGTTGAACCTTAAAGAATGAAATAAAATTGTGCATTGTTTAAATAAGCATTTGAGTTATGAGTAATAACGATTTGTTTCGCACTTTTGCAAAAAATACATTATAAATTACTTGTCCGCGCAGCGCAGTGGTCAGAGCGTTTGCTCTGGAGTCGCGGAGTAAGGAGTTGGTCCTTATACGTCGCGAGTTCGAGTCCCACTGTGGGACGTGGAGATTGTTTTTTTAATGAGACCGTATAAACCGATGACGTGTGTTGCAGTAGGTTCTGGCACGAAAAAGATCCCTCACTGCTCAATGGCCCTACGTGTCGAGTATAGGTCTAAATTTGCAGCCCTTCACTGGCAATTGTAAGTGGTGGCGTCTCCATATGAGTGAAAAATTCTCGTGAGGGACGTTAAACCATCTTAAAATTGACTTTTTTTCAGTTTGATAAAAATAAAAAAAAAAATACCACGTATATTTCTATTAAATGATATCTCAGAAAACAACATGGACCAAAATTGTAGTAGACAGAGATAATGCTGATTCTGCTGATCAAATCTATAATTATGGTAATACACACTGAAAAGGGAGATTGTTTGCTGGAAGATGCATGTCAATGTGTTACTTTTCTGATTTTATAAGATATTTTTACACATAATTATATGTTTATTATAATTTGCAGAACAGGGCATATCCTGTAAACTGAGTGTTATACTGAGTATTATATTTTTACTTTTATATTTGGGTTGCAGAGGAGAGGGAGATGAGAAGTAAGTTGTTTGAAATTTGTTATCCATCACTGTATTCCTTGTTTTCTTCCTTCCTTTCTTTCTGCTTGCAAAAATTGAAATTAAATATTAAATAGTCTGAAAATATATTACGTGAACTTAATGTAGTAATTGAGGGAAGTAGAAATATTAATGATTACTTCATTAACAACTATATACATGGAATAGGACAACATCCTCAACCTCTTTGGGTCTCACAACGGAAGCCAGTGCCTTGGGTGGCTCTGGATTTATTGGAATAACAGCTGGTGTCATCAGTGTGATAGTTAGCATCATTGCTGTTGCAGCCCTATGTTTTATTTTAAGGAGTGAGTAATGAATTTCATTTAAATAGTCTAAGAGTAGTTTTAAAACGTCTTCAATATACAAAACAAATAATGCATGGAAGGTTTATCACGAACTTTTTTTAATGTGAATAAGAAACAACTGCCTCGCTATTTAATTCAGTTGTTTTACACATAAAGAACAAGTCTCAATAAGGCTTATCTGTGATCCCCGGTTACTCGTCAAATTTCGAACATTTATTAAATTTTTTAAAAATTGAATTGTATTATTAATTAATGTCTTTATTATTTGAATCATCATCTAAAAATGTCAAACATAATATGGTGGCATATTTCTGCCCCCTACATGCAAGATAAATTATGTTTACATGCAAGAAAAATATGTCAACATGCAAGATCTTATGTTTACATGCAAGAAAATAATGTTAACATACAAGTTATCAATCTTTTTAGAGAATATAATTTTAATATGGGTAAATTTACTTACTAACGCCAGTATCTGACATCATACATGCAAGATGCAACATTATGATAGCTATGTTTACATGCGACTTATTTATGTTAACATGCTAGATAATTATGATAACATGCAAGATATTTATGTTAACATGCAAGATATTTATGTCAACATGCGACTTATTTCTGTCAACATGCAACATAATCATGTAGATATGCGACGTATTAATGTCAACATTCAACACAATTATGTAGACACGCGACTTACATGTATTTATGTCAACATATGCAAGATAATTATGTTAACATGCAACTTGTTTATGTCAACATGCGATATATTTATGCCAACATGCGATATTTTAAAAGGCAAGATATTTATGTCAACATGCAAGATAATAAGTTGCATGTCGACGTACATATCTGGTATGTTGACATAATTAACTCACATGTTAACATGATAATTATCTTGCATGTTGACATAAATGAGTTGCATGTCTACATAATTATCTTGCATATTAACATAAATGAGTCGTATGTCTACATAATTATATCGCATGTTAACATAATAATTCGTATGTCTACATAATAATCTCGCATGTTAACATAAATAAGTCGCATGTCTACATAATCATGTTGCATCATGCACGTATGATGTCAGATACTGGCGTTAGCAAGTAAAGTTATCCGTATTTAATTTATATTATCTAAAGAGTTTGGTAACATGCATGTCAACATAATAATTTTGCATGTTGACATAAATATGTCGCATATCTACATAATTATGTTACATGTTAACATAATTTATCTTGCATATAGGGGGCAGAAATATGCCACCATAAACAATAGATATAGGCAGCATACGAAGCTGCGCGTTAAAGGTAGGGTCCTTTGATTTTCATGAATATCAAAAGAAATCAGTGACAGCTACATATTTCAAAGCTTTCGTAAACACCGAACACAGGTTTATTCAGAGTCGAGTTTGATATATAATGTTTATATCATATGTGTAAAGGTTGAGTGAAAATATCTTTCGTTGAACAACCTTGTGCTCTTTGTTTTCTAAGTAAAAGTATTGTGATTTTAAATCTCTTCGCTGACTTCATATACATGCGATTAACCTCTTTTATGACCTGTTTAAAATCATAACAGGCCACGTGGATTTGTATCGTTACGGGTAAATGCCTCCAGTAAACGTGTTAGTTCTCAGTTGAAACGTACTCAGTTTTATATCGATCAGCATGGACTTGTTTCGTTCATCTTGTCATAGTTTTTATTGCCAAAGTTTTTTATATAATAGAAATTGTATTTGTAGTTGAATGTGAATCTTGAACATATAATTCGTCTTTGAAAGAAAAATATCATACTAAGATCTTTTAATAGTATCTAATCTAAATGTCTCCGCCCATTTCCATGTAATAGAGAAACCGTAGTCTGATCGGGGGAAAATGTTCCGGCATTTTTTAGTGTGATAGGTGTTAAAAATAGGCTTGTATTTTTTGATATTTTAATTATTCATTATAAATACACAATGTTTTAATTAGAAATACTTCGTTATAAACAATGAAAACAAACAAATTACCGTTTGCTAATATTTAACCGGTAAACCAAGGGTGTAAAAAGGGACCACACTACTATTCTTAAGTAGAATACTCCTTTTTATTAAATTTGATAAAGAAAAAAGCTGTGTTTTTGAGGAAGGGATAGAAAGTGTTAAAATTTTAGGGAAACAGTTCTGCAGCGAAGTATGTTTCATAAACAAAAACTTATAATATTTATTTAATATATTTACAATAAATAAAAGGGCGGAAAATATACCTAGAAGGCCATTTTCTAGATTTCTTTCTAAAGGAGACTGATGTTCCAGTTCACGAACCTACATGCAACGATGTATACACTTTGTCAAAATTCTTCTTTACGTCTGCTTGTCTGCTTATAAGACATTTTGTTTTCCGCGAAACCATCTATGAACCATCGCGATAAACAATTCTTTTCAGATATTTATTAAAATGATACATCCTTCCAGTTTCTGATGTGTAAAACTCAGGGTTAAAATAACGTGCTATTAAATGTGTTTCTAGGCATTGTAAGAAAATACATTAAATAAATAAATGTATATACGAAAAATACACATTACGGTTTAATCTAGGGAAATTGAATAAATATTTAGCCGGATTTTTTTTTTTTACGTATTTAAGTTATTTATGTTTATATATTTATTTATTTATTCGTAATATTTATTTATTCATTTATTTATCTTTTACGAAATACAATTTTCAAAAACCTGATTATATTATAAAGGCGGAAAATTAAAGATAGCCCAGGGATAAAAGTCATCATGGGTTCTATCAATCTTTATTTTTCATATACTCACAAAATGTGAACATTCATCTAGGGAGACGACGAAACGAAAACGTCATGGACCCAGAAGCAGGTATAGCAATGTTGGCAACACCTGAACCAAATGATGAAAGATCATTTTCTCGTGCTCAAAGAGCTCTTCGTATTGAAAGATTTGTCGTTATAACGGGAATACAGGAAGCCGGAAAAACATTTTTAGCTAAAAGACTTTGCAACGAATGGTTACAAGAGGAAAAGTGTGTTTGGATAACTGATCTGAATTCTTTCCCAGTCGTTACAGATTATGATAGTGTACTTATTCTTGATGATTTATTCCATGAGCTGCAGTCAGAAGATGAAGTGAAAGAAATAACGGAAAATATTGATTCTTTGTATGAAAATGTTGTAGTGAAAGATAAAGGCAAAATAATATTCTCAGTTACAAGTTTGATTCTTCAAAGACACGAATCTATCTTTGAGGGGAGGAAATATAAAAATATAATTAATCTCGATGAGCTGTCTAAATCGGACAGAGAAGAAATACTACAATTTCATATGAATACGAATAACATTGCAGAAAGGAACTCAAAAAATCAGAACTCATCCATCGTAATAAATGATCAGGATTATAAGAGGATGGTTGAATTCAACATTCATGGTAGCTTTGAATCCCTTGTGGAAAAGGGAATCGGATATTCAGCAGTAATAGCTTTGTGTTGTAAATTTTATGATCAAAAAGAATTGCGTGACCAATGTGGAAGATTTGTGAAAACTCCTATTTCGTGGTTGCAACAATATCTGAGAGATATGCTAAATGAAAGGAACATTGATAGGAAAATGGAAGCCATTGCTCTCTCTGTACTTGCACTCCATGGTGGAAAGCTCAAGTTAAGCGATTTGAATTCGGCAATGGTTAATAAGTTAATGGGACTTGAAAATGTTAATCCAGATTGGAAAGAGTGTTTAAAACAAGCATTTAATAATCTGAAAAGTAAATTTGTCGATGAAAATGAAGGTGTTTATTCATTTCAAATTCCAGTGTTCATGAAAGTTTTATTCAGAATTATTTGTGAAAGGCACATTTAACTTCTTCAATTCTGTGATAATGATTTATGTGAACGTCGAGTTTGTACATCGTCTTCATTTCCAAGTGATTTTAAAGGAGAATATAAAAAATCATTTCTGAAACATACATGTATGTCTATGTAATTGCTTGCTATCGATGATTGGAAATGTAAGAATAATTAGAATAATTGAATGTTTTTGATTTTTTTTGAAAAAATGATGTTGTTTAAAGTGTAATTATGGGTAAACTGATCGTGAGTCGGATGCCAACTTTGTTCAACATTAACTTTTGCATAATCTATCTTATAGATAAACTTTCAATAGCGATCGCTTTTTTTGTTGTCATTCAGTTATTAGAGTGATCTACCTTGATACACTTCGTCATACACCGAACCTTCAAGAAGAAGAAAGTACAAACACAGTAAAATGTGGCAATCGGTGAAGGGATTTTATTAGTTTTATATATTTTAGTTTCTTTAATTTTTGTGGTCTAAGAATATTTTTCCTTGAAGAGTCTATTTATTTTGTTTGTTTTGTTTGTTTACTGTTTAACGTCCCTCTCGAGAATTGTTCACTCATATGGAGACGCCACCACTTGCCGGTGGAGAGCTACAAATTTTGACCTATACTCGGTACTCAGGGCCATTGAGCAGTGAGGGATCTTTTTCGTGCCAGCACCTACTGCAACACGGGACCTCGGTTTATACGGTCTTATCCAAAGGACCGGTCTCCACGTCCCACAGTGGGATTCGAACCCTCGACGTAAGGATCAACTCCTTACTCCGCGATTCTATAGCGAACGCTCTAACCACTGCGCCACACGGGCGACTATTTTGTTTGTAAAAAATGTTTATTTCATGATTTTTTTTTTTAACACATATTTTCATAGATAATAGTGTGTCACATAAAATACTCAACATAGTTTATCTGATATTAAGTCGGGCAGCTGTATTATATACATTGATGTTGTGTCGTAAAAACATAAATTTTTAAAACGTTCAATAGTTGCTTAAAAATATTTGAAATTTGAATTTTTCAAAATAAATTCCTAAATTTAACTAAGTAAAATGATAGAGTATATTAAGTATATTAAAAGTACATCTATCTTTAAAAATGTTTTTTGCACAGAACGTGTTTGTACACAATCTGGAAAATGGTTTATTTTTAAATTTACTCATGGAAAAAAAAAAACGATTGCACACATTTCAAAACCATATTACTTAAATTTAGCAGTTCAAATTAAAATTGAATAAAACTAATATTTCATGTACGCGTTTACCTATCTTTCTAAATGTCATTTCAGTCAAAAAATAAAAAAAGAAATTTGGCGATTTTAGTATCTATGTTGTAAGCACAAACCATTGGGGAGGCACAGAACTTAGCTAGGGTTTGTGAAATATATTTTGCCAGACCAGACATGAACCTTTAATTCAAAAATATAGACACGTTGTGGCTGTGTATGCGGATATTGTATTGTTCCTATAAACGAGCCTTCCTGTGTTAGAAAGATGCACTTCAAATATTTAAATTCTTTAAGGAAAATCTTATTAATAAATGTTATGAAAAAAAACCCCGAAAAAAAAAAATTATAAAAATTTTGGTTCTCTACAGAGGTGTGATCTAATGTTTTTTGTTTTTTTTTTTACGTCAGATGAGCCATAGGTCGAGGAAATTCTAGAAAAAAATTGAATTGTAAGCGACAGGCACATAGTTTCGTTCTTTTTTTTTTTTTTTTTTTTTTGAAGGAGGCAGCTACAAAAAATGTTTGACATCTTTCCAGAAAAATCTATTTCAAGCCAAAAAAAAAAAGGGGGGGGTGTCCAAAACTCGAAAATCCCATGTGGTGGTTGAGTCACTTTTTTCCACGAACAAGTATTATAAATACATTAATACTTTACCATAGGACGATTTGACTATAATGCAAAAAAAAAAAAAAAAAAAAAAAAAAAAAAGGGGTGGAAGGCCAACCGTCCTTTCAATATTACCATTTTCAAATGTAAAAGTTTTCGCTCGGTAAAAAAAAAGTGTGCGGGGGAGGGTGTGCACTATTTTGTATGGAGTAAAGATAGGGACTTGGTGGACCAGGCAATGTCTTTTTATATGAGGATTTTTATATAATTTATGAGTCTATAAATGCACGTATGAAATGGACCTTTTTGATCCCGGAAGTACTGATGAAAACATAACTGTGTAGTTCTTAATCTACATAACAGACTTTTCACAAATAAATTGACTCGACACATGACAAGGTTTATCATTCCACTTGCCATTTTTAGGTAGGTCGATACAGTCTTTGTAATTTGCCTCATCAGTGTGCCCAAGGTTTAGTTCAATTGATTTCCAATTTGTGAAGGTCATTGTCACGTTAGAATCGTTCCATTGATATCTACCTTCAATAATTTTACCACCAGTCCAAGCAACGCAGGTGTCTGAAATAAAATAAAGTTTACAGATCAAACCAAATGTCATTACTGTAACATATTTGAATCACTTTTTATGCATGGTTGCAAAATGATTCGTAAATCTTGTTGTTCCCACATGCATGTACATGATGTCGTGAGCAAAAAAATATATAAAATAGTCTATCTTTTGCTTTTCATTAAAATGTTTGAAACAAACTATGTACACATAGGGGAAATCTACACAACTTAGTTCATTGAAATGAATGGAAATGTTTATATAGTAAGAATATTTTGTGATTTTTTTGTGCCATTGTGTATAATGGAAGTTAGGAAATGGTAGACGTCTGTAACAGTACCCATTTTAATTAGCACTATTTAAAATAGGCCTTTCAGAAGCGGAGTTACAATATTTGATGAACTATCACTACTTTAGAGAACTTGCTCTTACTTTGCACTATATTTGGACCAAATGAGAATAGTTTAAGCTTCCTCAAAGCTTGGTGATGTGTGTTAAAAATGAATAGGTACCAAATAATCACATTTAAAGAGAAAAATCCTAGATTAACTGACTTCTCTTTAGTAACATAGGTACAGGTAATTTTTTAAAAAAAAATCAGCCATCCAACCAGACTTCTCCTTAGACATATTATTGTCTAACTTGTGAAAAATTACCCATTAAGCCTATCAGACGCTTTCTCAGTAGTTACTTTTATAGACATATGGCTTTGCCCGCTAATCAGACTCATCCCTGGTAACATATGACAACTTTAAACAGAAATATCATTTGGTCAAACAAACAGACTTCTCCATAGTAACAAATGTCTTACCTTTAGCTTAAATCAAAAATTTCTCGACCAACCCATCAGATCTATGACTTATTTACTGGTTTATGACTTATCGTTTAAAAGATGTGTCTCAATCAGACTCTCCTCTATAGATACATTACACTGCACATTACATTTACTTACCTTTAAACAGAAATTTCTCAGCCAGCCAATCAGATTCTCATGTATAGTAATATATTACTTACCTTTATGCAGAAATGTCTCAGTCAGCCAATCAGACTCTTCTTAAGATTCTATTTCCACTAAATGAGAACACCTTGCTTCGCATTCCGACTGCAAATAAAATTTTTCTAATATGAAACAATGTCTTTGAAAATTATTTGTTCTCTTTATCATAAACGATACCCTAATGTGGTTTTCGTCTTGTTAAATTACAGAACTTTGACTGGCAAAGCGTAATTGTTTAAATTTATTATCTTTTTCACATACGAATATACATATAAAACAAACAAGCATACACATATACATCTACATCTAAATGAAATATGTGGAGATAACGAACAGCATTCGAGCTCAAAAGTCCATTAAACATTACAAAATAAGAGCAGCTAGAGCAAACACGGACCTCTAAAACTTCAGAGGTGGGATCAGGTGCCATGGAGGAGTGAGCATCCCCTGTCGACCGGTCACACCCCCGTGTGCTCCTTGTCATGATCGGGAAATAACGGAAATATCCGTCGACAATTCAGTGTGTAAACAATGGCCTAAAAATAGTATGAAAAAGTCAGTCAGCATTGGACATAATGGTAGATTGTATTTGCTGACAAGATCATTGTTTCGACCATAGAACTTGCGAAATGATGAATTTAAACGAGACTGTTAATGTTCTTGTTTCAGCAACTTGTTTGTCAATAACTTACCTCGTTTTAAAAATTGTTTATACGTAGAGCATGCTCTGGCGTATCGAATCAACTGAGAGATATAAACCCCGTATGTAGGTGATAAGGGTATATTGCTGCATAAGTACCATTAACGTCTTTTTCTAATAAAATTTCCAAATATGAAACAGACTTTGTGGTATTTTTTATCTCAAGCTCACCGGAATATATCGTGTCAACATAAGAATGGAAATAACCATTGTTAATTGACAATACGTCGTTGATATATCTAAATGTCGAGTTGAAGGCCATAGCAAGTGTTTTCTTCTATTTACGTAAAAGATTTTGAACAAACTCTGCTTCATATGATTGCAAAAATAGGTCTGCTAATAACGGGGCGCAATTGGTACCCATGTGAATTCCAATAGATTACTGGAAGACCTGGTCTCCAATAACCACATAGATATTATCAATCAGAAACTCGAGCATCTTTTTAATGTCAACTTCAGAGTACTTCTGTGTACAATCAGAGTGTTTTTTAACAAAATAATTTTGTAAATGACCAATGACAAGGTAAGTAAATTTACGAGTTCCATTTTATTGAAAAAGCAGCTGTCAATGATGTCAGAAAGTCTGGACTTTAATTTATCGTGGGGAATAGTTGTATATAAAGTTGAGAAGTCGTAAGTTTTTATTTGGTTGAATTTGGTAAAATTTTGTGATTTCAAATGTTCCAAAAGTTCCTTGGAATTTTTTTTATAGTATCCACATCTGATTTACACCACTTCTCGAATATATTGTTACAGTGCTCTTGACGTTTCTCCTTCACTACTGTTCACATCTTGGTGAGGAGTAAAGAAAGAGGCTTGATAGAACATTTACTGGAACCCGCTATGTATCTTTGTTTGTAAGGATTTTTATGAAGTTTCGGAATCCAGTATAGATATGGTAATTCCAATTCATTTTGGTTGTAGAGAATATTAAAAATATTCAAAACTGACATATGATTTGGGAAGAATTTCCTCCTTAGAAAGGGAGCTATGGGCACAAGTTGGATTACCACTTGTAGAATTAAATCCCAGTTCCTGTAAAATACAATCTAGCCTTACAAACAAAGACAATGTTCAACTTGTTACCCGCTTTGTCAGCATGGACCAGTACGTACCGATCTTGTAATCTATCTATTTTTTTCATTTCTGAATTATTGAATACAGAAGGATAGATGGTTTTCATGCTTCCCTCAATCGCTTAATGCGAGAGTTTTACATACATCTGATACATTTAATCCATTCCGACAAAGTGTCAAGGTCTTCTTTTTCATGTCTGACCCAACACCTGGCGTAATCCTCTACAGAATCCATAATATGTTTGAAATTACGTCGCCATTTAAAGGATCGCGGTTCCCTACATTTAGAACTTTTTAAAATTAGTGATCTAAGGTCCTCATTATTAGCAATATTTACATCACCAGTAATAACGTGTCCAGCAGGACTATAGTTATTGGGTGAAGAAGAACATGAACACGGAGGAGGATTATGTAGTCGATGTATATTTGTATGAAATACAAGGTGTAGTCTTCAACTTGAAATGTGGTGGAATACAAGACTGAACCCTTTTGTGATTAAGAATATCACTTATATTAACCGCGTCAATTCCTTTGTTGACATATTGGAGTTTAAGGAAAAAAACGGGTTGTTTAAGCTGCATTTTCCCCCGTAAAACGTGGCGGTTTAAAAAGCCTATGATTTGCAATATCCATAATCACAGATCCGAGTTTGTATTCTGGTGTCGAGGAATAAAAAAATGGACTTTCCTTGACCTTTTCAAGTAGACTATTCAAAAGATTCAAAGGGACGGAGTAAAGTTTGGTGTGAATGTGATGGAGACCTATCTGTTGATTTACATAAGGTAGTAACGAATCAAAAGAGACATCGTGTATTAAAGGTTTATTTAAGACCGATGCCCATGACTTCGTTTACGTCTCTGTGTATGGTTGAAAAGTCCCATCACATTAACTTTGTTACATTATGGACTGGAAAGATTCCCGACACTATCGACATTGTCATTGCATCCATAGGGAAAGGCATTCCCTAGTTTTCTAATCCAAAATTCTTCTCGTTATCTGGTGTGCTCAGTGAAAGGTGTGCTCAGTGATGGACTGTTTGTATGATGGTAAATCTTTTACAGAATTCTAACTTCCATTGACAAAATTAAATGATCAGGTAAATTAAAGTACTTGTTGAGAAGCTGCTGCCCCCGTTTATATATGATTGCGCCCATGACAAAAGGGCCTTTTGGCAATTTTGCTAAAGCAGAGAAATAACGTCATAAAGATATGACGTTGCAGACGGTGAGCGTCGATTTTTTTTATCCACGTGTTTTACGTTTTGACACGTCTAGCTCACTTTCGTCGTTGTTCTCAACATTGAAATAATTATTTATTTTCATTTATATCTTTAATTCAGTTCTTTATCTTCTAGTCCACTGATATTAATTAAAATATTTAGAATTTTATTCGAGACCCGTTTCTTTACTACATAGCTTTATAATACGTCTCTGATCTGTGCTATGCATTTCCTATACATGTATAGAAGCTTCAGACAAGGTGATTTTCTTGATAATTTAATATGGATGAACGAATGCGATTTTGATATATAGACAAATTGAAGTTATTTGTTAGACACGGGTATATTATCAAAATATTGCAGAGGAAATCGTTTTCCTGTATAAGATCCGCTCCACCATTCTCAACACATTGTAAACATTGAAGCATTGGTACATCGCGCATATTTTTGTTGTAAAATGCTTTAATTGCCAAAGATTTGAAACTAATCACACTTCTTCCAACAGAAAAGAAAGGTATTCTTGTAAGTTTTCACAAATCTAGCAAAAGTACGAACGAATGACAGACGTGATATTATTTTTAAGAACTATAAATAAAAATAAGAGAGGTAACTCTGACAAGCGAGATACTAGAAAGGTACCAGAGAGGGACTTTCTTTTTTTTTTAACACCATTCAAAATCAACATACTCATACAAATTTGCTCCCGTAGTATAAAAAATATTTTTAAAAATCTTACTTATCATCAGTAAAAAAAAAAAACGTTTTAATTGTAAGTATTATATTTATATTTTCTTTAAACGTATTTTTGAAAGCTTATGGAACTAGCAGCTGTCAAAGTGAAAGAGAAAAAAAAAATAGAATAAGAAATAGATACTACATTGAACCAAACTTTCATTTATTTCTTTAAATCTGTTACATGTGCATCTATTTATTTTAACATGAAATTATTTTTTTAAATAACTTGATTTTTTTTCAGTAATAATGATCATAAATTTAAATAAAATGAAATTTAAAAAAAAAATGTGTCGTCTTATTTTTATTGTTGCCACTTCCGATGTAAGTACTTGAGAACTAACAAAAACTACCGAATGAAATAAAATTGTTCTAATTGTTCTAGCTTAAAAAAAGTTTACATGTATGTATAACTGATGTGTGTGAGAGAGGGAGAGAGAAAGAGAGAGAGAGAGAGAGAGATGTTACATTAAATTGAGTTTACTAAAACAATGTGAAATGTGAAACTTTAATGAAAAGGCGAATTTTCAAAAACACAACAATATCGTATTATGAAAAGAAATCTCTATTTCTTTTTTTTTCTTTTGCTGTCTATTTATTTTCAGTAACTCGAAAATATAACATTTTGGTACTTGTGTTGTGCATAAAAAAGTTCAAAGGTTTTATTAGCTTTATCTGCAGATTTTAGTCACTTAAAAGTCAAATATATGTAATCCTTGTCATTCATAGAATCTCAGCATTTCTATTATCAATCTAAAACTCGTTTTTTTTTCATTGAATTAATAATCTCAATTATCGGTTTAGTATGATATTTCTTAACTTGCTGTTGAATTATGTAAACGGGCTGATTTTGTTATTTGGATTTATTGAAATAAATCTTGTTAAGATCAAATTGTATTTAAACATGCATTGTACAAATTAAATTAAATGCTAAAAATATACTGCACACAATTAAGACTAAGAATATGTTTGCAAGTTTTTATTTTTGTGGCAGTGCAGGAGACCGGGGAAGAGGGCCAGGGTCATTTTATATTACCGGGACCTTACTACTTTACAGTGTATCTGTAAAGCTTTACAAGGATAAGCATATCCAAGTCTCTGGCATGGGGCAAGAATGGAATTTTTTTTTTGTAAACCTTCATATACAATAACATTTGAAAACAATAACATTAGAATTTTATACGATAAAGAAGCCGCGAGATATGGGGGGGGGGGGGGATTCTACACACACTATCACATAACAATATTTACATGTACCTAAATGTTTGCCACGTCGTAAAAAAAATTGTCATTTAAAAACTCAGCCAGTCAAGGAATATTATGAATTAGTCGCATTTAACTGACTGGATATATAAAACTTAATTTTTAACCCCCCCCCCCCCAGCCGAAAAAGTTCTATTAATCAATCTGCATGTCATTGATTCATTACGACAACATATATATAATTATTTATGATTTATTTCTTAGAAAAATCTATTTGAAATTAATTTTAAAAAAAAAAATGACATATTGATTTCATTCAAAGTTCGGATAAAATTTGTTGAAATGACAATAAAATACCCGATATCTATTTATACCCATGTTCTTCTAAAACCATTTAATTTTACAAAATCAACCAAAATCGTTATTCTAGGACGCAATTTTTCTCATGATTAACTAGATTTGATAGCAGTTAAGTTTCCAGTTCCAGGCATGTGGAGCTCATGATCGCTGTTTGTTTTGAAAATGACCCTGCTCATATACATGTACGTAAGGAGAGAGTTCAAGGTGCAAAAATAAATTGAGGAATTATATGTCAATATTATTTCAAACCTAACCAAATGACGTATCTGGAGGTTATGGGGTTGGTGGTGGGAAGGCATCCCCCCTGCACACCTTAAATGTAGGAGGATTTTAAAAATACGACAACCCTCGTATGCTATTAAACTCATGTTAACTACAAGTATTGCATGTTTCTGTCATTTAACTTTTAACCCCCACCCACCCACACACACACAATCCAACCACTGGTCATCCTGGATCTGTTCCTTTCATTTTAAATGCATGTGAATTATAATTCATCCATTTGTTTATAATTTATCAACCTGCTTACTTAAAATTAATTATTCAAAAATGTTCCTTGCTGTGACTGAAAAAATGTGTATCATTTCAATTTAAAAAAAGAAGTTTTATTACCACATGCGGACAGAAGTCATTCTGATTTTTTGTTTGAACATTTTTTTTATCGAATATTGCTTAACATGCAGTGTATCAACTTAATGTCCTTAAATTGTTGTACAGCGTATACGGTAACTCACCACATTTCAAAATTTTCTGTCTAATTATATTTAGAAAACAAAAACAAAAAACAACAAATTTTCACTACCCAGCAGCATCTATTTTATTGTTGTTTTTTGAAATATTTTTTAACTTCACATTTTGAAAGAGATATCGTTTATACTGGATTCAACCCCCCCCCCCCCCCAAAAAAAAAAAAAAAAATTAAAAAAAAATTGACATCTTGTCCTATGGAGAGCCATGCTTAAAATGAGATGATTTTCAAATGAATTCTACAGGTTTCTCAACAATTATTACACGTGATAAATACTTTGATTTTGAGAGAATAAATTGATATTGAACAGAAGCCGCTTGCTTCTCGGGTTTTCCTGACATTCCAGCATAGTTAAATGTAAAACAAACAAACGAACAAACACGCATAATTCTATACACAACTGCATGATGGATAATAGTCAATACAACTATTCATTATCATATTATACAATTATTAAAAGAGACAATGACTCAAAAATGTTTCTGGAAGTGCTCAATAACATACATTTATTACCGTAGTAACATTACAATGCAAAGTGAAAGTCATGTTCACTCTGAAAACTTTTGACGTTGGCGCGAAAGTAACATGACGTCACTGTTTACCTGTTAAAGTATCATTGATATAAATGAAGAAAAAACCTACTTAGAGTTGACGTAGGGTCATAAAAATTCAGATTTGACAACTTCTAACCTTGCTCTATTAATATCCATGAAAAACTTAAAATGTGTAAAAATTGCCATGAGGGCCCTTTTCCCATGGGCGCAATCATATATATATATATATATATATATATATATATATATATATATATATATATATATATATATATATATATATATATATATATATATATATATATATATAATTTAATAAAAACGATTTCAAACTTGTTTTATACATTGATCACGGCTTTTTTATTTAATGTTTTAGTATGTATCACATTATAATTGCATTTTATCTTATTTCTGTAGTTCTAAGTGTTAACACTTTAAAAATACAAACCACTGTCTTTTAGTTAAATATTTTAAATCTAGATTTGATTTGACCCATGATTTTAATTCTGAATATTCCACGGACCTGACACAGTATTTTTAGTCTTAATACTGAGGTTTGCACTTCATTGGCCTTTCCTTTAAATTCGGCATGTTGAGCACTGATGTTTTACCTTTGCCTCCGTCCACGTGACCCTTGTTTAACCAATGATGTATCAGCGAGTTTTATATCTCATCCAGCCGGGCTCACAACCTGTTTAAAAACTGTTGATTTTATTAAGATATTTAAAATTGGTCGTGATGACGTCAATTTTGCTATCGTCAACTTGCCTATCTTATGTTGCCAATGCACCCTTACCATCTGCACTTGGTGTTTATGTCTCACAGTTGATTCGATACGCCATAATATGCTCTACGTATGAACAATTTCTAAAACGAGGTAAGTTATTGACAAACAAGTTGATGAAACAAGAATATCAACAGTCTCCTTAAAAGCCATCATTTCGCAAGTTCTATGCTCGATACAATGCCCTTGTTATATAAAACAGTCTATCATTAAATCGAATGCTAACTGACGTTTTTTTTATACCTCCGTCGTACATGATACCACCTCTGAATTGTTTTTAGAGGTCCGTGTATGCTCTGCTTTTGATTTGTGTTGTTTAAATGATTTTTTTAGCTTGATTACGGTTCATTATCTCCATGTTTCATGTAAAAAGTATGATTCATGTTTGTAAGTATGCTTTTTCTATGATTTTGTTTTTCAAATTTAGACATACTTATAGCGATATATCCCTCTCTAAACATATTTGTATACAAAAGTTGTCTGATCATTCGCGATCAAAGGGAATACAATTCGATAGTTAGGTGAACCTGGAGAAGGGAAGCAAGAATCCAGGTTTTCTACCGAATGTAAAATTATCTCCGAGAGTAGCATGTTTCTTCAACCACGACGTTAAATCACCTCGAATCATAATTGTTACTGAAGCCTCGAAAATGCGACCATGAGATTATATTAATTTTCAATATTCGTTACTGAATATATTTCAATCAGGTAATGACTGTTTTGTCCACATGTTTGTTTTGCTAAAATAACTATGGCTTTCCAGGTTGTGAAAACAAAGAGCTAGGTTCACTAACTCCATAAAATGGTCCTGTCGATATACTAATTAACTGAACAAGCCCTAATGTCCCATTTCAAGCATCAAAATAAAGTAGTGACGTAGTGCTTAGTGCTTTCCTTTCCTATTAAAAAAGGTTTTATCTCGGAGTCCAGGTATTGAAAAAGTGGCTTTGTAAAATTGTAATTATGTTCTTGAATTTTGACGAAAATGGGTGTATTTGAGCACCTTCAGTAAAGGATTAAAATACGAGCCCATCCTGCAATCAAAAACATAAAACGGATTATAATCTTCTGAAACAGTACTTTCTTTACATAACTCAACATTTTAGATCAGAGGTTGGGGTCTATGCGAAATATTGAAAAAACATCTTCAATTTTTAACCATTTTTGAAGAATTTTTCAGGATTTTGGGATAATGACGCAATACATGACGTCATAATGCAGGAAGAACATCACGCCAAGTTAAATAGATATGCAGTCAGCAAGGATGTAAGTAAAATGTATTGTATTTTCAACTGAAACTAAACATTTTTTTATTTTCCAGAAATTCACAGAGCCAAAAAAGGTCCTAAGTAAACCTTGTTCTTCCCCAGCCTTAATGGGATTCTAGATGTTAAAATATGCAATGACCAGAATCATAATATCCTTGGCCTAAAACGTAAACTATATTCAGTACATTTTATTTTCTTTATCAAAATGCTCGATTAAATAGAAGTTTTAAATTTTGTTTAACGGGGAATTCGGTATAACACCTAGTAATAACCTCCATGAATATTAGATGACATAAAAATGGTCTTTGACCTACCAATTAGTTATCATAAATTCAAAATCATCGTTGCATAGCTAATGATATAAATGAGTTTATCTCGGAAGGGGGGAGGGGGGGGGGCTCCTCTCTACTTACTTGAGTGAAATACTATTTGGAAAGCCATAAAAAGCATCTAGTATCTGTGTTATCTTCGATCAAGTCCTTTGATATTCAAACGTTATTTTTTACGTGATCGCAATCATTAGGTAATTAATTATTTTCCAAAAGGATTTTTATTTTTACAATCTAAGTTTATTTGAAAATATATTATGCTCAGACACAGCAGGACTTCTCCGGGACTTCTACAGAATTCGAGATGAAAATGACTTCAGGGGACAATTTTTCATTATTTCAAATAAATAATTTACTAGCATGTTAGTTGGGCAAATGTACAGATCTTTTTTGGTGGAACGTACACATGTACAGTATATCAGTAGCAAATACTTTTGATATGCAACATATTATTGTTTAGAGGATATTGACCATGAAGAGTTAATAATTTGTAGACAAAAATGTGCTGCATTTAATATTGCCAAGATTTTCAATTCTTCACCTGTTAAAGATCATTCATTCTATTGCTTAAAACGAATAATATTTCTCGAATAGTCAAAAGCAAGATATAGTTTCCCTCTGGACAATTTTAATAACTTTTTGTGTATTCTTTCATATATCAAGAATGGATTAATTCTTAACGATGACAAAGGTGTTTTAATTTAAAACTGCTATCAGCTTATCTGCTTGACTTAAATGTTTTATATCTTGCCTCCTTTTTTCATGTAAGACATCAAATAATCCAACAGGAGCTTATGTATACATGCATGTATAACGCAACAGTGAATAACCAACTAGAAGCTTTCATTTATCTATTTAAAAATGGAATTCAATTTTGTACTCATATTGACATTTCACAGATCAGTGAAGAATCCTATATGTAATCAATAAGAAAAAAACAGGTTATTGAAATGTCCTATACCCTTAATCAATGTGCATAAAAAAAAAAACATAGTGTAACCCGGTCATGTTAGTGACATTTTTTTAAATACCCTTTGAAAAAATTGATTTTTTGAGAGTGACAAAACGAGGGGTTGTCCCAGAAACACGTTTGTTTGATATATCGATATCGACAAAAATGTATTCAGTAGAAAAATCTGTGGAAGCAGATCCTAAGAGGTAAAGTTTCTCTAAATAAAGAATAACATGTAATTTCACGAAACAAAAACATGGTGCAAAAATAAGCACTTAAGATTAATCAGAAATTGCGTAAAGCGTCATATGTGAATGCTATTCGAAATTATAAGTACGATTAGTTATTAAACCGAGGCAGACTACTGACCGATAAGTTGATTTACAGGGGTTTCAACAATTTCATTTAAAGTCAGCATGTCGTAAATTCTATGGTCTTGTTCGCATATATAACCTATCACTATGTCATATTTGGCAGACTTGTTTAATACCAATTGTAAGGCCTTTGTTTTTATACTGAGTTTGACTACGGAATGTCCCGTATACCTGATCAATACATAGGGCGGGTGTGATCGGTCAACATAGGATGGTTACTCCTCCTAGGCACCTGACCCCACCTCTGGAATGTCCAGGGGTCCCTGTTTATGCCTTCTTCACAGATTTGTATTGTTTGAACTGAATATTTAAAAACTTTTTAAAATTGATTTTCTTCTTGACTAGTGAAAAAAACAAAACCATTCCAGTCATATACTGGATTTTCAACTTCCGATTTGTTTTTTTCCCCTTCTCAACTGATTATTACAATTCATCTCATTCTCATTGTACTGTTGTTTTGAATATCATAAAACATGTTTGTTTTAGTTGTTCTAATTTTTTTTCATAAGTATACTAAAACAGAACAATTTATGAAATTTCATACTCTAAGGAAAATTCTACCATAGTTATTGTAAAGCTCAAAGAGACCCGCGACCATTTTTCTCCAATAAGTCACAAACGTTATCAACAAATTATCGATAATTTTAAATCGATTTCCTCTAATTTTGACTGCCTCCACTAGGAAAAGGATAGAGATACTTTTTGATTGTGACGAAATTGGTGGGAAAAAAATTACTTTTGATTCGGATTACATCGTACTTTTTCTGAAGTGAACGAGAAATAGCATTCTATTGTGACGTCATGAGACACTTCTGATGACATTCAAATGTAGCTTCTGCATTTCTCTACAGAGAAGTTTAAATATTCACCGTAGCAGAATAGAAGTAAGAACAAGGTACGGTTTCAATACAGATCTTGCCCTGTGTTTTTCTTAAAAATAAAAGTGATGTAAAAAATTAAAACTCATGCTTTTTGAATTATTGAAATTCCATGCAGAAAGATCATACAGATCTTTTTTCTCACATGACCTTCCAAATGCTAATTGTGACGTCATGAACTTGTGCATTTTCCCGTTTTTTCTTAAAAAGTTGCAGAAGACATCAATTTTCAATGGAATTCTCTTTCAGATAATATTGTCCACAGGCATTGCCAACATAGATTTTGAGATATGTGTTTTTTCAAAGAATTTTACACAACATATCTAAAAAATTAACGTGGGCGACGGCTGTGGACACTATTTTTTTTAAAGGAAAATAACCCTTGAAATGGGTCATTTTGAGGCTTTTTCTGTTTAAAATAGAGAAATGCATCAAATTAATGACGTCATATATCCAGAATGGTACTCCATCATGCTATATTCTTTCCTGATTTATTAGAGTCATATACTCAACTAATATCTAAGCCAGTTTCAAAACTTTTTGAAAACATTAAATTTTAGGGCACAATAAAGCTAAAACCATAACTTCTTCTTTCCTCGTTGTCGGAATTTTCGAGAATATACCCCTCATACTCCAGATTTTGTTGGCAAATAAAAACCTTCGGGCTCGGTTTTTACTTGCCAAAAAAATCTCGAGATTTAGGGGGTAATTCTCCAACAATTCCTCCGACAATTATTTCTTAAATAACCAACGGATACGTATTAAACCTTTATAAATGATTTCCTTTATTTGGAAACGTTATTCAGACATAACATTAACTAAAAAATACTATACGCCATGGGAATCACAACTATAAATAAATACGAGGAAGTCCGTACTAAGGTCAGAGAAAAAGTCATAGAATGTATATCTATTAGTGTTCACCGAGCCCATTTTCATGCATTAAGGAAAAAAGTTTCAATTACCTCCTCCGCAATATTTTTTTACGTTGCAAAACCAAGGGTTACATGTAACAGCTAAGCAGCTAAATTTTGTCCTAGCTGATTTACATCTAAATTTGAAACCTGTATTTTAGTTAGCATAAGAAACAATCACAGTTCTGATAAATATATTGATCTTTTTACTTCTTTCTCTTTTTTTTTTTTTTACATGCAACCGTTTATTCTATATGATTCCTTATGTGAAAATTTCCGTGTAGCCTTAATCGCATCTTCTAGGGCCTTTCCGGCAAGCCCGAAAAGAACCTGAAATGTATTTATATATCGGAATGTTCAAATTTTACACAAAATGGAGTCTCTTCCTATTCTATAGTATTCTATAGACAGAGTTTAGTGTTCCTTTTAAGGCATAATTTAGGTATTTATATATAAAAGTTAAGCTTCAGAGCGCACAATTAAGAGGTCCTCCTACGTATACTTCAAATTTCACCAAAAAGGGGGAGGGGTGTAATGGACGCTTATGCCACACATTCGAGGTTGTTTTTCAGCTTGTCAGAAAGGTCCAAGAAAACCTTTTCCTGCGTTTCTATTATAATACTACTGGGTAAGCCAATTTTTCATCCAGGAAAGGGGTGACACAATCATTTTGCGCACAATTTTCGCGCCCTTTTTTATGGGGAGATGTTCTATTAAATGGGTGGAATAATGTAATTTCCATGAAATTAAAGTACGTTCTTTTAACCAGGATGTTTAAAATATTTTTTGAAAGAAATACATATGTTAACAATTAATATATATTTCGTTTTAATATTTTATTATAATTTAAATTTACTCAAATATATATATATATTTAATTCTATGAAAGCATCGTTCTCGCGAATTTTTCACCATGGGACACATTTGCTAATAAAAAGGACCAAGCGACTTTTTATACAGACGGGAAGTAACCGTTAATATTGGCCGTGATCGAGGCGCAAATGCTACGATATTTACGATAATAATTTTTTTTCTAAAATTTGAAATGGACAGAATGGATGAATATCTTTCTTTTAAAAATACATGTATACCTGTATTCATTAATTCTAACAATGAGCTCATTGCTGCAATAACATAAGATAAGGTAGATAGATTTTTACAAAAATCAATGTGATTTTCGTTTGTTTGACATTAATTATAAGTATGATATTATGGAATTTTACAAATATTAGTTATTACTCATGATATTTTCTATCGATGTAGAGATCGAATAATTTCCTCTTCGGAGGAAATGAGGCAAAACAAGCTGTACAGGTAATACTCATGGACTTCCTGTGTATACTGTTTGTGTACAGGGATAAGCGCTCTGCACGGTCTGTACGACCGCCAATGCCGGGGTAACACACATGTAAAATTAAGGCCCTCCCCTTACCTGAGAAAACCGTATGGTTAAAAATGTCGGCTTTTAAAATCTCTCAAATTCAGTAACAGGGATGTAAACTTTTGAAATAATATGTGAAAATACAAGTAATAGTTTCATTTAATAAAAAAATATACATGTAAGAATTGGAGAACATAAAATATAACAATTTGATTTGTTTTGTTTGTTTGTTTGTTGTTAAACGTCCCTCTTGAGAATTTTTCACTCATATAGAGACGCCAACACTTGCCGGTGGAGGGCTGCACATTTTGACCTATACTCGGCACTCAGGGCCATTGAGAAGTGAGAAATCTTTTCTCGTGCCAGCACCTACTGCAACACGAGACATCGGTTTATACGGTCTCATCCGAAGGACTGGTCTCTACGCCCCGCAGTGGGATTCGAACGGGCTACGTAAGGATCAACTCCTTATATTACACAGCGACTCTATAGCAAACGCTCTAACCACTGCACCACGCGGGCGACAAAATAACAATTATAAATCCATAGTTCATGTAAAAATACTTTGGTTTACTATATAAAAACTTTTATTCAAAACAGTTAAAACTTTGATAAAATAGTAAACTACAGTTAACTATAGCATTTTTATGTTAGGGGAAGTTTTTTTTTCAAAAGTAGATCAAACTTTAAAGTCGGTCAAATTGTTGGTATCCAAAAGAAGGTTTGTCACAAGGAATACACTAATCTTGTAAAATTTGAAAGCCCTTGTACTAAATATTTAAATGTGTTGTCCAAAGTTAAAGTTTTTTTTTAAAAAGTGGTTCAAACTCTAAGGTCAAGGTAAAAAATATTTATACCCATGGATAGGTCTTGTCACAATAAATACAATATAAAAGCCCTAGTTTCAATTGTTAAAAGTTATGGCCAAGGTTACAGTTTGATAAATTTTTGCAAAAACTCAAAAGTCAAAATCAAGTGGTCAAGTATGTTGGTACCTAAAGAAAGATCCTGTCAAAAGGAATAAATATCTGAAATATGAAAGTCTTAGCTCTAACCAATCAAAAGTTATGGGCAAGGTTAAAGATTTTGACAAAGAGACAGACAGACAGACAGAAGGACAGGGCAAAAATTATATCACCCCGAATCTTTGATTACGGGGGCATAGCAAAACGCCAGTCAAAACGCGATGTTTGGAATAAGAAAGAAGAAATAATATCACGTTTATAAAGATTTAAAATAATAAAAATGGAAAAGACAAAAACTTTGTAAGAGAAAGGCCAGGCCAAATATACATGATAAGCGTGGTACTCTCTAGCCAATTCTTTTGTCTATGCATAAGGTTGTATGTGTAAACTCATTCTGAAAGTCCATCAAACAACAAACTTCTTGTAAATAATTTTTGTATGCATTTTCCTAAAGATACCTTATAATTACGAATGGAGATCACATTGATTTTTGTAAAAATGTATCTACCTTATCTTATGTCATTGCAGCAATGAGCTGAATTCATTGTTAGAATTAAAAAGATATGGCAAATTTTTTTTGTTTTATTTATCTTTTAATTAAATGTCTCCCCGACTTTTTAAAAACCATGAAAAACCATACTTTTTTGTATTATGCATTAAAAATTCTTGATTAATTCTTTAATTCAATTTGACCTATCAATAGCATAATTTTCCAAGGATTATTATTACAGATTTTCTTTTCAGACAGACATTATTATTTCAGTATAGACATCCACAGTGACTTCAATTTCAGAACTTTGTGTGCACTTTTCTTTATCATGATAAAAACAAAATAAATTACAAATATTTTAAATTAAAATATGACAAAATCGCCATCTCCTTTTTTTAATGTAATATAAAAACCACGTGCTGCCCACGCATGGATGTGATAAGAAAATGCCTTGCAACCCGATTGAAATTGATCGCTTTTTTACCCGTCGAGATGAATAAATAAATGAATCGCATTTTACCAGGCATAAGCAAGTCAACGCATATAAATATGCTATAAAAAAGCCGACATAGATTTATTAATAAAAAAACTTCTTGCTTTTACAAAACATCCTTACCTCTGAAGGTTTCAGACGAATATGTAAAATGACGTCAGAGTTCTATGTTAGGTGCTACTAATATCCTCAGGTGTGAATGGAACAAATAAATACCGTAAAATACGCCAAGTGCACTAGATATACTATGCTACTAATATCTTCAAGTGTGAATGGAACCAGTACATGTAAATACCGTAAAATACTCCAAATGCATTAGGTGCATTATCGACCAGACCAGATCACAAATATTTATTTCACTTTGATAAATATATTTAACCTGAAGAGTTTAAATTCCATTAGTCAATATTTGTGTTTACTATAATTAAACTTCACCTTTCAACGAGTGTCATATTTTCAAATCAATAAAACTGCAGTTATTCACAGTGGTAATAATGACAATCCTTTAGTACATCTTTTTGCATCTTATAAAAAAAACAGTTTTCCTGTGGGATGCATTTTTTGCGCAGAATGAATCTGTATCATCTGTCAATAGTAAATTACAACACTGAAAAAGATCTACTGATCAATGAAATAAACGCAATAAATTGATAGACGGAGATATGTTGCCCTAAAGCAAGGGGAGTAGGATAATCAGGGATCAACAAAATACTAGTAGTTAGTCTAGCACTTAGTAAATAATCACAATGTAGGTTTATGCACTTGCCATTATCAATGCACTCCCATTTGTAACTATCGTTATACAGAAAAAAAACAACTTCATAGTGCCTGAGAATATGGAGTATTCCCTTACATTCCCTCATACATTCGCCTCTCTTGTCTTTGAAGAACATGTGATGTAAAAAGATATGGCATTTTTTTTTTTTTAGTTTTATTTATCTTTTAATTAAATGTCTCCCCGACTTTTTAAAAACCATGAAAGTACTTTTTGTATCATGCATTAAAATTCTTGATTGATTTTTTTATTCAAGTTGACTTATCAATAACATTATTTACAGTACTTAATTATCATAGATAAATAGTGGGGATACCCCCTACAATATCAATAAAGCTCTTTCCAGTACCAGAACACTTGACACAGTGTAAATAAGCTCTTTTATTTGTAGGGACATGTTTTGTGGTCTGTGGAAAATTAATTGTTTTGTGGGGATTTGAATGCCTGGTTGAAATGTTGAGTTGTTATGTATTTGAAATTGTACATTTCGTGGAGGAGATTAATTCGTGGGTCTCTACATACCATTAAATGAACGAAAATTACCCCCCCCCCCCCCACACACACACACAGGAGATTTCACAGAATAGAATATCCCAAAATATTATTTGACAAGGTAATTTGTCATCTGTTTTTATACTTTTATTACACTAGACGTTTGCATATATTATATATGAACTTATTTTTTTTCCAAAAGGGACATGAAGCCTAGTAGATGGATATCAAAGTCTATGGATCTCTGTATATCTCTTATGAAGGTGAATTGAAATTTGAAGCGTTTAGCATTAAAGTAGAATAATTTACATATAAACACTTTTTTCCTGCATTTGTCACATTTTTTTTTTTCATTTCCCGCCTTTGAGTGTCATTTCTTGAGCAGATCTCAACTAAATATAACAAGTCAACTATACAAATAACGAGACTTTTCCGTTTATACATATATGTCAAAGCAGATTCGGTGATATTTAAAAATGGGCCATCCAGTACCTTTTTCACACGCAATTTAAAAACTACAGATATTATTCAAACCCAGAAAAATTCAATCAGTCAAATTCATGAGAAGTTAAGTTCATATTCATTTTTGTCCTGAAATGTAGTGATCAAATTTCCTCTGGTATTCACGCCCTTTCTCACTTTTTCCTATCCAATAATACAATTTTGCAACCAATTCATACATTTCTGGAAACTCCTTTGAGAGTGTCGCAATCTCAGGCATATAGGTAGATATAGGATATACACATCCATCCAAAAGAGAGATATGGTATGCATGTGTGTAAAATTGAAATAATCTCCATTTAAGGTTTCTCGTCATAGTTTCTTGCTGTTTAATTATCTCCTTCCGTAGTTCAGAGTCCTCTACATCTTCAGTATTGAAGGATTCGTCGGAAATAGCACGGCCAAGGCAACGAATGGCTGTATCAACGGCAAGAGTGGCTAAACTTACATTTTCCTTTCTATACTGGGATAAACTCAGGTCATAGAAAAAAGAAGCTAACAGAGAGTGGTTTCGTGTTTTCTCTGTCGGTATTCTTATCCAAGCTAATTTAAAGTCAACTTTCCAAGGAACCATTTCACTGACAATTTTGAAATTTTTATTTGAAGAACGTGCAAAGACATCAGTGCCATTGTTCATATCAAACAACTGACGCAAAATTCCTCTTGAATGTCTTCATACGCTTCCCGAATTAATCGGTATGCCAAGGAGTAAAATCCAAGCCGACAAAAGAATTTTGAAACTCGGAAAGTAGCCGGTAGGAATGTTTTTTGATAAACTTCACTGTAGTCTCTAGAGATTGACAGAGCTTTGCATTCATTTAAAATTTGTCTATTTAGATTTCCACTAAAGATGTATCCGTGTCTATCTGCAAGAAAGCTAATAACCATCGTTGGAAAAAGACGAATTGCCTCAATGTACATACAGATGGTTTCTATTTCATCATTAGTAAAATGATCTATAATGTTATTTGATGATACGAAATAATGTGGAAAATATTTTCTTTTCAAATACATAATCAGCAAAGAAACTGAATATAAAATGCATCCAGCAAGATTTGTCTTCCATTGCTGTTGAGGAATTTCCTCACATGCGTATAGAAAAACTGAGAGGATATGCTTGCTTTTGAGTCCTTTTGATACGCCTCTGGTAAACTCTTGGATCATGATTTTAAGAACATGATATCCATGAATCTGAAAGTTGTCTAAGGCTTCCCAAAAAATGATAAAATTTGCCGCAGAAAAATCTAATTTCCATTCAATATCAGGATGGATACTTGCAGGGTGGTTCTTTGGGATCAATGTACACGTCCCAATCGTATGAATTTTGGATATAATGTACCGAGATGGCCAATCAAATTTTCGTTTACGTTGAACCCATTCTTTTGCAACTGTAGGAAATGTAAAGCAAACAAATCCAACATAACATTGTCGTATACAAGGAGGAAGTATAATGTCTACAGGCAGTTCCTGTTTCGTAAGGAACACTTTACCATTGAGTTCAGGAACTCTTTTTGTTGCCCAGGTCGTTTGAGTTTCCAAAGACCACAACCGACAATAACCTGGATGTGTAGCGCTACAATCGGCATGCAAAACAGACATTGAGTCTCTTTGACCAGATCCAGTGGGTTGGAATTCTATGAACCAGTCAAGCTGTACCGCAACTACAGAAGGATCTCTGGTCATAAATCTGGATTGATATTTAAATTTTTTTCTTTCTTGGGAACAGTCTTCTAAAGCGACGTTGTCTCCAGTGGCAAATGTTCCAATATATTGAAACACTTGATTTTCAATTTTTACAACCCCACTCATTTTTGAGTACCCTATAATTAATTCTTTCGGAAAAGTAAGCTGAATTATAAATCCAAGAAGCGGAAGTGGTATTCCAGTCAAAATGTCGACATATAACGGATCTTCAAAGAGACACTGAAGTGAATCTGAAACAACAATGGAATATGAAAATACAAACAAGAAGTTGAATACACATTTTCGAATTGCAGTAAGCAAGTCATAAGATATATATTATTAAAATGTTAAATATAAGTTGATGTTAAAAGGATTTCAACAACCCTTTTTAAAGTCAGCTTTTCACAAATTTACGTTTGTTCAATGACACTGTTTGTTAACACAACCTATCGTTGGAACATTTTTTGTCTGACCTGTTTCATACCAATTGCCAGGTCATTGTTTTTATACTAAATTTATACTAAACGGAGTACGCTGTCTACCTAATTAATACATAGGGCTCACGGCGGATGTGACCGGTCAACCGGGGATATTTACTCTTCCTACGCACCTGTTTCCACCTCTAGTCTTTCTAGGAATCTTTGGTTTTGTCCTGTTAACGATAAGTTATGTTTACTGGATTTACAGAGTTAATAACTGTTTGTCATCTTCAAATTGTACACTACGGTAATTGTGTAGAACTTTTGTATGTAGACTGTGTAGAAACTTTTGTACGTAGAGTGGTTACTACAAAAAAAATCCTTCATGCAATTTCAGCTTTTCGTAAATTCAAGCACATTACTCGTGTATGATATTTAACCTTATTATTTAGTATGTGATAAAATATTCTGGCTTTTTTTATTTCATTTTAGTTTATTTTTTTTTTTTATTTATTTATTTTTTTTTTTTTGGGGGGGGGGGGGGGAGGGGGGAAAGATGAAATGAAAAAAAATGCTTGCATGTTCATTTTTCGGACAAAATTGGTCATCATTAAAACGATTGAATGATAAATGTATACAAAATCATTTGAATGCTTACAATTTTCCTAGCCTGATTAAAAGGAGTGCAATTCACGACAAATACTTTATTTGTCTTACCATTTGATTCCTCGTTTTGGAGTTCGTCTAAACCAAATGAGTTGATCATAGAGAAATAACTGTTCTCCAGTTGAATACGTGTATTTGAGTTTTCTCCAGCCATCTGTTCCGAAAATTTCCCCCCTTTCAATAATGATGAAAACAACTCATTTAACCCGGTGTCCAGAATATTCTCGTGAATACCTATTTTCTTTAATCTCTCCAGTGTATTCTCTTGAATTCTATTTTTGGAATATTTGTTTGTACAGAAAAGTGCTCGATGAAGAAGTGCTCCTGAAAAAAAAGTTAAATTCATTTTAGTCCAACTGCTACGAAAGACTTTTTATATTCTTTTAATTAATATATTGAACTCTATGTTAGATACGTACTGTATGGCCACATTTTCTCCCATTTCCTGGGACGAAGGCTGACATAGTGGAATTCTCCTAGATGCCCAAGATAAATAGTCAACACTCGGAATGAAACATCTTTCCTAGAAGATTTTACTTCAGTGTGTCGAATATCATCTTTGAAAATATTAAACACAATAGCTTCTAGATGAAGAGCATCAACAATTGCTTTCAACATTATATGATCACTCCATTCTGTCGGGTTCGACATTCTTGTAAGGTATTCTACCCAGGTTTCAGTACTAAGGAATGATTTTATTGGACAACCATCTTCCTGCCGAGGATGGTCTCTTAAATACCTTAAAGGAGACAACAAATAAAAACATTTCAAAATCATCAATAATATTGGATGTGTAATTCAACACTCATCTTAATATTAGATAATGAATACATGCGTCTAATGTGAGTGTAGCAATAACATTACAAAATTATTTACATTAACTTTGTAAGTATATAAAGGTATAGCTAAGATTTCTCTTACTCAACAGCCATGTGTCTAAGGGTGTCCGCTGTATGTCCAAAATGACCATTTATTGTTAGCTGGTCAGCAATTGATCGGAACATACAGCTGCCATCGGTTTTCCCAATGCAGACCTCAAAATCATTATCAGCTGCAAATTTCCGGATTGATCTCATGAAAACCGGCATATTCATGTATTGCTCAACACCTTGGCCTAAGAAGTTATAATTTTGTAACAATTGAAATAACGCTAAGGTTCAAATCAAAGCAGTGTTATATCAATTTTCATGGGTTTTGAGCTAATGTAGCACAGAAATCTGTTGCTGACAGTATTAATTTTGATTGCCTTGATCGAAACCCACTTACTGTATCTGCCATCAGCGTGTGATGTATTGTAGTGGCCATATCCTTCGTATGCGAATTGACCTTTGTCGTCCCTCATTAGACGTCTATTACAGGACAACTGGTATTCGTCATCACTATCAAAGTAGTCTGTAGCATCGCCTTCATCGTCAGAGAGATCATCACCTTCCTTCGACGAATCATGAGATTTTTGTAATTCTTCTTGTCTAAGGTACACTTGGTTGGATTCATCAGAAAATTGTGCATAATTTGTTTCAGACACTTTATCTTCTTGCGATTTGAATGGATCATTTTCGAAGAATTCTGCTTCTTTTAAATTATTTCTAAGAACCTCTTCATCATTATCAATTTCTTCTTTTTCTTCATATGTTCTCTTTGCCCAAATGTCATTTAAGAACCTGCATGATTTTTCGGTCGATTTTTCAAACAAATTGGCAACACACAGTGTAACAGAAGAATTTTGTACATTATCTTTGTCAGATCCATCCATTCTTTTTCCTTCACTTCATTGCAAAAATATGTTCAAAATATCTTTACTGATAAAGGCAAATTTCCTTTTCAAAAAAAAAGGACGGAAACAAAAAAGTCTGTGGCGTTATTTATATAAATTCTAGTTTCCTCCTTTGTCTATATTTTTAGTTAAGGATGGAGTCTTTCAGTTTTTCAACCAAATCGAGAATTGAAAATAGATCTCGTTTCATTTTAGTCGCTTCAATCAATACACAGTTAAGACCTTGCCCTCTTCCCTTACATGTACAGTTGTATCATTTGATAATCGGAATATCCATGTAAATCTATTTTAAAAAGGAATCATGGTTGTCTTAGATTGTGGTCTAATAAAAGTCTTCGCTATTTATTAAATAATACAACTGTTACTTTTTGTATCTTGTATATTTTTTTAAGTATATCTTTTAAGTTATAAAAGATTTATGCAATATAGGACATGCGCGTTGCACAATTTTCTCTCTAGAAGGTTCTTTTATATTAGACATTGTGGATACTCCATTTCTTTACTTATTCCTGCTAAAAATGATTATTTTTTGAATGCTCTATTATCCGCATATGTCAAAAAATTCCTCCAAATATAAAAAAAAAATTCTTTAAAAAAAGAAGGTGTTTCCCAATATAAGTGGAGTGCAAATTATATCCTTAAATTAAAAAAAATTTAAATTAACAGAAATTTCGGGTAAAATTACTTGTTTGTGTGCTTTACACCTATACAAGAGTACTTCACTTTTGGAAGGCTGCAAATTCAGAACCTGTATAATCCACACTTATGGTTATTACACAGCGAGGAAACGTTTTGCCAGTGCTGTATATGATTTACATGTATATATTTGCATCGATTAACGCGGTCTCTTTCAATTGTCCCGCAAAGAGATTCGATACCGCAACGTAAGGACTAACTCCTTACATCGCGAATCTAGAACGAGACGGCACCTTTGATCAAACCACTGCCACAAAAATAAAACATTTCGATTATACGTTATCTGATAAGACTACATTAGTTATTGATAATGAAATTCAGTATTTTCAAAAAGACTGTTTCGAAGTAAAAAATGAATATATATTTTCTTGTTAAACATAAATACACGCAAAAACTCTTTTTTAAGAACTCTGGTTGCTTTAAGCACTATTTCCCCCAACTAATCCCCTATCTTGTTGTTGTGAAATGGAAGATGGATAATTTCCCGCGCTTAATTTCTCTTTGTTTCTTGCCAGACGAATATCATAACAAAATCTATCAATCTGAAGATCAGTATTTCTTGTCTCTATATCCATTCCTCAGCTTTTTTTTTCAATCCGTAACATGTCGCCTTTGTCACCTCAGACGAAGAAGGCGAAACTTTCGATTCTCTATCTATATTATCATGATGAAGCAGCCTTGGATTGTCTTCGTCTATAAATAGTTCCTAAGACGCGTTTAGATGACTGACACTACTACAGCGGCTACGAAATTGTCCATGATGGTACTCTTTATAACTTGAAGGTCGGGATCTCGGCACAGATCGCCAACCCAAACTCATATCTACCCATCTTGAGTGAGATTTCCAGATGACTGAGATACTGTCTTACAGCTCTGATGTCAATGTGACCTCCACCTTTTTATCGAGAAAAGAAAAAAAAAATATTATCGAGCAGCCTACTTGTTGATTCCATCTTTCAAAATGAAGCTAAAGATTACAGGTTGTTACATGTATCACACAATTAGCATGTGACTTCTACGTTATTCTCTGATGCAAATTTTATTTAAAAGAAGTCCAATGACTTACTTTACTAAGTACAGTCAGAGTGCGTGAAACTTTTTTTTAGAAATGCTTACCCATTAAAGATATAGGGGGAAATGGATTAAAAATCAAAATATCTAAATTCGGCAACAAAATTTACAATGTAAATACAAATGTAACGTCGCCGTAGCGTTCAAAGAGGGATAACTCTAAATTTTCAATCCTCGAAATAAAATACTCTTAAGTTCGTTTAAAAGTTTTTTTTACACTATTTACACATAATATTAAAATCACAACAACATCCAAGAATAACACATAAATTTTCCACAACATTTTCACAATATGTTAAACGTATATCCTATATGTCAACTCCTTTACTTCTCTACTACCAGTCTCTCTGTCTGAAAATATCCCCCCCCCCCCTATATATATCATTGGGGCATTGCTCGCGAGGAGCAATGCGTTTTGACCATTACATAATAATTTAGCATTGCTCGCGAGAAGCAATGTTATGTAAACAACTGACTATCTAAATATATAATAACGGAATCAAATATAACAAACATAATGAAATAATTAAATATCGTTACACAAACTTCCCTGTATGCAAAAATCATGACTCATTGCAAATTCTTTTTCTAAGACTTGTCAAATTTACATACTGATTTTCAATTAGATATTATAGTTCATCAAACGTTGGTTAAAAGGAATAACATCAAAGAATTTCGCAAATTATAATGGAACAGTAACAAAACAGTGAGGTAAATAAAAATGCTTATTTTGGAAGGTAATACTGTAAGTGAAATTTAACTCAAGTCCGATGATGAGAAACCAAGCAAAAATCACTTTTATCAAGGATAATAACGGACAAAAATTCACCTCTGAAATACAAATCTTTGATATCAACATTGCCATTCAGAGTCAAGGATTCAATAAAATAAAAGTATTTGACATGTACACTTAAACAATGAATGCTTTGACAGCAAGTTCTTACTAAACTAATGGTAATGTATGTTAGTTGCCATCGTCACAACGGGCAGACACAGAATGCAAGTATGTGGATGAGGAAAATTCTCTGTTTCTTAATATGCATGTAGGACAAGACCAATTACATATGTCAAACTACAGTGTGATGCCCTGAATAAAATGTAGGGACAATCTAATAGATTCTGAGTAATATTATAGTTCGTGTCGACTGTATCAAGCGATTGTGCCAAGCATTAAAATATGTTGGATTAAAAATACCGTATCTGAAATTTGCTTTAGCAATCTGCATTTATTTCAGATTATAATAGTTTGTTATTATATATAACAGCTTCTGTTAAAAAGTGAATTCGCAGGATACTATTTTGGGCTTTAGAAACACTACATCAAAGTTTCCATAAAAATTTTAGGGTATGAGTGGTTTTCTCAACAAACAAAAAAAAATCATATACGAGGTGTTGATATTTCACGATTTTTGATATTTTCACTCATGCTTCGCACGAGTGAAAATATAAAAAAATCCTGTCCCGCTCGTGAAATAAATTCCATATCCAATTACAAAATATTGAATATCCTCAATTTACATTATATAAGATTTTCAAGAAACTTCCGAAGTAATGAATAAGGCTAATAAGAGAGAAAAATCATTCTGAATGGAAGTCGTATTGAAATACAATTACGTAATCTATCAGAAGCAATTTCAAGCATACTCAAAAAAGGGAATTAAAGGGAAAGAATTCAAACTGAAATGGAGTTGTTACTGTGTCTGACTTGATAGGATATGGTCATGGTGCTGTAGTGGTAACAGAGTGTGGAGGAATACATCGCCTCTCCTACACAAGACCTTCATCAGAATTACCATTAGGGCCACAAGGAATCTGTACAGACCTACTGTCACACATCCTTGTGTGTGATGTTATAATAAAACACCGTACATATGACTGACAAACACGGTCAATTCCTGTCACTGATAGGGACACAACAACAAGCCACAGACGAACCATATAGCTTGAGTTATGACGACAAGCCTCAAACTGTCTGGATTGGATCATTCTACAACAACAAAGTATGTGTATACAGATATAAAGGGAGACAGGACTACCTTACCTAAAATTGTAATTAGTTAATTAGATACATTTTTAGTTAAATATAAACGAAACTACCTGACATATAATTTTAAGATGATGATAAAAAAAGGCATAAAGACGCAGAATTACTAGTATATGGCAGGTAATAGTAATTATCTGATTAGAAACTTGTATGTATACATACATGCAAACACAGGACTCTCCGACGTGTAATTTTTATCATTTAATAATTATGCAAATTGTCAACATGTGCACGGGTAATATCGTCGAACAATGTGAGTAGCGGTTAGTGAAACTGATACTCGGTTACCAGGATAAATATAATTTTATAGGTTAAATGAAGTGAAATGGGTTTTTTTATTATTTATAAATGAAAACTAACATTTATATACCGTTTTTTAACATTGGAGTTGATCTAACGTTTCACAAATACGTTCGATTTTTTTATTACACTTAATTTTTACATTTAATCTAAATGACTTTGATCACCAAGGGTATGGTTACTGAAAATTGCATTAACTGTCATACTGTTATTGAAGATGAAATTATCATTTATTCTTATATGTACGAAGGTTGTTAGAAAAGTTTACGGACAAGGTCTATTGTGCAATGTTGTAAGCACACCTCTTGAACTCGGCGGATAAAAACTATACGTAAGCAGAGATATAGTGTTTTCCGCAAAAACCATTGTGACGTCACAACAGTTGAACATAAAAAAAAAAAGCCCGTGAGTGATATCCACCGGATAAAGGGGTTAACATGTGATATTCATACATAGCTTATATCGGGTCTGTACAGCTAACGGAAAATGCAAAGTTATATTACGGACAAACATATAGATCTCTGTCTTTAACGAATCGTGTTCAGCTTTAAGAGACCTGACATTTTGTACACTAGAGTATCACATGATAAACAAGTGGTTTAAATGACCTTCCTCTCAGGAATGAAATATTGCTACTTGGACTCTGAACTTCATATTACAGCATCGAGGGCACTGCCTCAATAAACAGTATACATGTAAGTACGAACATTTTGTTTTTTTTCTCTTCTCTTCATAATAAAACCAAACTTACATAATTATTTATTATATTGCTATGACAGTGTTGCTAAATGTACTGAAATTATATTATGAATGATAAATTTAAGTCTGAATGTGACAGGTTTCGTGTTAATTTTTTTTTTCTGTGTAGCCCGATGTTCACCTTAATAAACACGACGTGTCCGTATGCTAAGTGGGTCCAGACTGCCAGGAAGTTATGCCCTGACCCAAATAAATATCACTGTTTGAACGATGAATTTGGTCGACCTGGGTGGCTATGCGCTGATCCAATATGGGTGGAAGGCGGTAATGTGCTGAAAATATATATTATCAATTTGAATTTTAGAAATGTAACTGAAGACTATAATATTTCTTCTACATAATGCATATCCCAATATAAAAAAAATGAGATCATCAATTTGACCGCACTATAGAATTTACTTTGAGGGTCTGATGTTAAAAAATAAACATAGTTATAAAAATATTCATTAAAAATGCGTGTACATATACTTAATGTAAAAGTTTTCATTTCGATCGTAGGACGATGTCCAGAATTTAATACCATCGCAAAGAAATTGGATACAGTTTCATGTGAGGGAGAAAACTGTCCAGACACAGTTTTTCAGTCGTCATTTGTTCATTTATGTGAGTATATTGTACGAAAATTACGCAATCTATACAATTATGTATAGTATTCAAAACCATTTTTTCGGTGTTTCACTGCAACATCTATATTTTTAGCGAAAATAATGCAATGCTACATGTAGCAGATATTTTAAATTTTAACTATTTTAAAGTTTTTTTATGTAAATAAAGCATACGTGTTTTAAGTACAGTGTATTTACAGTGTTTCATCGTTTCATATCTATGGAAAGTAAAAATTTAAACGTACTTCTCAATAAAAGTAAGAAATTTCCCATGTTTTCCTTAAGCAAAAGATATCTTAAAAAGTAGCATTGATCAAATTGGCAGGTTCTGATTTGAATGTTGGTACTGCTGATCAAAACTTGGAAGCAATACTGATTATTTGCTGACTCGTTTGCTTAATATATTTACATAATTTTATATAATAGTGATTTAATATAATGATTTCCTTTGATACTGAAACATAACAGAGCAGGTTCCGATTTTTTAATTATATTTTTTCAGATTTGAGTTGTAGAGGAGAAGGAGTTGAAAAGTAAGTTATAATTTAAATGTGCTATCCATCCGAGTTTTGGTTCTCCACCTTAATTCTTTCTTTCATACATTTCTTTTATACTTGCCCAAAAATTGAAAATAAATATAATAAAAACTAAAGAAATGTGACGTCAATTTAACATCTGAGAAAATAAACATATATTGTATATGAATACATGTTAATGGACCAGGACAACATCTTCAAACTTTGACCTTACAACTGAAGCCGTTCCGTTAGATAGTCCTGCATCTATAGGAATTACAGTCGGTATCATCGCTGGAGTAGTTTTAATCGCCATTGCTGTTGTTGCTCTGTGTCATCTTTTAAGAAGTAAGTGATAACTAATTTGGAATATTCATACAATCAAATATTTATATACATTCAATATACAGCAGAAAAAATTACACGGAGAGTGTATAACGTTTACATTGATGCATCTTGTAAATAAGGAGCAATTGCATTTCCTATATGGATTCCTTATGTATGTAAATTTAAATTATATAAATGTCACATAGTGAACTTTCTACAAAGCAAACCCAAACAAAACTATGTTTATTTTAGTTAACTTTAGTTTACAATAGTGTCAGTTTTTTCTTTAGTATATCAAACTTTTACTTTTCTTTTCTCTTGTGATCATGGGTGACGTGGTTCGTTTTTCACCAAATCTTTTCTTAACAAATGTCTATACCAATTCTATTCAGAAATTTACAAGATAAATATAAATCTCTATTTAAACATTTACTTTAGAGTTTCTGTTGTGTACGACCCACGGTAAATTTGGTCATAAGGAATTCCTTGGGACACACATTATAGTTTCTTAGATTAGTTTCTTAATTTCTTTATATTCATATACGAAAGTGTTACGATAAGTGAGTTACGGAAATTTGATAAGGACCTTAAATGTCCTTAGAACTGAGTTTTACCTATACAAAATATCTACTAAATGGGTTATTCTTTGAAAGAGGGTGTTGCAGAAACTCGCGATTATTCCCTATATCGAGAAGGACATTTGAATACCCACGACGCCTTTGTGTTCACGGCAGGTTTTTCCAGCTTGATATAGCAAAACACTTCACATTTTACATTTATTTCATGCATAGATTTTCCTAACATAGGAACCGATCGGCGACCTCTTAGTGAAAGTTAACCTTTTTATTTATTTTTACATGCATGTGTCAATATTGCCGTTTTGTACGAGAAAGGTTTGAACAATAAAATGCACATGCAATGGCCAGTGCACCTTGCACAGCATTTTTTAAGATATACGGTAGACAACGTCCGTGAGTATTTTTTAAATAAATAAAACTGTGTTCCATAATCACACTGTTTATGCTACATCCAAGACATTCCATTTGTTTCAAATCAAATCTTGGCCACTAAATAACAGACCAAAAATGAATCAAAATGAGTAAACTATGTAAAAAAATAAATTATTTAAAACAATACTTTATTTTCCAAGACATCGCCTTTCAACTAAATAATAGCATTATATCATTAGTTTTAGGTCACAGCTAGTATCAAGTAAGACAATTTAAATCTGCATGCGTTTAAAATATAACTCATTAACTTCTTGACATTCTCTCTCTCACTCTCTCTCTCTTTCCCTCGCTCTCCTAAAATAGATATTTTATTTCACTTCCATACATGAAAAAAGTGAAGAAAAAAAAATGCAAAAAACGACCCATTCCAGGATTCGAACCCATTCTCAGGTAAAATAATATTCGCTAGGAGTCCACCAGCATAACCACTAGACCATTTCTGACACTATTTTTCTGTGCGTTATTTTATGTACACGTTTTGCATTTCGTATGGATAATGTTTTTATTCAATTTTTGTGTTTTCAAAAATATGCCTCTTCGAAACAAAAATCGAAAATGACAGTTTTGAAGAAAATTCCTGCCTCTTTGTGCATATATCAAATTTATTCTGTTTCAAAGAGGCAATTTTTCAGAACAACGGGGATTCCCTATTTAAAAAACAGAAAATCGGATATATTTTGATGTGTGACTAATTTACACTTCATTTAATGGCAAATTGGAAGTCAATATGCAGCTTCCAAATGTTGTGCTACATTTAGCTGTATATACCGTTGTATCTGAAAAATATTAACATCGATTTCAGTGACTTAAAATTCTTCTTTTAATCTGCTACACATTTAGGGAAAATAACAATTTTTTTTCATTTTGGCTGCAGTCTCCACCTCACCTTACAAAAGTGTCTGAATGATAAAAATCATCATCTTTTCTTCATGTTCGAATCTTTATTTGTTCTTATATACTTAAAAATTAATGTTAACATTTTTAGGGAGACGACAAAACAAAAAAGACTCAGAAGCAGGTTTAGCAATGTTAGCTACGCCTGAACCAAACGATGGAAGGTCATATTCTCGCGCACAAAGAGCACTTCGCACGGAGAGATTTGTCGTCATAACGGGAATACAAGGATCCGGGAAAACATTTCTAGCTAAGCGACTTTGCAACGAATGGTTTCAAGAAGAAAAGTGTATTTGGATAACTGACCCGCAACATTTTCAAATTCTTTTAGATTTCAATAGTGTTTTTGTTCTTGATGATTTATTCCATGAACTACAGTCAGAGGACCAAGTGAGAGAAATGAAGGCAAATATCGATAAATTGTATGAAAATGTCGTTGTCAAACGTAATGGGAAAATAATTCTAACAGTTACAAGCTTAATTCTTAGAAGACTTGTATCTGTTTTTGAGGAAAGGAAGTATAAAAATATAATTGATCTCGATGAACTGTCTAAAGAGGATCGAGAAGATATATTACAATTCCATACGAAACTAAATAAAATGTTAGATGATACTTCAAAAATAGATGATACTTCTAAAAGTCAAAACTCATCAACTGTCATCAGAGATACTGATTTTCAACGGATGATTGAATATAACTCTGAAGGAACTTTTGATTATCTTGTCGAAAAAAGGGGAATGGGGTATTCAGCAGCTATGGCTTTGTGCTGTATGTTTAATACAGACAATCAGAAAGAATTCGATGCAAAATGTGGAAGGTATGTGAAATCTCCTGTCGCGTGGTTGCGACAAGATCTGAAAGAAATGTTCAACGAAAATAACATTGAAAGGAAAAGAGAAGCAATTGCTCTCTCTTTACTTGCTCTCCATGGTGGTCAATTTAAGTTAAGTGACTTGAACACGGCATTGATGGATAAACTAATGGAACTTGAAAATGTTAAACATGAGGAGGAAGGCTTTTTAATTCAAGCCTTTAATAACCAAAAAAGGAAATACGTCTATGAAAATGATGGTGTATATTCCTTTCAAGTACCAGTTGTCATGAAATTCTTATTCAGAATTATTTGTGAAAGGCATACGGAACTTTTAGAGTTTTGTGAAAAAGATTTGTGTAAACGACGAGTTTGTTTTTCCTCATTATTTCCAACTGATATCAAAGGAGATTATGCAAAATCATTTGTAAGCCTATCGTATATGAAAATGCTTGAAATTGATGATTGGTTTAGCAAGGAGAACCTGGCTAGTTAATGTCTTTCCACCTTGTATCAGTTATATTGTTTTCTCCCCACCGTTCGTCACACTTTCTTATTGTAGCATTGCTTGTCTCTGATATTTGACATAGAGCCTCATAATTCTTGTTGTATATGATTAATCATATCTTTAAACTGTGCAATACAGTACTGACATTATGATTATGGTCGCCGAAGCAAAATAATGTGTTGCTAAAAAATTGTTTTTCGAAAACTGAAACTCTTTAATTCCCACTAGAGTTGGTTATTTTGTATTACTGGTCATGTTATATTGATGTACAATATAGTTTCAGAAAATTGATCATTGTTCTAAGGCTTCGCAGGGGTACATGTAAAAGATTGTTGTCCATTAATAATATAAATTGTAATGTCAATGTGCATATGTGCAATAAGATTTTGGATGCTGCAAGTACCCACATACCAGAAGTTTATCAGGTTAAATTCGTTTTGTACGTCTAGTCTCATGTAATTTAAGTTCTAGATGGCCAATATTTTCTGTATCAGATATCAAAACAACTTTTTAAGGCGATTCATTTCCTCAAATATAGAATACCTACATTCACCACAATTTCATGGATGCTACATGTACAATACTGTAGCTTTTTTTGGTCATATTTTACACGCTGCATATGACCTTTACTTTTGATTGGGTGAATAGAATTTTTAAAGTACTTTCAGTCAATTCTTCTCTGTTAAGCGATCGAGTACAAAGATTATTGGACACATGTAATGCCAGTAACGATGCATGTTAATATTTCTTGATTTCGGAAATGCTACATTTAATATACATTTACCGAATAAATGATCAGTTCAAGCGACAAAAGAATGTTAATTTACACAAAGAATGTTTCCCTAGGGCATTTCAAACCTGAACTCAAGTTAAGCTGATTCCTTTAGAGAACAAAATTGTCAAAACATGTATTGTGCTATTACAAATAAAATGAATACAAAACACATTTCCTGCCTTTTATATTGGATTTTTAATTAATAGGCGTGTATCATGTACATTTAACCATGTAAAAAAGAAAGAGAACAAACAGTCAAATAACATTTTCTGAATTGTTTTTACAACGAAATATTCACTTACTGAGTATTAAGGATTTCTACATTTACGTTTGATCGTTCAAAATTATTAACAAAAGCTAATTCAGAGACTTTGTGTCCCCCGCTTAAGGAGAAAAAAGAGTGGAAGAACTGAAAAAAAAAATATGCAGATGGAAAAAGAAAAATGGTTAGCCATGACCTTTCAGTTTTTGTACTTAAAGCAAATAAGGGTCGTTTTATTGTAGGAAATTCATGCATATGACATAATGTTACATTGGAAAAGCTTACTGAGCACTTAAGTTATTACCTGAAATGTGCAAAATATATTAAGAACTGAGTACATCGGCCCTGTGTAATCGGCCCTGTAAAATCGGCAACAATTATACACACGTTCCCTGTGTGTAAAAGGGTATCAATTTTCCTCACCTAAGTTGCCCTTTTATAAATATAACGTTCAGAACCGGTCTAATATTCCGGATTTCCCCTATTGTGGGCGTTTTTCTCCAGTAATGTCTGCAAAAATTTGCAGAAAGAGCAATTCTATACCTCAATTTTTAATATCAGATGAAAAAATGACCTTGTAAAAGTACGGCCACAGCCGTTTTTACCAAAAAAATGTAGTTGGAAATATTGAATTTTATGAATAGACGTCACTTTTTCTCCACAATAAAATCCACATTTTTTTTTTTTTGGAAAATTAGTTTGGATCTCTGTATCTAAAGGTTTTAATACCTTTTAAATTCAATTCTTCATTTGAAAAATAATTAACTGCAAAATATGCAATTGAAGATTATACAGTTTATTACATACATGTATAAACCTTTCTGTATGAAATTTATTATGGACGATATTACATGTAAATTAATGAAGCAGTAAATTGAAAACATGACGTCACAATGATCAATCATGTTGAAAGATTTTCTAGAACACAACTTAAAACAAACGGTCTTCATAACTTTGAACATTTTTAGTCAGTATTTACAGTAGGGATGGCAAGGAATATTCGAACATTCGAATATTCATTCGATGAGTTGATATTCGAATATGAATTTAAGATTCGAATATTCGGTGTTTTTCAGATATCATAAAAAGAAGTACTGTGATTAATAAATTTTAATTAGAACAGTGCTGAAATTATCCCTGTTAAATTTACTAGCGATCAATTTCGATCGACTGATTTCTTTCACTACTTTCTTATCTTATAAATCTTCTAAATTACATGTATTTTGTTTTGAGTAAGGTGTTTAAAGAATTGTACAATAATGCTTTATGTATAATACAAAACGTACTTTCATAGCTTTTATTAGTTATAGATACGATCGGATCTAGAATCGAGGACAATAAATGAAATCTAAGAATATCTAAAAGGCGTGAAGAGTATACTTATCAAAATAAAATTAATTGATCATTGAATGAATGTCCGATAAAATTAATCCGTAATTAATATTGTAAAAGGCTTAATTTCAGAATAGATGTGTAAATTTCTTGATTATCACGGGTTGTACATAATTTATATTCATTATCGGGAAAACAGTTAATTACCTAGGAAAATTGTCTATGGAAATATTTGTTTACATTGTATCAAAGATTATAATCATATCTCTTATAATGCAGATAATTGTAAGTTATTACACGTATTGAAATCTGAACAGTATACCGTTACGGCTATCTTGCCCTTTGTGAGACGACTGGTTCCTCAGGTGGGGCTACTACAAATACACGTTTCATTTGTTAAAATTATACTTTTCTACATTTAAATCAATTATTTATTTCAAACATTGACAAATATCAAATGGAATTTCTTATTGTACACCTACAAAAGTCTTCATACAATTTTACTTCCTATATAAGTATACATGTACCTACGAGAGTAGGATGATGCATATTTAAAATAAAACAGATTTTATTTATTTTATCGAATATTCGAATATATTCGAATACTTTCATTGAATATTCGAATGTGAATTATTGACAAAATTGACATCCCTATTTTACAGTGAAAAACAGTAATTATACGACATGAGTGGTGATGGATCATACGATCAACTTACATTGAATTACATACATGTACTTCTAGAAAAACGTTTCCCTCAATGTCTTTATCAAAGTGTTCAAGAAACATTCAATAACAATTTCTGCTTCTCAAATCCAGATCTCATTTTACAAAGAAATTATGATTCAGGCAAAAAGTCTTATCTAATGTACATGTACCTTTTATTAAGAACCATCAGCTTTCTTAAATATGCTTTATTTGTTCTCATTTTTAACTATATCACTACATGATCAAATAATGTATAAAATTGCGGAGGAAAGTGCATTGGAAAGACACCGGGGGGGGGGGGGGGGTTATAATGCAAATCATTGTTTATTAATCAGTTTTTTGTCAAGATGTATATTTTCTTAAGACTTGTTGCCAGTATGTCTCAGGCATCAGATGTCATTTTTGATTCCACATAATCATTTGTTTGTGAAAGTTCGGAAGGTTCCCGATTTTGCTAGACATATTTATAAACTTCACATGCAAGCTAGGTTACTAAGTGTATGACTTATTTTATGGACAGAAATATCTTACAATATGTCTTATACATGTATTACTTTCACAACTATAACCACATAGACTTCTATCATAAGAATTTTCTATTCATTTTACGATGAATATAGTCGCCCGCGTGGCGCAGTGGTTAGAGCGTTTGCTCTAGACTCGCTTAGTAAGGAGTTGATCCTTCGCGTGTTCGAATCCCACTGCAGGAAAAAGGGGTAGCATCTCCATATAAGTGAAAAAGTATCGAGAAGGACGTTAAACAAACAAACAAAACAAACAAACGATGAATATAAGTTCAATTCAGTGGCTGGTCTCCTTTTCACAGCAGTCATCAATGTTTGCATTTTGAGTACTTACAATGATAACAAAGGAATGACATTGTCATACTAACACGCTGACAAACCTTTTCATGATTAAATCAAGCTTCCTATACAATGTAACTCCATTTTTTCTCCCTAGTATTATGATATAAAAATATTTTATTTATAAATTCTAAATGAAATAAAAGTATACACCAACAAAAATCTAGTTAAGTTGGAACAGGAAAAAATAAGCAAATTATAGGAGAAATATATGGTCTCTTTGGTCAATTCAGGGTATGGCAAGGGGTATAACTCTATAAAGGAGCAAGTGTTCTGCGTATTGTGCTCATAAGTAACAAAATAACATCATTTTTAAAAAATTGATAACAGAACTAATAAGAAATTTTTTATGTCGCTTATTTAAAAAAATAGATACTAAATAATAAAGGGACGTACAATTGAGAATTTGTGATGTGATCTTTCTGTTACCAGTTACTCTGAATTTCGATTATTTGTATATGGAATTTTAATAGAAGGCTAGGGGAGGTACTGATAATTAGTTTATACATGTACGATTGTGTACCAGCAATCAAGTTATATCAAGAACTAGCTATAAATACATCCCTTTCTTATTTTCCGTGACTCTTTACTGACCTTTAATCGATCATTTACGAATTTCAAAGCACAACTGCATCGCATTGAAAACGGCACAATTCATGCAGATTTTCAAAGCTGACGTAGATAAACTGTGTAAATCATAGACACAATATTATAATGAAATTAAACTTCTTTTCTTTAACTTTCAGAGAATTATACCCACTGTGGTGTACTAGAGGCTTCTGGATCCGTTCCCGAGAATTTGTGTCCAATCGAAATATATTTCTCGAATTTGTCACTGTAAAAGTGGTTATTTACACTTGGGGGAAATTTACACTAGTTACGCGGTAAGCTTCGAACCGTCCGTATGGTCACAGAATTTCTAAGTTCTGGAATAATTCTAGACTTTCTAATACTGATATACCGGTCGAACCTGTCATATATTAATCGTGGTATTGAACGCACGCGAGTAGATAAATACATCACAAACAGTGATGAAAATGTTTGTTTTTTTTTTTTTTTTGTTTTTTTTTTTTTTTTTTTTTTTTTTAATTAAATTGTGCAATGAAAAATGCATCTTCGTATTAAATATCTTAAAGCAACGTCACGCAAGTAGAGTTTCAAAGCGTAATTCACATTTTCATTTCCTTTGTATGATTGTAAAGTACGTCCCTCTTAATTTCAAATAATTAGTTCAAAATGTTACACAAATTCACAGTCACTATACCAACATATCTATTGAATTAACTATTCAAACATACCTATTGAATTAATTGTCAACACCCGCCACCCAGATACAGGTAAGTAGATCCCACTTTGAAGTTTGAGCTTGCGTAAATAAATACAATGAAGCGTACACCAGTTGTTCACTCTTCACCGCTTTTGACTGTGCAGATCGCCGTTATATTTAGCAATCCAAGGAACATGCACATATCGATGACCAGAATAAATTCTTTTTGTTTTGTTTTATTTGTTTAATTTCTAATTTATTTTTTCTTATTTAGTGTAAACTTCTTGACCTTTTCAAAGGGGGACAACTATATATTAGTAACGATGGCCGCGTAAACTTTTCTCGGTAACTCGTGCGACCGTGTATATTACATCCACGCGTAATGTTTGACAGTCACAAACGCGTACTTAACAACCAGTGTAAATAACCACTTTTACAGTAAACAATGAGTAGCATGTTTGTCACTAAAATTGAATTATAAGCAATCACTATATATTGAATTCTTTTGTTCATCGATAAATGAATCTAAATCGAATTACACATTTTTTTTTTACAAAAGTCCCTGGCGATTCGGTTATTTAGATCCATTTCTCGATGAATAAACTATTTGACATACCCTGGAATCATTTTGATTCGTGGGGCTCAATGTTCCTGCATGGGCAATCAAAATATTACTTGTTCGTGGAGTCGTAATTAATTGGGTTACTCGTTTATATGGTAGATTCAATAAATCAACATGTTTACAAAATAAACGATCGTGGGGATGTAAATTGATGGGTAAGGGTGACCTACGAAATCCACGAACATTGGTCCCCCACGAACAAAAAATGATTCCCCAGTAGTCAATTTTATAATATGGTGGTGGAAATTGTATCCCGCATTTGAATATCAAATTCTGCATGGTTCCTTTGAAAGGTATCCAATTTTTCTTTACATCATGAAGCAAAATAGAAAACACATTATTTTTCAAGGTGGGAAACGCATGTTATGATAATCACGCAGGTCTGTGCAAGTTGTACAAAAAATTATCAATATAAATCTTATAACAGGTTTCCCTTTTTACATAAAAAGTGGTTGTGTGTAAGTAAGTTGGGAGATTATTCCTGGTTAGTTCCTTTGACATGAACCTTGCAGGAAACGGATTCGCTGGAATGAACAAATAACGGTGATCTATAAAAGAAATTTTCAACATCATTAAATATTCTAAAAGTTCTTTGGAGAATTTGAGAATCTACATCTGATTTTTACCTTCTAGAAAATGCAGTAGCACAGTAGGTCTGAAGTTTCTCCTTTGTAGCGCTTCTTAGCTGTTACTATTTTTGTAAGGAGTAAAGATAGTGGGATTGTAGAGTATTTGCTGGACCCAGCAATGTATCTGTTTGAAAGGATTTTTATGAAGTTTAGGAATCCAATATAGATAGGGTAGATCGAACTCACCTTAGTTGACTGGAAAGTTAAAAGAATTAAACACTGAAATGTGAATTTTGTACAGTTGTAATTTGGCGAGAATGAAAAAAAAACATAGGGTGAATTCAAAATTGTTTATTTAGAATTCAACTTACCGCAGCATAAGAGGGCTGTCCCAAAAAGTCGTACGCAATGTTTATAACTTTGAAAACATGCAACCAATACTAACCAAAATTTGCATCGCTATCATTTATTCAATGTTTCTTAAAATAATGAATTTTTAAATAAATATCTTTCATAGTAATTGCATGTATATTTTGACGATTTATAAATGCGTCGTCAAATTACTTTCGCGGCGCACAGGGATGCAATAAATATTGTTTTGAATGTAGTTCGTCCACTTCAGAAACGGAAAAAAGTTATAAAAGTGACATAACACATTAGAATGTTAGTAGAGAAGTTGTTTATGAATGGCATAAGAGACAGTTTTACCTCCGCACCAAAAACAGTTAGTCCTGATTAAGAAGTAGAGTACTGTTTGTAAAATTCAGACTGTGAGTAACATTATGGGTCACGATCGACGTCAAACTTTGTGTATGACCGCTTCGCAGCACAGTTAAGGCTGCTATAAGGAGGCGGGGCCTAATTTTTACGGGAAATGCTTACTATGACATCACACAAAAATACATGTTCTTCAAATTACCACAGAATGAAATGATACGCTATATTAAATTGTTGGATAGCTTTAAACTACATTAATACCTACTATTGCAAGTATTTTTGTCGTTGGTTAAATCCCACACAGTCATATATAAACAATTTACTGATCACAATGCACTTGTCAATGTGACGTCATATCGTAAAATTTGACGCAGTTTGTATGCAGTGAGAGGCGGATCAAGTTATATTTTTTACAATGAAAATGTGTTTTGTAATTAAATAAAATATTATTTGCAGATATGTAAGAGGCCATTAACTTGGATGCGATGTCTATTTTATGATTTTATTCATATATTTCCCGTACATTCCCTAGACAAGTGAAACTGCCGTACATTTGTATGCAGATTCATTGAAGGGTAATAGAAGGGTTCGTAATAAATCGATATATTGCAAGGGCATACCCTCAATGAATTACAACAAGCTTTTACACATAAACTCAAGAGGTATGAAGATATTTGAAAAGTGCTGCGAACCTGATGAAATCTTGCAAATGAATTAATTATATCTACATTTAATGTACTTGACAAAATATCCAACATACGGTCTAACAAATGTAATTTTAGCAATTATATAGTAGAATCTATATAGGTTCGCAGCACATTTCACAAACTACAAAGAGTGTTGAAAATAATTATAAATTAAACTTAAATTTTTAACTTGGTTATGCCCTTGCAATATTGGAATTTATAGATGACCTCAGTACTGCAGGTATATTTGCTAAAATCACGTGATTGCCACATTACGTGACAAATCTAAATAAGAAATATAAACGTTCTCAACATGTAGTTTTCAGCCACATTACATTTGTCCGATAATAGTAAAGTCCTAAAAAGAATCGCCCACCCTTATAAAGAATGTATTTTCTGTCTAAAAATTCGCCGATATTTCCATTTGGCACCTTAACTGTACTGCGTTCCTACAATGTAGTACGACTTGACCAGGACTGACATATGCATCTGATCAAGGAATACAGACAGTGGTAAATTTTAATGAGTCTCTCAGTTTAGAGAGGATTGCCAATTTTAAAAAAAAATCAATGCTTAAGAGAGAAGTGTTGAGCAAATGGGCCAGAATATTTTTTTTTAAATGTGATAATGACGTTGTAAGAGACGTAAATTACGCTTGCTTTCGTGTGCCGACGTACATTTATATGCTTTCTTTATTTTTACATTATTTTCTTATTAAATTTGTTTTATCATAAAACTTGAAATTTCTGATCAATCTTTTGTAATAAAAACTATAATTCATGTCTGTTTAATTTCAAACTTGTTTTTTTCTTTCTATTACATAGAATTGAGTATTTCAAACCGTCCGTAATCTTGACTTTCTTCTTTATTAGAGAACAAAATTCAAACTCGCAAATAAATCACAAAAAGACAGGTTACTATAACAATGAACACACAAACTGATCATAAAAGCAGATGTTGTTGCAATTATATCCAGATATACATTGAACACTGCTTCTAAATTTCTTGTTAACAAGGTTCATTCAGTGAAATTTTAGTGAATCTACAGTTTTTCCTGAAAAATGCTCATCGAATTTTCTTTGATACTCACGCCCTTTGTCATGCTTTCCTACATAAAAAAACATATCGGCAACTACTTCATACATTTCTGGAAATTCCTTCGAAAGTTCTTCAATGGCGGTCATGTATGGAAATATTGGATTCATGGTACCATTCATTGTGGAAATGTTGTAAACATGAATATAATAATTAAATAATGTAGACTTAAGATTCTGTTTCATTGTTTTCTGCTGAGTCATTATTTCCATCTGTAGTTTCGTGTCCTCAACTTCTGCAATGTCAAGCGATTCTGTAGAAATTGCGCGACAGAGGCACAGAATGGCGGTATCGATTGCAAGAGTGGCTACAGAAATATTTTCCTTCCTGTACTGAGAAAAACTTAGATCGTAGAGAAATGAAGCTATTGAGGAAAAATCTCTCGTACATTCTAGTGGTATTCCAATCCAAGATAGCTTGAAGTCAACTTTCCATGGAATCACATCACCAATTGTCTTGCAACTCTTTTTCGAATGTCGAGTCAATATGTCGGTTTCGTATTCCATGTCAAACAACCGAAGCAGTATTCCCCTTGAAACTGTTTGCTTGAATTCTTTTAATGCCTTGATAAAAAATTCAGAAAAACTTGGTCTAATGATATGCTTTTCTCTCTTTACAAGAGGAAGGAGCAGAGTTTCCTCGTAAACTTCTCTTATCATTCGGAATGCTGATTTGTAATATCCCAAACGTGAAAAGAATTTTGATACTCGCAGAGCTGCAGAAGTAAAACTTCTCTGATATTCATTTTGTAGGTCCCTAGAAATCGCAAATTCATTGCAATTGCTTAAAACATGTTTATTCAAGTTCCAACTAAAGCCGTAGCCATGTCTTTCGGCAATAAAACTAATTGCAATCGCTGGAAAAAAACGAATAGCTTCCATGTATACACATATTGTCTCGATATCTTCATCAGAATAATAATCTATGGTATTGTTTGATGATATGTAATAATGTGGAAGGAATTTTCTTTTCAAATACCTAATCAGCAATGACCATGAGTACAATATGCATCCACCAAGGTTAGACTCCCATTTTTCTTGTGGGATTTCTTCACAGGCACGCAGAAAAATTGACAGGATGTGTTTATTTTTTAAACCTTTTGGTTGGTGGATCAAAACCTCTTGCACAACAATTTTCAAAATATTAAAGCCATAAATCTGGAAAGTACTAAGTGCTTTTGAAAAAATTATGGTATTTGCCATTGAAAAATCTAATTTCCATTCTATATCAGGATGATCACTTTTAGGATGACACTTTGGAATCAAAGTACAACTCCCAATGCTTAAAATTTCATCAATGATGAAGAAAGGTGGCCAATTGAATTTGCGCTTGCGCTGAATCCATTCCTTTGCGACAACAGGGAATATTTTACAAACAAACCCAACACAGCATTTCCGTGTATTTGGAGGAAGTATCGTTTCTTTTGGCAAATCTTGCTTTGTAAGAAACAATCCGTCGTTGAGTTCTTTAACTCTTTTGGTAGCAAAAGAAGATGGTGTCTCAGCAGACCTCAACCAGCAGTAGCCTGGATGAGTAGTACTACAGTCTGCATACAAAATCAATTTTGAATCACTTTGACTAGGTCCAGCAGCTCCGAACTTTATAAACTTATCAAAGCGCACTGCAACAACAGAGGGATATATGTTCATAGCTTTCAATTGATGAAAATATTTTTTTCTTTCCAGTGACAGATCTTTTAAAGCCACATTATTGCCAGTTGCAAAGGTTCCAATAAACTGAAACATCTGTTTGTTAATCTTGATAGGATTACTTAATGTTGAACATCTTATAATGATTTCCTTAGGGAAGGTATATCTTATGATGATCCCTAGATGTGAAAGTGGTATTCCAGTCAAGCCGTCAACATATAATGGGTCTTCAATAAGACAGGCAAATGAATCTGAAAGGTAATATGCTGCTTAAATGCTATGCAACAAGAAGCCTTTCATTCAATTCCTATCAATGGTTATGTTGCGAAATACGACATATAAGTAAGCACCATTGTAGAATGTGGTCCATTAAAAAATTATCAAGGTTGTTATATTGGATACATTTAAGCACATCACACATGTGAAGAACAGTTTACTAAGTGTATTATAATAAACACATTTGATTTCACCTTCTGTGACAGAAGTGAAATTTTAAATAAAAATGAAATATGAAGATAATGAAGAGTTGTCAAGCTCAGAAGTCCATTGGAACAATACAAATTTGGAACAGAACAAACATGGACCTCTAAAAACTACAGAGGTGGAATCAGTTGTCATGGAGGAGTAAGCATCCCCTGTCGATCGGTCACACCTGCCGTTTGCTTCTTGTCTTGATCAGGCAAACAGAAAATCCTATACAATTCAGTGCGAAAATATACCCTAACTATTAGTATGAAAACGACAATTATCATTCGACCTAAGGGTAGACTGTATTTCCTAACAACGTAGTTGTACCTACTATAGAATTTGCGAAATTTTGCCATTAAACGAGACTGTTAATATCCTGGTATCATCAACTTATTTGCCGATAGCTTGCTTCGTTTCAGAAATTGTCCGTACGTAGAGGCACCATGGTTTTGCGTGTCGAATCATTTGTGAGATATAAATTCTGTATGCAGGTGACAAGGGTATATTGCTACATAAATAAGGGACGTTGTTGAGCTTATCATGTTTATCATGAAGTTTTTTTTTTTTTTTTTTTTTTTTTTTTTTTTTGGTTAGTTTTCTATAAATGTCTTACTATGTAAAATACCCGAATATTAAAACAGATGCCTCAGATTATGTTGTGTCTCTGTGTCATATTTCGATTTCAAAGGGATTATCGAGTCACCAAATACCGGTGAAGGGCTTCAAATTTAGACCTATACTTGGCAGTCAGGGCTATTGAACAGTGAGGGTTCTTAATCGTGCCAACTCCTACCGTGACCTCGGTTTTCAAGGTCTCATCCGAGAGTTTTATTTCACTACTGTTAATATTTTGATGAGGATTAAGGAAACAGGCTAGATAGAACATTTACTAGAACCCGCTATGTATGCGTGTCAGGATTTTAATGCAGCTCAGGAATCGAGTGAAGGTATAGTAAATCAAATTCGAAATATTTGAAATGACATATGATTTTGAAGAATTTATTTTTTTTAGAAAGGGAACTACGACTTTCAGTTGAATTCCCACTTGCAAAAAAATCCAAGTTCCACTAAAATACAATAATAATAATAATAATAATGGATCTTTCAAACAATGCGTATAATTTTCTTTCATTCCTGATTGAAATTATTATAAAAAGTGTATCTCAGCTTGACAATAAATTGGACTACTTTACGTTTTCCTATGTCAGTTTTAATAAACCATAAGCATTACCATTTGTTTCTCCGCTTTGCAATTCATCTAAACCATACGAGTTGAATAAGGAAAAATAAGTGCCTTCCACTTGGATAGGCGGTTTTGAATTCCCTTTCCCTTCTCCATTCATCTGTTCTGTCCCAAGAGATATTTCCTTCAACAACTCTTCTAATCCAGTGTCCTGAATAATGTCCTTTATTTTTGCATTCTTCAACCATTTCATTTTTTCCTCTGAAAGGTTCTTCGGCGTAGTCTGGTCGGCATGGAAAAGTGATCGTTGAAGAAGTGCTCCTGAAAGAGAATTACTATAAACGTTTTTAATTTTGTAACTGTTAGTAAATTTTTCTTGGTCCCTTTTTAATTAAGTAAAAAAAGTTGCTTTTAATATTGGTTGATGCTCACTGAATGGCCATATTTCCAGCCATTTTTGTGGTCGAAGACTGACATAATGAAATTCTCCTAGATGACCAAGGTAAACAGTTAATTGTCTAAAAGGAATATCTTTTCTTGATGATTTTATTTCCGTGCGTTGAATATCATCTTTGTAAATATTAAACACAACAGCCTCTAGATGAAGAGCATCAACAGTAGCCTTTAACATAATGTGGTCGCTCCATTCAGTCGGGTTTGACATTCTTGTCAGATATTCCACCATAGTTTCGGTATTTAGGAATGACTCTTTTGGACAACCATCGTCCTGCAGAGGATGCTCACTAAGATATCTTGAAATTGAAAACTTCTAGATAAAATGAATATTTCTAAAGAATTTAAAATTAACATGAGTAAGATTGATTAAATGCAATTTTAGTTAGGTACATGTAATTCTTCTACCTTTGGTTGTATTGCCTTATTGCTAACATTCTTTTACATTGACTTTGTACATATACTATGCACATAATTAAACATTAGATGAATTCTTACCTTACAGCCGTGTGTCTAAGGCTTTCCGCAGTGTGGCCAAAGTGACCGTTGATTGCTAGCTGGTCAGCAAGTGAGCGGAACATACAACTGCCATCGGCTTTTCCATTCCAAATCTCAAAATTATTATCATTGGCAAATTTTCGGATTGATCTCATGAAAATTGGCATATTCATGTACTGTTCCACACCTTGGCCTACAACATTATTGACTTAATTTTAGCAATTTGTACAGAGTTACAAGAATGACGAAAAGAAAGAATTTTTTATGTAAACTCTAAATGGTTTTCAAAGAATTCAGTATATTTGGTTAAATTCTACTTGCATGTAGTTATCTTGGTTGTCTTAATATAAAATTCACTTACTGTATCTGCCTTCGGCATGTGATGTACTGTAGTGGTCAAAATTTTCATAAGCATATAGACTATTGGTGTCCTTCATCAGACGTCTATTACAAGACAACTGATATTCGTCATCACTATCAAAGTAGTCTGTAGCATCGCTGTCATCGTCAGTAAACTCTGCATCCTCTTTCGGAGAATCGTATGAAGTGAGTGAATCTTTAAGTCCAAGGTGCTCGTTTTGGAAATCATTTTCTCCTTCTAAGAATTCGCCTTCCTCTAAATTATTCACTATCTCGTCTTCATTGTCAATGTCAACCTTTTCTTCATGTGGACTCTTTATCCAAATGTTGTTCAAAAACTTAGATGATTTCTCAGTTGCTTTTTCAAAGAAATGGACATCGAACAGTGAGGATGAAGAATTTTGGAAGTTATCTATTTTCGATTCATCCATTATTCGTGTGCATCATAGAATAAATAAATAACATTTTAAATCTCATCACTGGAAGGAGGAGAAAAATTTCCTCAATCAAATTAAGGACGGAAATAAAAATATCTTCAGTACCTTTATACACGATGAACTCAATTTCCTTTTTTTTCTGTGTTTTTTTTCCTCTTCTAATTAAAAATTACAGTACTCAGTCACCATGTATTTTTTTTTTGAATATCATAGAACTTATTTTTTAATTGAAAGTGTTCCCATTTCCTCATAAGTACTTAAAAGTTGTCCATGTGTAAAGTGATGTATGATGTAAAGTATGAGTGTATATATATGTATATTTAAATTGAATACACAAATTACTATTTCCTTCTTTGAGAGACCTTATACAAAAATATCTTTTCTGTGATATAAACAACAAATATTCTTCAATCCTGTGCCATGGGAATCAACGTGACTTAGTATCATTTTAAATATTAGACGAGCAAATTCGCACTAAGGTCAATAACACAATAAAAAAGAACTAAAAAGTATATATATCTGTCTCAAAATCTACGAGGCCCACTTTCATCCGAGTTAAAAAAAAATGCTCTGTACGTGCTGTTTATCTCATGGACTCATGTGCTTTAAAACCAGTAAATCTAAAGAGAAATGCATTTTTCTTTGAACATTATAATGTCGTACCTAATTGATGTCTTAAAATCGGAACTTATCTTTTTGTATTCGGATTACGTGAATAATTATCAACGAAAATAACTCTTAAAAACCCGGAATTTGAACTCGAAATACTTTAACTTTGCAATCTCCTTGCTGCTGGAAAATAGGTCGGACTAATACATAGTTTGGCTATTAGAAAGGTGGACCATAATAATGTCGAACCCATACATTATATTACAAATTCAAGCATTAATAATTATAATAAGGAACAACAATAAGAAATAAATAGAAATTTCTATTTCGTGAAATTTCTATTTCATGAAATATGGAGATAACGAACATTATTCAAACTTATTGTCCATTTTAACAATACAAATCGGGAGCAGCGCAAACAGGGACATCCAAAAACATATCAGAGGCGGGATCAGGTGCCATGAAGGAGTAAGCATCCCCTATCGTGTTTATGTCAGTTCATATATATTTTTCAGAGTTTTGAAAAGCACAAATTGCAGAAGATAGATATGACACCCATAAGGGCCCCCTAAGGACAAATAGGACCCCCTGTAGTAAACGAATTTACTGATTGATGAGCATAATTACTGTATTATCTATGAAAGTTTTTTTTTTTATCCACCAATGAATTTAATTAGGTTTTCTTGAATAAAAAAAGAAATCATTTTAAACAAAAATGGTTTCCGGCGAACAGTATTATGCACGCTCCAGAAAAAGATTTTCATAATCAAATAAAATCAATAATATATTCCAGTGCCCCGAAAATTGACCACACGACCTAATGCACTGTGAGACTACTCACGTCCTTATATGTATATCAGCGAATTATTTTCCATTGGTTAAGTAAATAACAGATGTGTATTCACTAATAAATAATAAATAAACAGTTAGGTCTGTATCACTTTCGCACCAAACTTTACTCGTCCCTTTGAAGTTAAAAATAGTCTATTTGAAAAAAGTCAAGGGAGGTCCATATTTGGATTCTTCGACACCAGAATACAGGCTCGGATCTGTGATTATGGATATTGCAAATCATAGGCTTTTTAACCGCCACGTGTTAAGGAGTAATATACTCTTGTTCCTTAAACTTCAATATGCCAACAAAGGAATTGGTTAATATAAGTAATATTCTTAATCACAAAGCGTCCAGTCTTGAATTCCACCATATTTCAAGTTGAAGTCCACAACTTGTATTTCTTAAAAATATACATCAACTGTTGTTTCCAAAACTTTTTAATAACAAAAAAATCTACAGTGCCTAGATATCGAATATCTGAAACATAATCCTCCAACGTGTTCATGTTCTTCTTCACCCTACAACTATAGTCCTGCTGGACACGTCATTACTGGTGACGTAAATATAGTTAATAATGAGGATCTTAAAATCGATTATTTTAAAAAGGCCAAAATTTTGGGAACCCCAGTCTGAACTGCAGTCATAATTTCATAAAACTTATTAATAATGTGGAACATTATGCCAGGCGATTGGCCAAAAATAAAAATGAAGACCTTGGCACTTCGTCAGAATGGATTAAAAGACTCTGATGGATGTTGAAATCTGGCAATAAAGGAGTAAAGGGCAAAATGAAAACCATCTATCCTTCTGTCTTCAATAATTCAGAAGTGAAAAAAGAATCAGATAGATTACACGACCAGTGTGTACTGGCCCCAGGTGACAAAGCAGGTAACAGCATTTTCTTTGTTTACAAGGCTCATTATTTTTGTTGTATTTTATTGAAGAATTATCAACTGAGTTCAATTTTGACTTAGAATCAATATTTACTGGTATGTCCCACAAACGTAATAGACACATTCTTAATACATTTTGCGATGGTGATGTTAATGTATCTATATATAGAAATTATCGATATATGACTGCATTTTTAAAATAGTGTTGGGTATCACATGTTTTCGCAATGCACACGTTAATCTATATTGTACGAGTCTAATTCTACAATATTATATAATGCAATTGAAATACACGGAACGTCACGGTAGCTCAGACGGTAGAGCGCTCGCTCCATGATCGGAAAGTCGTTTCTTCGAATCACGGCCGCGACTGACCTAAGTCGATAAAAGTAGGTTGCAGCTGTTCCTTTGCTAAGCGCTCGGCACTTTGAATTGAAAGTTGCGGGTCCTTCCGATGAGACCTTTAAAACCGAGCCCCATGTCAAGGTAGGCATTGGCACATTAAAGAACCCTCACTGCCCAATAGCCCTGAGTGCCCAGTAAAGGTAATTTGAAGCCCTTCACCGGTATATGGTGACGTCTCTATATGAGTGAAAAATCCTTGAATAGGACGTAAAAGAACATACATACATACATACATACATACATACATACATACATACATACATACATACATGCATACAAATTAAATATACGGTGCAAGATAACAAATAGGCATCAACGCCCCCGCTACAGTGAAAAAAAAATCGTCTTTGAAATGAATAACAGTTTGTGTCGACAAACAATTGAGACAGTGGGAGTTTTAAAGTATATAATGCAGTATAAAAACCTATATATACATGTACAAACATGTCACAGATTATATACAACTGACAATTTAAACAAATATTCTTGGGGAAGGGGCAAACCCAGCTATGCAAGATGCACGGAAACATCAGAACCATGTGGCAGACTAGAGGTCCACCTGAAGCAAAACAGTGAGTTGTGCTATTCTGCCAAGTAGTAGCATGCTGCATGTTCTGATGAAGTGCACCACAACTCGGTTTGTGGTGTCAAACAGTGCTGCAGTAACCGGAAGTTGAGCTGAGAAAAAGGTCTGGTCGTGTCGGTGGAGAGCCAGCTCGCATGCTCCTGGACTCATTTAGTATGAGGAGTTTGAGGTGACAAACTGATATACTCGGGAGCCTCATGTTCACATTAGCTTTAGCAAAGCAAATGACCTGACCGCTGGAACAGCATGGAGTCTGTTTCCTGAATTTTGGGGTAAAATTTTTCGGTATGTTGAGGTACAACATGTAAAAATGCCTAAAGTCAGATGTGAAATAATGTAAAAATTTATTGAATAGCTGAGTTGCCCTAAAATAAGAAGGAAGTGAACAAGCATGGCACAATAAAAGGAGGAGGCTCAAATTGAACAATCCAAGCAAAAGATGAGGTCAGTGAAACATATGTATAGGGGCCTAGTAGTCTCGAAGGCTTACTCTGCCGTGAGAGCCTGTTATGCTCGTCTTATAGTAGCAGATGGTGTTCTTATGTATCTACAGTATGAATCTGAAGACCACCTACCTAAAACTTTGACTAGGTTATTCTCGATATAGGCAGATGTAGCTGAAGTGGCAGCGACAATGCGAAAAGAGTGGCCACTAAAAGCATGAGGATTAATCCCGCCCTTGACTAGAGTAAATAAAGAGAGGAATACATTCCTGGACAAAGACATGCCATCTTCTGTTATAAATAAGGGGTCATTTGGAGAGGGGTTGGACTTTAATCTTAATTAAACTATTTAATGCATGCATTAAATAGACAAATAGACAAGTATCTCAGCCGTTTTTGAACAGTTTTAATATGATCCCTTTTCTAAATGGATCAGTTTTAGAGAACTTTTAATGTAAATGCACCCTGTCCTCAAGAATTAGTATATCTGACAAGCAGATATGAGAAGATGGGTCGAAATTTTTGTAAATGGTAAACTTGCCACATCTCAAAAATCCAAAAAATGCTACCGAACACGTAGCTAGTAACAAGACATTTGTGAATACTGTGCATTGATTGGGTTGATGCAAAAATATACACAGTTTTTTAAACACATCAAAAGTAACGCGTTGTCTAAAATCATTTGGCCTTATCTTGCTTCGTTTGGCACCATTAAGGGCTACAAATAACCTTGGCATTTCATTGACATTATGATACATAATGTTATGCTTTATACAATGAAAACGTATGTCACATAAGTACAAGTACATGTACAATTTGAATGTTGCATAACTAAGTTCTAATCTAGAGTAACTGTGAGCAACAAAATACAGTAATAAATATTGTGACACTGGAGCATAAGGTAAATGTATACCCTGTGATATTGCACATAAGTAGAAATCTGATGTAGGCTTTAAATCCTGTGATAGGATTGCTTGGTCCTGGGAGCCACAGCAGCATCCAGGAGGTTGTCTACAAAATTGTCAAGTCTTTGGGGACCATCTGGTATCCTAGAGCATTGCAAGGTGTTTTCCTGGCATCTAGAACCAACTGTTGGAATTCTGGGATCTGTAAACCGGACAGACAATCGGCAATAATATTTTTTGACCTTCAAGATATTTGCTTTGAAAAACAAAGTTATTAACAGCTGCACATAATGTTAGAGGGCGAACAAGTGCCATGATTTTTGGGCATTTGGAGCGACCCTTATTGATAATTGCCACAGTGGTTTGATTATCACAAGAGAATACAATGCGTTGTTTTTTCCACAAGTGACCACCTCAACTTCGGTGTTAGATCTGGTCTGGCTCTGCTCTGGCAGATAACTGTTTATGGTAATCGTAGAATTTTTGTCCGTACACATTAGATATTTCAACGATATTTCCTTTGTATCTATCTAGCTCTACCCTTCTTTCGGGAAATTTGGTACACATAATTCTTTAAAATTTATATAATATTTTTCAAATGCGGTTACAAATTCGCTAATGGTAAGGGTCTTGTGGAGGCGGGGGTCTACGGTCTCCAGAACATTGAGGCCCATATTGATTTCTGGCACAGACCTCGTATTTAGGGATGAGAAGACTTGCTAAATTGACATCTCTGCCTTCCCAAATTTTTCGCTTAAGGGAGTCTGATACGATATCTAATTGTGGTAGACATTCGGCAGAAACGCCGAATGGAATTGTGCGTAAGAACCCACCTATCGAAGTTCTCGAGATTGCGCAGAAGTGTAGTCGAATTCCTTGCAGTTTCTAGCGTGTACGTTTTCTCCTCATGATCCTTTTTGCAAGGACGGACACAGTCTTTTGCAGATCCTCTAAGTTCTTTTGAAGAGTCCGTAAAGTTGCCTGAATACTGTCGGACATTGGGGCCGCCATATTGGAAGATTGCTGGGCGGAAGTGCTTGTATCACTGCTCACACTCTGTGAACTGTCTCTGTTTACGAATGATTCTGCAAAAGTAATTAGTTCCCTTGCAATTGTGTTTGACCTCACATCGCTGATATCGGTTGAATTAGAATTTCATGAATGATCGGCGGCGAGATCTGTGTGTGCGTTGGGTTAACGTCATTAGAAGTTTGAATACTTCAGTTCTTGGAATTTTCGAGAAATAATTTCACCGTATTATTCCTGTCCATCGATGATGGAACTGAAATCCCAATATTTTCCAGTTCCGCTTTTAGCTTAGATAGAATCCAGTTATGCGGGTTAGACGAATCCAAAACATTTGCTCTATGGCGGGAACTGCCGCGTCTTTCGGCCATTGTCACTCAGTCACTTGCAGTGAGATCGCACTTCACAAAACACTATATTACACAATCATATTAGGCACAAATGCAGTTACAAAATGCTTCCCATAGTGAGAGGTAAATTAGTACACAGTAAAACGGCAAATGGTTGGAATAGAAGCATTTTTCACGTGGATAAGCTTAAGTGTAAATAATGACATGTACACAGATCAAATGACGCCAATCAAAAGACATAAACTATGATTAGAACTTGGATGGTGGAATCGTGGATTCCGGAGGTTGATTACCGACACAAACTTTGTTTATGCAAGTATAAACATTAATTTATATCAAAGCCAAAATGGCGGTACATTAATTTAACATACATACTGTTTATACGTACATGTACTTAGTATTGGTGCATCTTTTACAATCTACTTTCGCAATTTGTACAAATATGAGAATAATCTACTGAACTGCATTGCTACTTAACGAAAGAAATCAGAAGAAACATTCATAGATTAACCTAAAAAGAATACATCAGATGTTTAGCGTTTATCATTATGGCTTCAGCCAAAGCCAATGTGAAACATTTTTACGGATTATACATGTATATTTTGTGGACATAACCAGCACAATTTAATGAAGATTATTTTTAATAAATAAAACTTTATTTTGAAAAGCATTGTGAGTCGTATTGCTATGAAACTTTATTTCCTCGAAATACAATCTGTTTTAGTACGGAAGGAAGTTATACACTTCTTCCAAATAAAATATATCGTATATACAGTATCTCGTTGAATATATGTTGTCACAAAGAATGCATTCGGAATTACAAAAGAATTGACCTGGATGAGAGAACAATTTCCCGGAAAAAGTCAAATTTCAAAATCAATGTTCATAAATTATTTTCCACCGAATATATATTTAGATTTTTCAGTTTGCGTTTTGAACCTATAATTTATCATTAAGAATTTTAAATTTAACCCTCAAACGACATTTTCTCCTTTAAAGCACCTACGTTTATTTTTTCATGAATTTTGGCCTAGAAGTCTTTCAGGGCAGGCCTGTCCCCGAATAAAGTTATTTTGGTAAGAATAATTTTATGGGCATCCCTTTCCTTCGGTCTAAAATCAGGGAAAAAATTACAATTTATTAGGAAACTTGTTTTTTTCACCCTCCTTCCGAATGGTCTAAATTCGGATTCTACATCACTTTTTTCAGTAAAAGGGGTTTTCCAAATGTTTCCCACCAGTCACCCCGGTCATTAATCCATCTCTGTACTGTTAGATTTGTTACTGTAGTTTTGTAAGGATAAAAAGAAATGTTTGCATTTTGTTTATACTTAGGCAGTTTTTGAGGCTTTGTCTGCCACGGCAGTTTTTGTCCGCCAACTTTTCTGCTCATTGTTATTTTCTGGATACTGGATTTTTAATTTGGATATCATAAATGTAATTTGATACACTGGGGAGATTAACTTATGTTTTGTACAAATTAACATACAAGAAAACATTGATGTAACCATCAATTGTCGCCCTGGAAATAAATAAAGTAAACAGTGGAAATGAGTCTTGATCATCAAACCGCTTCGATAAGTGTGAAAAAGGCATACGTCTAAATGATGGAGACGATAGTCGAGAATATTTTGAAAACCTATAGTCGGATGAAAATCGAACAAAAACGATATCCTTTTAAACTTTATCAATTCCTCAAGTAAATGTTGGCTGCATAAAATATAAATTGAAACCAGACACATGCATCACCTATTTTCAAAAATGTCTATCACTTTAAGAATATAAAACACGAACTGTGTAAAGTACGTTTTTACGTTTTTATGCGATAAGTAAAATTCGATATTCTAAAAAAAGGGACCTGTCGTTTTTTCGATAGTAAATGCTAAGCAACTTTATATATAAAATATGAAAAGCATATATATTTTTACAGATTCACTTTATGGAAGTAAATATATTGTGTATCTCATAATTTATAAAGGGAAAGAACATTCTGATTAACAATCTTTTTAATGTTTAGAAAACCTTAAATTCTGAATAACTTCTCCCACCTCAATCCCCATATACCAACACTTAAACTTATATGTATAGAGCAGCCCGGTCCTCCGGGCTGCAATAACTTAATCCGTGATATATTGTGTAAGAGTGATCTCCCTTTTTATAATAAATGAAAATTCATCCATCAAACCTGATGTTTGTGTACTTATATTAAGCCCTTGGTGTGGATAATAAGACAGAAACATATTTTTTTTTCAAATAAGCAATGCAAGTTGCAAAACATTCATTTAAAATAACCGCTCTCAAAATCAGCAAGAAATAAGATTCTTTTTCTAGTGTTGGAAGTATATTTAGAAGAAAATTCTCAAAACATACCAGTATGATTATTCAATAAATTGGACCTTTTGCCATACATGTAATTACTCACTGAAATTTTCACGTCATCATATGCTTGGAATATTCAATGTATGTATCAATGTAGGTTTCAAATAATAGTTGTGAGCAATCACTGACTCCTACTTATTATTTCATTTTTGAAAACATACGATACTTCATATCCGTACAAAATTTATGAAAGTCCTGATACATGCATACCGTACATTATTTACATGTATAAGAACATATTATATTGAGTGTTAATTATTAATTCCCCAAAACGATATTTTATCATTGAAGAAATGTCACGCAATAATTTAAGCCATTAATTGCAATATATATATATATATATATATATATATATATATATATATATATATATATATATATATATATATATATATATATATATATATATATATATATATATATATATATATATATATATATATATATATATATATATATATATATATATATATATATATATATATATATATATATATATATATATATATATATTTAATAATATGTTTTATTTAAACTATTTTACATACAATTAATTATATTAATTGCTAATATGACATCTGATAAAATGTGACTGAGGTAAGAGTGATTACTATAAAAGTTATAATTTAAGACTAGTGCAAAAATTTTCAAGTTTATTGTACTGTTGCTCAGTAATATGCACATTTACTCCCAAATTTTCTTTCCAATTTTAAGTTGTGCTGTAAGAGCGGATATCTAAAATATACGCTACAAAATCCTTGATATAACCAGTGTCAGGAGGGACAAGTCGTACATGTATTTTATTTTCGCATCACGAAATTCCGTTAAAAGCGTTGTATATATTCTTGGGTCATTCAAGTAATATATAGAACTCTGCCATAATTTTTTTTTTTTAATTAGCGTCATATATATGACAAAATTTGGTAGAAATATTTAAAATTTTTCAAAAATAAATCCAAAGATTTTGAATAACAAAATCAAAGATACTATATTTGAAATTTATTAAGAGATTCAAATATAAAATGTGGGTTCAAGGAGCATGTCAAAATTAAGTAATGTTTCCGCAGTACACTATATAATGTATAGAGTAATAATCCTGTAAAATGGCGCTAAATAAAAATATATAGAAAATTAAACACTGAAAATTGAGTATGTTTACATCAATTCATATGCAAAAAGAGATGTTATAATGCTTCGTTGAACAAAAATCATTTGCAGAAGACAGTCTTCATTGAAGGGAGCAAAAAAAAAAAAAACCCCATGTCGTAGGATGTCACAGAGCAGCGAGTTGCACTTGAGAAAACTCCATAACAAACTCCGAAAATATTGAAGGAAGAAATGTTAGTCCAGCGTGTGTGTTTCAATGGCACAAGGATTTTTGGAATTTTAAAGACTATATTGGACAATGGAAGGCTTCCAAGGAAATGGATTTTCACTAAGAAACTGGTCAAAACCGTTAGTAACGTCATGGAAAGAGTGTGCACTTCATTGTTTAGGAAGTTGTGAAAGCAGGATTATACGGTATAAAAAATATATATGTTGACGAAATATTTTGATAATCAAATAATTGTGAGCAAACTACGAGAGAGTGGTATAACTCTTTTTTCAAGAATGGGTAAGGCGCCATAGACTAAGTGTGAAACGAGGAGGTGGCGTATTCTTATTGTGATGATTTTGTGTTTTGACGTTATATTGATAAGCGTGCTCCGTGGTGACAGAACATGTTGATTTTAAAATGATGTAACATGAATTTCATTTGATCGAATGAAACAAAACCGCTCACATCAAGAAATTTAATGTGGAAACAGACAATAATGTGTTGATCTTAAATTTCTTAAAAATAATACGATGAAGAGAGACATTTTCTGAATATTTTTTTTTTTTTTGAAAAACCCTCTTATGCAAGTAATTAATAGGATTGTTAAAGAACCCTCACTGCTCAATGGCCCTGAGTGCCGAGTATAGGTCTAAATGAAGCCCTTCAACGGCATACGGTGACATCTCTATATGAGTAAAAAATTCTCGAATGAGACGTTTAACACCTTACAATCAATCAACCATTCTACAATATTAGAAAGGTCGATATTATTCATAATCGGATAAGACAAGATCCTAGCAGTATGCATAGTAATAAAACGGGCGTTTTTCCAAGTCGGTTTAACTTTACTTAATGTAGGGAACTAGTCCCTGAAACATACATGCAACTTATGTAAACATTATTCTTTATATCATCTGTAGGGGGCTCCTTTAATTTGCACAGCATATTATCTTTAAGGTCCTTCCTCCTATCGGAAAAATGAAAAAAAAATCTCTACACCAAAGATCTACATACATTTGGAAAAAAAAATAATGCCTGATCACAAGTAGGTTTTCCTAGTCCTATGACAGCACACTTGATTTAGTGAAACGTCCGGATCTTAAATATATAAAATTAATGTAAATGTTTAAGAATATTAATAAAAGTGTACAACATTGACATCATAGTCTCTGATAATTAAGCGCAAAACGGTATTTTAATCATCAGTACTTATATTATATATATAAAATACATGGTTACTGTCTTGAAGTATAAGCGATATTTGGGCAAGGGTAAAAAAACGTGATAGAGGGCGAGGCTTGCCGAGCCCTCTATCACGTATTCGCCCCTAGTCCAAATATCGCTTATATTTCAAGACAGTATCCATGTATTTTGTTTATCCTGCAATATATTTTTAAGTCAGACCTCCAAAACGAACTATTTTCAACCGATATAGGTACATATCTGCAGTTGAAACTAAGACGCCAAGGTGTGACATTATATAAATAGTGCACGTTTTTGAGGGTAACAGTTGAAATTGACATCCCAAGGAAAACCATTGTCAACCGACGCGTCAGCGGAGGTTGACAATGCTTTTCCGAGGGGTGTCAATTTCAACTGTTACCCTCAAAAACGTGCACTATTTATTTTATTATACTGAATGTCTTACTGATTTCGGATGTCATTAAAAAAATTCGGAGATCGTCGTTAAGTTCAAGCTTAGAAATCTTTCAAACCGCTTCTATTTTTCTCAATAAGAAAGCTTCGAAAAAGATTTACCAACCTCTTTAGTGTTTGTTTGCTACCTAAAAAGTCCTTTATCATCTAAAGTTCGCACTTGCAAGGATGTTTCGTCTGTCGTCTGTTGTTTTCAAGTGAGCTAAATCGGACGCAAGCTTTTACTGACGTCGTTTATTCGGCTTCTTTCAAACGCAAAACCGACGTTTTGAGAATCCTACGGTGAACCGTACGCGCAGAATTTGAACGCATGTGACATTTTCGTAATGTTACCCGTTGTCAAGTGTGTTGCTAACGCTGAGGGTAATATTACGGATTGTTAAATGCGTTTAAACCAATCAGATTTTAGTATTTAACATGAAAGTATAATAATACAGTATACATGTATGATGTCACAATGATTTTAGAACGTCGGAATGCATACACGAGGCTTTAATAGGGCATTGACCGAATATAGCTTTGGTTTATTAGGCTACCTTTATTAGATCAATGCAAGGGGTAGTTGCAGTATAAAAAGTTTTAATAATTTTTTACATCAACATCTTAAATTAAATATTAATAAAAAATTTAACTTCCTGTGAACATTAACAAATTATCCACTCCTCTGTTTCACCACACTGTGCGTCCAGCAAGTCAGTGACGTCATACACGACCTGTCAGTACAAGATCATACTCGGTGATTACACGGGCGGTATTACTACGTAAAACCGGTCATAATCAGCGTATGGAGAGGTACTTTGTGAAACAAGAATCATAAAATTATTTTCACATAGGTACACGTAGTAGCAAAAATGTATGTAGGTATATATATTATTTCGATTATTAAGCTTACATGTGACGCCATAGTTGGTTTTCCCATACCCGAGAAATGCAAACGTTTTCATCATGCCTATGTCTTGTTTATCGATGTTTAACGATGTACCGATTAATATTGAGGTAAGATTCACCTTTCAATCAGTAAACTGAAGGACTTAAGTTTCAATGCAAATTTTCAGATATTGAATGATAGAAATGTTTCCCAATTAAGTTTTTTTCAAGTTTAAGTTTCCTTGAAAAGTACGCAGTTTTTCCTATCCATATGAAAATGGTAAAGTTAAAGAACTGTGATCGATCTCACTGTGATAAAATAAACTTGCTGTTTCAAATTTATCATTTAAAAAAAATTCCATTATAGACAAAATAGTAGGCCCGTACACATGAAGAATCAAAACTTTATATATACATATATAATATATAACTTCTTTTAGATATGCGGGACACATTAATAGTTTGATTATCAATAATGTACATCTAGAATATTCTTGATTAATCTTCTAAAATTTATACCCAATCGTAAAAAAAAAATGAGGCAAAAGTAAATCCAAAGCTTTAACTAGCCTTGGTAAATGCAAATTGAGTACGACTGCCAAAGTTTTAAATCCACTAGATTCGATCGGTCAATTTTACTGGACCCTTCTGTCGTGAAATGTAATCGTCAAATTTTCTTTGGAATGCACGCCCTTTATCATCAAGTCTTATCCAATAATACATACTGGAAACTAGCTGAAAATGTTCTGGAAATTCTTCTGAAAGTTCTTCGATTGCAGACATATAAATATATATTGGATGTGTAGATCCATCCAAGATGGAAATATTGTAGACATGGATATAACAATGAAATAATCTAGTTTTGAGATTTCTCTTAATATCACTTTGCTCTGTCATAATTTCTTTTCGCAGCTCTTTGTCTTCAACCTCTTCAATATCAATCATTTTTTCTGAAATAGCTCGACTGATACAAAGAATTGCTGTATCAATGGCAAAGGTTGACATACTGACATTTTCCTTTCGATACAGGGATAAACTCAGGTCGTAGAAAAAAGAAGCTAATAATGAAAAGTCTCGCGTTTTCTCTGTTGGTATTCTCATCCAAGCTAATCTAAAGTCTACTTCCCAAGGAATTACTTCATCAACGGTTTTGCAACTCTCATTTGAACAACTTGTAAAGATGTCAGATTTATTATTCCTATCAAACAGCTGTCGCAAAATTCCTCTTGATGTTTTTTGCTTAAATTCCTGTAGTCCCTTGAGAAAGAAATCTAAAAATCTTGGTCTTTTGAGGCTTTTTTCTACTATTTGTGGATGCAGCTCTATCATTTCCTCAAAAATTTTTCGAATCATTCTGAATGCCGATGTGTAAAACCCGAGACGACAAAAGAATCTGGAAACCCGAAAGGTTGTCGAGACAAATTTTTCCTGGTATATTTCATTCAAATTTCTAGACTCTGAAAAACTTTTGCAGTCATTAAAAACACTTAAATTTAGATTTCCACTAAATTTGTATCCGTGTCGTCCTGCAACAAAGCTTACAAACATCGCTGGAAACAGACGGATAACCTCGACATAGACACATATGGTATCAATTTCATCCTCAGTAAAATCATCTATGATATTGTTTGATGATACGAAATAATGTGGAAAGTATTTTCTTTTCAGATAGATTATTATCAAGGACAGTGTATATAAAATACATCCAGCAAGATTTGTCTCCCATTTTTGCTGAGGTATTTCCTCGCAGGCATACAGAAAAACTGAGAGAATATGCTTTCTTTTGAGTCCTCTGCATAAGACTCTAGTCGCTTCTTCGATCAAAATTTTAACAACATGATAACCATAAATTTGATAACTGTCTAGGGCTTCCAAAAAAAGAAAAGAATATGCCGCTGAAAAATCTAACTTCCATTCAATATCAGGATGAACACTTAAAGGATGACTTTTTTGGATCAAAGTACATGTCCCATGACTCACAATCCTAGATATTACGTAGGGAGATGGCCAATCGAATTTTCGCTCGCGTAGTACCCATTCTTTTGCAACAGCAGGGAACTGTTTGCAAACAAATCCAACGCAACATTGTCGTGTAAATGGAGGAAGTGTTATTTCCTCGGGTAGTTCTTGTTTTGTGAGGAACAAACTATCATTAAACCCAGGAAGGCTTTTCGTTGCGAAGGAGGTCTGAGTTTCTAAGGTTTGTAACCAGCAATAACCAGGATGTGTAGCGCTGCAGTCAGCATGCAAAATAGACAGTGACTCTCCTCGACTAGGACCAGCAGTTCCAAACTGTATGTCATTGCCAATATGTAAAGCAACCACTGAGGGATCTCTTTCAGAAATCTGCATTGATTTCTAAATATTTTTCGTTCTTGTGAAAGATCTTTTAACGCAACATTGTCACCGGTGGCAAAAATTCCAATACATTGAAACCATTGATTTTCGATTTCCATAGATCCAGCTACATTTGAGTATTCTATAATAAGTTCCTTTGGAAAAGTATGCTTTAAAATAAACGTTAGATGCGGAAGAGGAATTCCAGTCAAGGCGTCAACATGTAAAGGATCTTCAATGAGACACTCAAGCAAATCTGAAAAATTCCAGAAAAATATTTTTTTTTCAGCTAAAGCGAAATTAACATTAATTTTTATAATGATGATATTTTACAAGATACATGTATACGTTTCAAAGTATTTTCGTTGAATTTTATGTTTACTTTTGTCTTATAAAAACATTATGTTGCAAATATGAAGCAAGTAATTATTTCAATAAATTATATATAATGAAAAAGGTGAAGATAGCGAACAGTGATCGATCTCAAAAAGTCTATGAACAATACAAATATGTGAAGAGGGCATAAAACAAGGACCCCTGGAAATTCCAGAGGTGGGATGAGGTGCTTAGGAGGAGTAAGCATCCCCTCTTGACCAGTCACACCCGCTTTGAGCCCTAAGTATTGATCAGGTAGACGGAAAATTCCGTAGTAAAATTCAATATAAAAACAAAGGCCTAACAATTTGTATGAAACAAAAGCCAAAATACGACCCAATGATAGGTTATATTTGCTAACAATGTCATTGTAATGACCATAAAAGTTACGAAATGCTGACTTTAAACGAGGATGTTGAAATACCTGTAATATCGACTTATCTGTCAGTAGCCTGTCTCGGTTTAAAAATTGAGCATGCTCTTGAGTATCGAATCAGTTGGGAGATGTAAACACTATATGCATGTGATAGCGGGGAGTTACTACATAAGCAAGGAGAGTTGACGATGGAAAAGCTGAAATCGTCTCGTATGTCATACGATTCAGTTATCAGTTGGCCTTTATAGTCTATATTCAGTAAAACACCCCCCCCCCCCAAAAAAAAAAAAAAAAAAAAAACAAACAAACAAACAAACAAACAGATGTGGCAGACTCTGCAGTATCTTTTATTTCAAGTTCACTAGGATATATCGAATCGACATATGAACGGAAGTCACTAATTGTTAATTGATAATATATCGTCGATATTTCTGAATGTCGAATTATCTATTTCGAAAATTAATTTGGAAAAACGGTGAACTTAAATTTAGATCATTTATTGGTATGAATCCTTAAATAAGACACAAAGAAAAAAATAATTGGATTATTGCAGATCACTGCATAAGCATTAAAGAGTGTGCATATAACCTCACCATTTGTATCCTCGCTTTGTAGTTCATCTAAGCCATAAGAATTGAACATGGATATATAACACTTCTCTTGAGGAATTGATCTCTCTGATCCTTTTTCTGCAAATTTTGTCTTTCGTGATAACGATGTAACTAACTCTTGAAGTCCAGAGTCCTGGATGTGCCCTTTGATACCAAAATCTTTATATCTTTCAAAAGTTTTCTCTGAAACTCTGTGCTGGGGATTATTGCTTTTACAGAAAAAAGCTCGATGAAGTAGTGCTCCTGAAGAAATTTAAAAACAAAACACTTAAATAACATTTAACTAGTTTTATTTGCCTTAGAATTAAATTTTATGTTAATTGACAAACAATGTATGACACTTAAAAATAAGCTGGATATTTTAAGATACATACTGTACGGCCATAATTTTTCCCATTTCTTTGGACGAAGACTGACATAATGAAATTCTCCCAAATGTCCAAGGTAAATAGTCAATGCCGGAAGTGGAATGTCTTTCCTGGAGGATTTCACTTCTGTGTGTCGAACGTCGTCCTTATATATATTAAATACAACAGCTTCAAGATGAAGAGCATCAACTATTGCCTTCAACATTATATGATCGCTCCATTCTATCGGGTTTGACATTCTTGTCAGGTATTCAGCCCAAGTTTCGGTACTTAAGAATGATCCTATTGGACAACCATCTTCTTGCAAAGGATGATCCCTAAGAAACCTATCAGGAGATTGAAAATATATGTATTGAAAAACATGAAAATAACGAAAAATAATCGAACTGAAAATCTTTTAAATAATACAAAATTGTGAAACATGGCTCCATGGGAATCCTAGGAATTCTTAAGATGGGATCAGGTGACCAGGAGGAGTAAGCATCCCCTGTGGACGGGTAACATCTGCTCTGAGCCCGATGTATTGATTAGGAAGAATAAATGAATATGTTTTTGGATTTGAACTTTGTTCAATCGTCTTTTCTTATAAGATATGTAAGAAATCATTGTGTGAACGACTTTTGTAAAGATTAATAGCACCATTTCTCTGTGAGCCAACTTACTCATAAGTGTATCCAGATGATCATTCACATCTATCTGCATTCAACACAACATAATTATCGATATTCAATCGATACATGTATATGTTTAAATGATGGATTTCAAAAAGGGATAAATAGGTACTTATATTTTAACTTGAAGGTTTTTTCAGTTTTATGTTCAAAAGCATTATGAAGACAAAGCTAATAATTTCAACCTAATTATGCTATGCACTACATGGATGGGTTCATTAGTAAGAGGGTTTGAAGGTTAATACCGACTGCATGATTCATGCCGCGTTTCAAACCCCACTGCGGAACGTGGAGACGCGCATCAGATGAGACCGTGTAAACCAAAATCCCCTGCTTGCACAAAAAGATAAGTGCCGAGTACAGGCCCCAAGACCATAAACTGATTGATTGATTGATTGTATGTTGTTTAAGACCATAAACTGAGAACAGACTTAAGTCAAAATTAAACCAATATAACTTTGGAAATAATTTTAATAATGAAACTAAATTTTTATCATATATTTGAATTTAAATGTTATATAAAATTGCAAATTTTTAAGGTAATACATTAAACAAAACTCAAGATATTAAACATCAAAATTTTGACTTAAGTCTATTCTCAGTTTATGGTCTTGGGGCCAGACCTAATTTTGCAACACCCCCATCGACAGGTGTTGGCGTCTCAATATGAGTGAAAACATTTCAAAGGGAAGTTAAACAGACAAACAAACAAAAAAGAGAGAAATTAAATCTATGATTGAAAGTTCAACACTAAGGAGCACAATTGCTGTACAGATTTATTTTATGAAAGAATCAAAAAGTGTCTTTGAAATAATAATAATGATAATAAAAGTAACACGTATTTGGATACAGTAAGAGTAATAAAGTATATTTTCTAAATTTAACATTGCTGTGAAAAGAAACAAAAGAGTTGTTTATGTATAGTTTGTAAATAAATAGCATTTACGATAGCATAAGACGTATTCTTACTCAACAGCCATCTGTCTCAGGGTGTCTGCTGTATGACCAAAGTGACCGTTTATTGTTAGCTGGTCAGAAATTGATCGGAACATACAATTTCCATCGGTTTTTCCATTCCACATCTCAAAATTATTGTCAGTGGCAAACTTTCGGATTGATCTCAAGAAAACTGGCATATTCATATACTGTTCCACACCTTGGCCTATAAAGATTTAAAGTTTAATGCCAATATCTACGATGAAAAGCAAACCAGTTTCACAGTTTAATGAGTTTTGAACAAAAATAGCAAAAGGGAGTTTTTACCTTAAGAACTGATTATGTTAATTACTGAAACCAAGTTTTTGAAGATATCGATTCTAATTTTTTCTCCCGTACCTTTTTGATCGCGGGTGTTCTCAACGCAACCGATTGAGATGAAACATTTTCAGGGTTACATATGTAATAGGCACATTGTGTAGGAGTGTGAAACGAGGTTAATTTTTCTCGCGCCTGCAAGCACGTGCGTGCGCTTGCAAAGAGTGAAATAATTGATATAATTGAAAAAGTTTTCTTTTCTGTAATGTAACTGAAATGCTTTGAAATCAATACATAAACAAATATAAGTACTCAAGAAAAGGTGACGGCTGGATTGGCGTGAACGCAAGCGCATGGAAGCGTTCTTTATTCTAACTGATTTCGACAAAAATCTCAAAAACTTTCTTGTTTCTTGACCAATTTTAATGAAATGCAAAATATAGATACATATTATGAGGTTCTAACCAGATATACAAAATTCCTGTGCGCATATGCTGAAATTTCATTGATTGAAACTTTAAATGACAAAGTCTTTATTAGTTTTCAACAAAATGTATATATATATATATACTAGTGCAAAGAAATCTGATTTACTTATACGCAGTATCTACGCTGTGATCAGGAAAACACTATTTGGTAAATAAGTGAAATTTGCTCATACAAAAATATTGCCTAATTAATAGAAGCTTGTATGGAATTGGGTACAGCAAGGGAATTGGGAGGCAACATCTACATTTCAATTAGTACTAATTTTGATTGCTTTGAAACCCACTTACTGTATCTTCCGTCTGCGTGTGATATATTATAGCGATCCAAACCTCCATATACAAAGTCATCATCGGCATCCCTCATCAGACGTCTATTACAGGACAACTGGTATTCGTCATCACTATCAAAATAGTCTGTAGCATCGTCTTCATCGTCAGAAAAATCATCATTTCCCTTCGTAGAATCATTTGAATTGTGTGATTCTTCTTGTCCAAAGTAAATTTCGTTGGAATCTTTAGAAGGCTGTGCATAATTTGAATCAGACAAGGTTATTTCCCGAGGTTGTGATTTTTGGAAGAATTCTGTCTCCTTTAAATTATTTCTTAGAATCTCATCATCATTTTCAATTTCGTCTTTTTCTTCATAGGTCCTCTTTGCCCAAATGTTATTTAAGAAGTTCGATGATTTTTCTGTTGACTTTTCAAACAAGTTGGCAACATACCCTGTAGCATAGGGATTTTGTAAATTATCTTTGTCAGATCCATCCATTCTTGTCCTTCACAACATAGCAAACACATATATATGCATATAAAATATTTCTACTGATGATTTTAAAGAAATTTCCTTATAGAAAAAGGGGGACGGAAACTGTTCCTAAAAAATTATATGGTGTTATACATAGGCTTTAAATTATAATATCCGTTTGTCGTAGATGTATGCATTTCTCTTTCATTAAATAAAGGAAGTTAACTTTTTAGTATTTCAGCTAATCTGCAAATTCATAAAGGACTGAACTCTACACTTATGCCGATTGAGCAAAGAGAGATCGTTTAAGTGTTAGTACATGTAACTACTGCGACACAGGACCACAGTCTCGAGACTTGCATGGAAGGAACAACTCCTTACTTTGCAAATCTAGAACGAGGCGACACCTCAGCTCACTCCTCCACAGCACCTGATCCCACCTTTTTTTCAGAAGCCCGCGTTTTCTTTGTTCACAATTTGTATCGTTTTAATTGGACTTTGAACTTGATTACTGCACTTATCTTCACATTTTACTCTTACTATTCCCCCCCCCCTCCAATTGAAACATTTCAATTTCAAATTATTTATACAGACTTGGTTACTTTTTATTACAAACTTAAGGATCATGAAATACAGAATGTTTAAAGAGACTTTTTCGAATTTTTAAAAAGAAATATTTAAGAGATTCAATCCTAGATAGAACCTTATCTTCCGTATTATGGTATCTATCACATATTAAATACACTGGTATTAATTTAAAGCATTTTGAAATAGAAAAGAATTAACCAAGAGAACAAGAGAAATCTATTACCTAAGGATGACAGATGAAGATAATGAACAGTAATCAAGCTCAAAAGTCCATTGAAACAATGCAAATGTGGAGCAGATCAAACACGAACAATATCAGAGTGGGATCAGGTGTCATGGAGGTATAAGCATCCCCTGTCAACCCCTCACACCCTCCGTGTGCTCCTTGTCAATTTTTGGCAAGCGGAAAAACCCGTAGACACAATGTCCTCACAATTTGTATAAAAATGTCAGTCAACATTCGCTTAAATAATTGATTGTATCTGCTGACAAGGTCATTGTATCGACCATAGAATTTGCGAAATATTTATTTAAACAAGACTGCTATTCTTCTTGTTTCATATACTTATTTGTCAATAGCTTGCCTCTTTTAGAAATTGTTTGTACGTGTAGAGCATGCTCTTGCGTATCGAATTCGAATCAACTGTGAGACATACACTCCATTCATGCAGGTGATAATGATACATGTATATTGTACATAAATAAGGAAAGTTGATGATAAAAATGTAGAAGTCATCTCGTCTATCATAAAGATTTTTGTTAGGTTATCATTTACGTCTTTTTCTTCTAGTAAAATATCCAAATAGGTGTGTCAGACTCTGTGGTATCTTTTATTTTGAGTTTAAAGGAATATATTGAATCTACGTAGGAATGCAAACTACTTTTTACTAATTGAGCTATGTATGGACAGTAGGGATCTCTGGTTACTTTTAGCCCTATTTCCACATTACACATCTTATAATTTATTAATCAATATTCTTAGCAAAGTGTAACATTAGTAAAGTGAAGCCATAAGCATAACAAATCCATGGTCCTTTCCACAGCATATGCTGTCCTTAGGTAGGCTCTCTTTCTTTTCCTAGTGGATTTAAATCCAAACAACATTTGCATCGGTTCACTCAATGAATTTGCGGATAATGGTTTTCATTTGTAAAGGTAGTTGGGTGTATAGCAAAGTCAAAAATAACTCTTAAGGTCTGACAACAAGTTCCTCAAATATCTGTTTTGCTTCTCCTTGTGAAATATAAGAAATATTCATAATATTAACATTATCTAGTGATTTCTAACTGTTTCAACATGTCTTAGAAAATTAAAAAAACAACAACAAAAATTGTGATATTGACAGTTCAGTTGATTTCAAATGGGATTATATAGGAAACATCTGATATCTTGCACTAATGCCTGGTAAGGTACCTCAATTTTTGGTGAGGAAACTTGTTAAAGTCGCAGTACTTCAGTGACAAATTCTTGGGAAAAATTATATATTATTGAGGAACGTGTCGTCTGACCTTAAGGTTCTTAATCCCTCTGGTCATTTTTATTAAATGTTGCTTTAATGCTTATGATTTTCCAAGAGAATTTTATATTATAAGTATAAAATATCAACAATCTTAGCATAGTTTGTGGGGTAAAACTGGACAAAAAAGACATTTAAACTTGAAATCCTTATTAAGGAATAACCAACATTAATCCCATTAAGAGTTACTTTTATCAGAGTATCAGTGAACCTTAAAATGTTTGTTCATAAAGCCTGAACTATACAACAAGAGTTTTGACTTGCACTTCTTGACCTTTAACGTTTGTTCAAGTTTGCTAGGTCTTTCTCGTTCCATGAAAGTTTGCTTAGGGGTCGATCGACTGTTCGTGTATCAGTCAATAATTCTGACCCACACTCATATCAGCTTTGCTACCATTTGTACTTGAAAGAAGTCAAATGACTAATTTATAAGAAAATACAGTCAGAGTACATGAAACTTTTTCAGAATAGCATACCCATTAAAAATATAATGAAAAATTGATTAAAAAACAAACTATCTAAATTTGGCAACAAAATTTATTTACATTGGAAATACTTCCCAGTATGCTTAAACCATGCACTGGTTTCAAATTTCAGTTTCCTTTTCTAGGAATTGTCACATCTGCATATTGATATTCAATCAGATATTAGAGTACATCATACATTGATTAAAAGGAATGATATCAAAGAATTTTGAAAAGTATAATGAAGATGCAACAAAACACTGAAGTAAAGATTTGTTTATTTTGCAGAATGATACTGCAAGATGAAATTTAAACCAAGTCAGATGATAAGAAACAAATGGGGGTATGTTAAGGAAGCATTCAAATCATTTGTCGGGAAATTTAGATTTTTAGAAAAAAATTTAAAGTTTGATAAATTATTAAAGCTGCCGATCAAACGTAAACTATTATTAACTATTGCATTAAAACAACAGTGTGTCTGAAGCTAAGAAGTTCACCAACACAACGTCATCACGTGACTGTTGTTAATAGAAAATATTCCTTAGTTAACAAAAAACGTAAATGGAAAGACACCACACCGGGGTTTAATAATTTATTTTAGTAAATAATGCACATGAAAAACATCTTTTATGCCTAAAAAGTGCTGCTAGAATCCTTCTGTCCGATCGGGAAAATAATTAATCCACAAATTCGCACGAAACCTTACCCGATATTTTGCACTATATACATATAACCCGAGATTTTTCTTCAACCAATGTTTACCTCACGATTTTAGCAGGACTTTCCAAGTATTTTAGAACGCAAGCTTTCGACCAGTACAAATATTATGTTGTGAAGTATCCAGCTTAGTGGTGTTCTTTTGCATTATTTTGTCACGAATGACAGAGGAAAGGCCGGTCGGGATACGGAAATAGCTGACTGTCTTCAATTACAAGATATAATCGATGAAAATTCATCAGCATGGCTGTTCAACAAACTTAAATTTATATGAATCACTCATAATATTCAGGGTATTTGTTTCTAACCCCCCCCCCTTTTTTACGAAATCTTTTTTCATGCCGTCTAAGCAAAATTCTCTTTACAAAACATGATCAATTCTCAAACTATTTGTTAAATAGTTAGAACGTCATCGGTCGGAGATTTTATTCCAAGTGATAGATTTTTGTTAATATTTGCATGCTTCTATTCATTTTCAAAAGTTTAATTACATCTCTAAATACCAATATTAAGAAAGCTTGAGTTCTAAAATTGATGTCATTTTGCCTACGATGACGTCATATTGTATCACTGATTTAGTCAATTCAGAATTTCTGAGTCTTTCCTTAACACACCTGCGAAGGCATAATCAAGGATGATAATACATAAAAATCCATCTATAAAGTGTGAATCCTTGACATCAGCTTTCTCAATCATTGACAGAGTGAAGGATTCAATAAAATAAAACTATTTGACACTAAAACAATAAATGCTTTGACAGCAAGTTCTTACTAAAATACTAGTAAAAGCATGTTAGTTGCGATAATAACAACAGACAGACACAGAATACAAGTATGCAGATGAGGAGATTTCATGAAGGACAAGACCAGTTATATATGTCAAACTACACTTGGGGTACTGAATAAAATGTAGGGAAAATCTAACATATTCTTATTAGTTATATTAAAGTTTGTGTCATTTGTTTCAGCGAGTGTATGTTTGTTTTGTGTGCTGTTTAACGTCCCTCTCGAGAATTTTTCACTCATATGGAGACACCACCACTTGCAGGTGGAGAGCTGCAAATTTTGACAAAGTCTGCACTCAGGGCCATTGAGCAGTGATGGATCTTTTTCGTTCCAGCACCTACTGTGACAAGGGACTTCAGTTTTTACGGTTTCATCCAAAGAACCGGTCTCCACGCGCTGCACAGTTAAGGCTACAATAAGGAGGCGGGGCCTAATTTATATGGGAAATGCTTACTATAACATCACAAAAAAATATATGTTCTCCAAATTACCACAAATTGAAACGATTTGCTATTGTAAACTGTTAGATAGCTTTAAACTACATCAATAAATACTATTGCATGTATTTTTGTCGTTGATTAAATCCCATACAGCAATATATTAACATTTCACCGATCGCAATGCACTTGTCAATGTGACGTCATATCGTAAATTTTGGCGCAGTTTGTATGCAGTGAGAGGCGGATCAAGTTATATTTTATACAGTGAAAAAGTATTTTGTAATTAAATAAAATAGTATTTACAGATATATAATAAGCCATTAACTTGGATGCGATGTCTATTATATGATTTTATTCATATACTTCCCGTAGATTCCCTAGACAAGAGATACTGTCGTATATTTGTATGCAGATTCATTGAAGGGTAATAGAAAAGTCGTAATAAATCGATATATTGCAAGGGCATACCCTCAATGAATTATGATAAGCTTTTACACATAAACTCAAGAAGTATGAAGATATTTGAAAAGTGCTGCGAACCTGATGAAATCTTGCAAATGAGTTAATTATATCTATATCTAATGTACTTGACCAGCAAAATATTCAACATACGGTCTAACAAATGTAATTTTAGCAATTAGATAGTAGAATCTATAAAGGGTTCGCAGCACTTTTCACACACTACAAAGAGTGTTGAAAATAATTATAAATTAATCTTAGATTTTTAACTTGGTTATGTCCTTGCAATATTGGAATTTATAGATTACCTCAATACTGCAGGTGTATTTGCTAAAATCACGTGACTGCCACATTACGTGACAAGTCTAAACTAGAAATCTAATCGTCCTCAACATGTAGTTTTCAACCACATTACATTTGTCCGATAATAGTAAAGTCCTAAAAAGAATCGCCCATCTTTTTAAAGAATGTATTTTCTATGTAAAAAATTCGCCGATATTTCCATCTGGCACATTAACTGTACTGCGCGTCCCACAGTGGGATTCGAACCCGCAACGTAAGGATCAACTCCTTACTCCGCGACTCTAGAGCAGAGGCTCTAACCACATCGAGCGTGCAAAGTATTAAAATATGTGGGATTAAAACTACCGTATCTGAAATTTGCTTTAGCTATCTGCATTTATTTAAGATTTTTATAGTATATTATTATATTAAACAGCTTGTGTTAAAAAGTGGAATCACAGGATATTTGTTTTATGGGGTTTATCAAAACTACACCAAAGTTTCCATTTAACGTTCAGAGTATGAGTGGTTTTCTCAAGAAAAAAAAGCTTTATTTAATTATGAGTTTTACATTTTCTTCAAAATCAATTCACAAGTTTTTTTTTTCTTTGAGTAAATTTCACGTGAAAACTTTTTTGTCTCAAATGTCATTTTTTTTAATATTAGAAAAATATGCTTTCAAGCTTATACACGAGAATGTAAAAATGATCAGTGAGTTGTCTTTATTTGATATGTCTTAGTTTTGTTTGTTGAAGAATCCTTCTGTCTGTCCTCTTAATCAAATTGACACAACACTAAATCTCTTTCTTCAACTTCCAACGCTGAACACAGATAGTAATATGCCAGCTAAGTTATTTTATTTAATATTATTAAAATTATTGTTGTTCTCTGATGTTTATAGTTATAGAAGAGACAACAAAATGAAAGGTAAAATTATTTTTCTAGCTATGTTTGTCTTTTTAGCATGATATAGTATCCTCCATGGTATGAATCAATTAATCACTGAACACAATTATGGCGGTTTATATCTATGGCGAGGAATATTAGCATAATTTCAATTAACTTAACAGATATCTTTTATTATTTGAATATTTCATCGATTCAAGCATTGTTCTCATCAATTCAAGTTACGCTTGTATCAATTCATTTGATGTGAGCGTCAATATAATGGATTGGAGCAGTGATATAGAGGAATCATTGCTTGCAAAAAACTCAATTTATACATCGGTTTCTGTGTTTGAAGTATCTGTTTTGTTAATCTCTGTAACTCCATTCAAAACATCTTTTATTATTTTACAATGATTTTTTAATTAGTGTGCGCATTAATTCTTTTTAAAGAGAGCAACAATTTGATTTTAGAGATCATTATGTAAATACTATATACAGGGTTATTTTCGCCCCGTGTAATTTTCGCCCTTTCACACTTGCAAATAACATTGCCCCCTTTTGAATTCGCCCGATCGCAGATCTGTTTAAGAAATTATACTGTGTTTCTTGAATACGCACCGTTTTAAATTCGCCCACCTGTGAGTAGAGCAAAAGGGGCGAAAATAAAACGGGGGCGAAAATTTCCCTGTATACAGTAATGTAAATGTTGAATCAAAATTTGAAAATGTCACTTATCAAATCGTTGAAAATTGTGTCAAAATTCATAAATATACAATCTCTTTTCTGACAAATTGAATATTTATGAACGTTGACTGATTAAAAAAAATCTCACAGTTTCATTGTTCAAATCAATATCCGGCTTTCTGTAGGTATTTTTCACTTTTCTTTTATTTTTTTTAAATAGAAACAAGATGTGTTTGTGAAACACTGATTCCCCCGTATGGCAACTTATAGCAAAGGTTAAAGTTTCTCAGATGCAAATATGTTAGTACCCAAAGTAAGGTTTTTCTTTCAAGGAATAAACTTGTAAAATATGAAAGCCCTAGCAGTTACCATTGAATAGATATGGAAAAGTTAAAGTTTCTTCAAAAGCATGTCAAACATCAAGGTCAAAGTCAAATGGTCAAAATTAATGGTGCCCAAAGAAAGGCCTTCTCCCAAGAAATACACTGGTGAAATATGAAAGCCGAAGCACCAATCGTTCAAAAGTTATGACCAAGGTTAAAGTCTTACAAAAGTAGGTCAAACTCCAAGGTGAAGGTCAAAGGGTCAAAGTTGTTGGTATCCAAAGAAAGATCTTGTCCCAAGGATTACATATGTGAAACATGAAAGTCCTAGCACCTACCGGTCAAAAGTTATGGTCAACGTGACAGTTTTCAAAAAGTAGGTCAAACTCCGAGATCAAGGTCAAAGGATCAAAGTTTTTGGTATCCAAAGAAAGGTCTTGTCACAAGAATTACATATGTGAAAAATGAAAGCCCTAGCACTAACCGTTCAAAGGTTATGGCCAAGGTTTAAGTTTGGTAAAATATTGCAAAACTGGGTCAAACTCCAAGGTCAAGGTCAAAAGGTCAAATATGGTGGTACTCAAAGAAAGGTCTTGTCACAAAGAATACACATGTGAAATATGAAAGCCATAGCTCCAACCAATCAAAAATTATGACCAAGGTAAAAGTCTTTTGCGGACAAACAGACAAACAGCTAGACAGACAGACAGACGGACAGGGCAAAAACTATATACCCCCGAATCTTCGATACGGGGGCATAAAAAATAGTTTGATGTCCCATTTATATATCTTAAAAGTCTACATGAACATTGTTTATTATCGTTAATTTTTCATACGAATTTATAGGTCATTGTTTTTACACTGTATTTGACTAAGGATTTCTCTGTTTAGCTGATCAACACAAAGGGTTCATGGAGGGTGTGACCGATCGACAGGGGATGCTTTCTCCTCCTAGGCACCTGACCTACCTCTGGTATTTCAAGGGGTCCTTGTTCTTCCTTACCGGATTAATGAGATTGATCAATGTTCGCTATCGTCACGTTTAATAACATTATTGAAGAATTATCCACTAAGTTCAGTTTTGACTTCAATGTATGTGTAAAAAAAGTCCACTATTGATTTGAGAGTTGAAAAGAACAAAAGGAAGATAATCAGGTTTGGATGATATCTATAGAACTAGTACATGTTTATGGTTCTTATAATGTGTGTAAATATCAATTTTTAATGTTTTGTTGCTGTTCATTACATGAACAATTTTCCAATTTAATAAAAAATTAATATTTTTAAGACATGTTATTTTTATTGTGAAAGTATCAGAAGTGATATTTCCACAATGAAAAATCGGAACTTTTTTTCCTAATTCTATGAATAGATTAACTTTGTTCCAAATTTATCTTAACATTGATTTAACTCTGACGATTAAGCTACTTTTGCGTGAGCGTGAAAATAAAAAATAATGGCAGTAAAATAGTTTATAATGGCAAAACAAAATCATACCCAAAAAAGTTACTGGTATAAAAGAATGCCATGGGTATTAATAAAGTATATGGATTCGTGAAGCAACGTCCGACGTCAAGAACAAGGTAGAGAAATAAAAATCAATCTAAACTGAGGTTTTATTAATACAGAATGTATTGTGTAATGTATCAGAATCTATTTCAAGCATACTAAAACAGAAATTGAAGAGAATGAATTGAAGGGTATTCTTTCATTTTAAGTTAATCCTAAGCACGATGGCTTTTAAATCATACTTATGATAGATTTGCATTTTAACACAATTCGCTCTCGAATAGAGCGTACAGTATACAAAATATACAAAAGTGACAACCGCAAACTGTGTACTTCAGATATATGCATATGCCCTCCCAAGCAATATCCAAAAAGAATTCGGAATAGTGGGAACACATACAGTGATTTAGATAAAGTTAAACATAGAAAAAAATACGTGTCTTTAGCAAAAGTGATAAGGTGAAAGCCAACACTTATTAGACATTGGCCTTTTCAAGCTATACGAGTGATATTTAAAGCTTACAGGATCTCAAAATATTCACCCTATGTGCTGATTTCCTCTCATCTAAATCAACATATCCTTCCTGTTTGATCTTTAATCATAATTTTGTTTGTGTTGAAACACATTCATTAACAATTACATTACTAGGAACGATTATAAATGAAAAAAAACTTCCTATAAATGTTTAGAGCAGGAAAACGTTTCGTTGAAAGCAAATTAGTAACGCTTTCATTGATCCCGAAAAAATCTGGTTCATGCCACTCCAAAAGATAGAACTACATTGTCTACGCAGTTTGATATTAGTATACCCTTGTTATTTAGGTTGAATTCGAAAAGAAAACAACCTATAAATATGATTTAGCTAACATCCGGAAAAATAAATTAGATCCTTTGTTTCATTCAAAATTCAGTCACTGTAACTAAGTGGATAGCAATATTCAAAAATGTAGTTGTTCAATAGTGGTATAGACCAATCCAAGATATTTTAGTTTCTTTTCAAAATAAATTGGAAAATAAAACGTTGTTAAATATTCATGTCATGTATTTTTATTTCCTTCTTCTACCATTTTCATGAGTGAGAAAGGTCACACAAACCAAGAAAATGCTGCCAAAAAATTATCCTAATTGCATACGTCAATATATTTACTGCATACAACAAACACAGATGCAGGTAAAATACTAAAAAAAGGAAGAAAGAAAAATAGTAACACAAAATCAGTACAGAATAACCAACACAAAAATATATTCGAGAACAACAGTCTATTTAGCGATTCAACTTGATAAAAGCTCCTTATGAGATTATCACACAAGCATGCATTTCTTGAGTTTTCTTTTTTTTTTTTCATGTTGGTCCTTTATCTATTTACTTTGTCACGCCCCTTGTGTCGGGTCTTGAAATATATAATATTACTCATCGGTAACAGAAGTCAATAAGATGTTTAGGGCCACAACGTTCAAGTGGATCACCTGCTGTTTATTTTTTAAAGAGTTTTAATTTTCTCATTAGCAGATGGAAAAGAACAGATGCAAAAGTGATAAAATTTACCAAACAAAACAAAAGAATGTGCAAAAATAAGCTTTGGACGCAGAGAATAAATTGAAAGTGAAGGAAGCCAATAAAAGGATGTATACTTAGTATAACAGATGACGTCCATAATAAATACATGAAGAAGAAAAAAATCCCTTTATTATCAATAAAAATTCGGACGCCATATTGTAGCCCCCAAAGAGGAAAAGGAGGGGGAAATAAAAAGCTCTCAGGCATAACAAATGAGTAGGATATAGTATGTTGCTGTTATCAGAGATAAGAGAACTAAATGGGCCTATGGATATTAGCCGAGTCGTGGTCCAGTTTTTGACACATTGCATTTGAGTGAAGTAAATATAATTTGATTCCTTGATTTATACTCTCATTGCATGATATGAAGCATGGTGTAATATAACTTCCCTAAAATATTTAAGTAAACAAGATTTTAACGGGACAGTTATTATTCAAGATATTCTTACCTTTCAAATGGACTTTAAAAATTCATTCATGTTTACAAATTTGAAACAATAGTTAATATAAGGTTCACAGATGCGAGGTTTGATTGCAAAATCTCGCAAATTCCATGTAAGTTACTTTCAAAAGATGTCCAATCATAATTACTCTGAAATATTTTTCAAAAAATGAGACACAAAATTCCACAAATTTATTAGCTAATATCTCAGCATAGAGTGCATATAAATCTTGATTCTTTAAGCTACAGAGAGGAACCAGAAGAGTGCATCATTTTTTATGCAAATGATACTTACATATCATATGTGACACATAACGACAAATGATAAAACTTTGATACGCAAACAACAGTAGTAACAAGTTGAATATTACAGAGAGTATTTCAAACCTATACTTTTCAATAAGAAAAATTCATGGGAAATACATTTTATTTTGTCCAGAAATGTATTCATCAGATTTTTTCTGATATTCACGCCCTTTGTCACCTTTCCTTGTCCAAAAATACATTTCTGCAACTACTTCATACATTTCTGGAAATTCTTGTGAAAGAGTCTCAATCGCAGACATATAGTTAGCTATAGGATAAATGCGTGCATCTAGTATAGAGATATGGTATGCATGGATATAAAAATGAAATAATCTGGATTTTTGGTTTCTCTTCATTGTCTCCTGCTGTTCCATTATCTCCCTTCTCAATTCTGAATCCTCTATTTCTTCAGTATCGAAAGATTCGTCAGAAATAGCGCGACCTAGACAACGAATGGCTGTATCTATTGCAAGAGTTGCTAAATTTACATTTTCCTTTCGATATTGTGATAAACTCATATCATAGAAAAAGGAAGCTAATAGAGAGAAGTTTCGTGTTTTCTCTGTCGGTATTCTCATCCAAGCTAATTTTAAGTCTACTTTCCAAGGAATGAGTTCACTAACAATTCTGAAACTTTTACTTGTACAACGTGTAAAAACATTAGTTTTATTGTTCTTATCATACAGCTGTCGCAAAATCCCTTTTGAAGTTTTTTGCTTAAATTCACGTAGTCCTTCTATAAAGAAATCCAAAAATCTTTTTCTTACAGGCTTTTTTACTTCTTCCTCCATTGAAAGAATGTTCAACATTTCTTCATAAGCATCTCGAATTATTCGAAATACCAATGAGTAAAATCCTAGACGACAAAAGAATTTTGAAACTAGGAGAGAAGCTGGAAGGAATGTCTTCCGATACACTTCACCCAAGTCTCTAGAGATAGACAATGATTTGCATTCACTTAGGATATGTTTATTTAGATTTCCACTAAATATGTACCCATGTCTAGCTGCAAGAAAGCTTATAACCATCGTTGGAAAAAGTCGAATAGCCTCAATATACACACAAATTGTTTCAATTTCATTATCAGTAAAATGATCTATAATATTGTTTGATGATATAAAATAATGTGGAAAGTATTGTCTTTTCAAATAAGTAACTAGCAAAGAAAGCATATATAAAATGCATCCGGGGAGATTTGTCTCCCATTTTTGTTGAGGTATTTCCTCGCATGCATACAGAAAAACTGAGAGAATATGCTTCCTTTTGAGTCCTTTTGATAGGACTTTGGTCGCCTCTTGGATCATGATTGTAACAACATGATACCCATAAATCTGAAATCTGCTTAAGGCATCTGTAAAAAGGAAAAAGTTTGCCAAAGAAAAATCTAACTTCCATTCAATATCGGGATGAATACTTGAAGGATGACTTTTTTTAATCAAAGTACATGCTCCTAGACTTAAAATCTTTGATATAACATACGGGGAAGGCCAATCAAATTTTCGCTTGCGCTGAACCCATTCTATTGCAACAGCAGGAAATTCATTACAAAGAAATCCAAAATTACACCGTCGTGTATTAGGAGGAAGTAATATTCCCGCGGGCAGTTCTTGCTTTGTAAGAAACACCTCATTATTAAGTTCAGGAACACGTTTTGTTGCGTATGAAGTTTGAGTTTCCAATGGCCGTATCCAGCAATATCCTGGATGCGTAGTGTTACATTCTGCTTGCAAAACTGACTGCGACTCTCCTCGAACAGAACCATAGGCTTCAAATCGAATCTTGTCAAAACGTACTGCAACCATAGAGGGATCTCTATTTACAAATTTGCATTGAAATCTAAATAGTTTTCTCCCTTGTGAAATATCTATTAGCGCAACATTGTCACCAGTAGCAAAGGTTCCAATACAGTGAAACCATTGATTTTCGATTTTCATAGATCCGCCTATGTTCGAGTACTGTTTAATCAGTTCCTTTGGGAAAGTATGATTTATAATAAATCCGAGATGCGGAAGAGGAATACCAGTTAAGGTGTCGACATGCAAAGGGTCTTCAATGAGACACTCAAGCGAATCTGAAAGATAATAGAAAAGAATATCAAACCATGCTAGGGCAGATAGATATTCATTTCTTATAAGTATTTTACCAGATTTTTTAAAAATAAGTATTTTCAATATATGTATCTACTCTTTGCATACACATCCCTTTCTCCCTAAATAAAAACATCTACTATATGATTGCTTTTATCTAATAGAAATAAAAGAATCTTTTTTTTTTTTTTTGTTTTGTTTTGTTTTGTTTTTTTTAAATTGAGGAAAATACAAAATTACGAAAGCCTAGAAGGGTCAAATAAGAAAATAAAAAAAAAAATAAAAAGTCATAATTACGAGATAAAAAGTCGTTATAACGACTTAAGAAAGTCGTAATAACGAGATAAAAAGTCGTTATTACGACTTAAGAAAGTCGTTATTACGAGATAAAAAGTCGTAATAACGAGATAAAAAGTCGTTATTACTTTCTTAAGTAGTGATAACGAGATAAAAAGTCGTTATTACGAAATAAAAAGGCGTTATTACGACTTAAGAAAGTCGTAATAACGAGATAAAAAGTCGCTATTACGACTTAAGAAAGTCGTTATTACGAGATAAAAAGTCGTAATAATGAGATAAAAAGTCGTTATTACGACTTAAGAAAGTCGTAATAACGAGATAAAAAGTCGTTATTACGACTTAAGAAAGTCGTTATTACGACTGAAGAAAGTCGTTATTACGACTTAAGAAAGTCGTTATTACAAGATAAAAAGTCGTTATTACGAGATAAAAAGTCGTTATTACGACTTAAGAATCTTAAGTCGTAATAACGAGATAAAAAGACGTTATTACGACTTGAGAAAGTCGTAATGACGAGATAAAAAGTCGTTATTACGACTTTCTTACGTCGTAATAACGACTTTTTATCTCGTTATTACGACTTTTCATCTCGTTATTACGACTTTTTATCTCGTAATAACGACTTTTTATCTCGTTATTACGACTTTCTTAAGTCGTAATCACGACTTTTTATCTCGTTATTACGACTTTCTTAAGTCGTAATTACGTCTTTTTATCTCGTAATAACGACTTTTTATCTCGTTATTACGACTTTCTTAAGTCGTAATTACGACTTTTTATCTCGTTATTACGACTTTCGTAAGTCGTAATAACGACTTTTTATCTCGTAATAACGACTTTTTATCTCGTTATTACGACTTAAGAAAGTCGTAATAACGACTTTTTATCTCGTTATTACGACTTTCTTAAGTCGTAATAACGACTTTTTATCTCGTTATTACGACTTTTTAATTTTTTTTTTATTTTCTTATTTTTCGTACAAAATGAAATAAGACCATATAATTCATACTCATTACATGTATAAAGGAAATATGTTTTAATAAATGTTCTGAAAACAAAGCAATTAGACTCTCACGATTCTCTTTATGAGTGAGTGCTTAAAGATTTGCATTAAACCTTACCATTTGTCTCTTCACTTTGTAGTTCGTCTAACCCAATGGTGTTGAACATGGAAATATAACTGTTCTCAAACTGGATCGAACCGTTCAGTTTTCCAGCTCTTTGATCTGAAAATACCGTATCTAGCGATAATGATGTAAGCAGCTCTTGAAGTCCAATGTCCTGAATGTTTCCTTTGATATCCATATTCTTATACCTTTCAAACGTTTTCTCTGAAATTCCGTGGGGTGAGTTTTTCGTTGAACAGAAAAGAGTCCGATGAAGGAGTGCTCCTAAGAAGTTCAAAAAGAGTCCAATTATATAAATTTACCAAAACTAGTTTTATGTGCTCTTGCCATTTAATGTTATGGTAATTGATACAGCTTTTTAACTTAAACTGGATATTTAGTGATACATACTGTACGGCCACAGATTTTCCCATTTCTTTGGAGGAAGACTGACATAATGAAACTCTCCCAAATGTCCAAGGTAAATAGTCAATGCCGGGAGTTGAATGTCTTTCCTTGATGATTTCACTTCTGTGCGTCGGACGTCGTCCTTGTAAATATTAAACACAACCGCCTCTAGATGAAAAGCATCAACTATTGCATTCAACATAATGTGATCGCTCCATTCTCTCGGGTTCGACATTCTTGACAGGTATTCAGCCCAAGTTTCGGTACTTAAGAATGATTTTATTGGGCAACCGTCTTCCTGCAAAGGATTTTCTCTAAGATATCTAGAAGAATAAAAAAAAGAAACATTTACATTGAAGAGATATTTTTGCTATTGAAAAAAAAAAAATCCTAAACCTGTTCAAAAAACATATACTGATACAATAATAGGAGTGAACATATGACTAGTAACATTATTGTTAAAGGAAACTTTACCAAATTGTTTACACATACTATAATATAGAAAATATATATATATGATAGCTAAGGTTTTTTTTTACTCAACAGCCATGAGTCTAAGCGTATCAGATGTATAACCAAAGTGACCGTTTATCGTTAGCTGATCAGCAATTGATCGGAACATACAACTACCGTCGGTTTTTCCATTCCAGATCTCAAAATTATTATCAGTGGCAAATTTTTGGATTGATCTCAAGAAAATCGGCATATTCATAAACTGTTTCACACCTTGGCCTACTAAGGTTAATTTATTATTCATAAATATTTGATGCAGAATTGAGGTGGAAATCAATGCACTGAAATACTACATTAAATGAATTTTGACTAGATGTGGCAAAAAGGATTTTTATGACAGTACAATGACAATACATGTACTTTTATGATTGTCTTCAATCCCACTTACTGTATCTTCCGCCTGTGTGTGACGTACTGTAGCGGTCAATTCCCCCATATATGAAGTCATCATCGGTGTTCATCAGACGTCTATTACAGGATAACTGGTATTCGTCATCACTATCAAATTAGTCTGTAGCATCGCCTTCATCTTCTGAACAATCATCTCCCCTCGTTGAATCATGTGAATTGTATGATTCTTCTTGACTAAGGTACACTTGCTTGGATTTACTAGAAGGCTGTGCATAACTTGGATCAGACACACTATCATCTTGCGGTTGGAATGGATCATTTTCGAAGAATTCTGCTTCTTTTAAATTATTTCTTAGTACCTTGTCATCATTTTCAATTTCGTCTTTTTCTTTGTAGGTCCCCTTTGCCCAAATGTTACTTAGGAAGTTCGATGATTTTTCGGTTGATTTTTCAAACAAGTGGGCAACACGCAGGGTTGGAGAATTTTGTAAAATATTTTTGTCAGATCCATCCATTTCTTTCATTCAAATCCTAGCAAATATGTATCAAATATTTTTTTAAAAATGTTCAAAATAAATTTCCTTATTCAAAACGAGGACGGAAACTTTTGATAAACAATTCTGTGACGTTAACTATACGCTCTAATAAATTCTGATTTCCGTTTTATTTTGCATGTTTATCATTTGTTTTTTCTTTATAAATTCAATTAAGGATTGAGTCTTCAGAGTACTTCAGCAAATATGGGAGACGAAAACAAATCGAACAAGAGGCCCAGGGGCCACATCGCTCACCTGAGCACTATGGCTAGGAAAAAGCAGAAATCACTTCAATCTTGAAAGGTTGAAAAGTTTAAATATAAAAGTGGTTGGGGAGGGGGGGGGTGTCATAAATTGAACAAATTTGAATCTACATTATCTGAGGATGCTTCCATTTAAATATGACCAATCATGGCTTTGCTGTTCTTGAGTAGAAGATTTTTAAAGATTTAACTTATGTATTCCTATGTAAAACTTTGATCACCCATTGTGGCCCCACCCGACCCCCAGGGGTCATGTTTGAACAAACTTGAATGTACACTATCTAAGAATGCTTCCATATAAATATGACCAATCATGGCTTTGCTATTCTTAACAAATAGTTTTTTTTTAAAGATTTTTACTATGTGTTCCTATGTAAAACTTTGATTGCCCATTGTGGCCCCACCCGACCCCCGGGGGTCATGATTTGAACAAAGGACTATATTCTGTAGTGGCCAGTATCTGCCCCCCAAAATAAAACTTTGATGGAGAAATCTTTAATTATGTTTTAAACCAGGTGGATATTTGCAGACTTCAAAGCATTAAATATTTTTATCAACTATGACATCATTAGTTAGATATGACGTCAATAAATTGACGTAAATTCCAAATTGCAATGATTTTGAGAGAAAACAGTGTATTTTACGTCGGTATTTTGATTGGAAATTATCGAGCGCAGGTCTGCTCAGACTAGATCTTTTGATATAATGTGTAGAATGATAATATCAATGAAATATGTGAATATAGTACCTGAGCAAGCTTGCGCTCTAAAAATACTATAGTCAAAATTGAACAAACTCTGTGCATTTTGGCCCCTATTTTAAAAATAACGCAAATCCAAATAGTTTGTGACGTCACAGAGACAAGAAAAGCCAACTAATTTTTCCAATTTCATAATATATTGTCTTAATTTGGATTATTTTACACAATATATGCACTTTTGCTCATTTCAAGAGATTTTCAAAATTTGACTATTATGGGGGCAGGAATACGCCCTTACCGTATATAGTTCTTTGAATGTACACTATCTGAGGATGCTACCATATAAATATGACCAATCATGGCTTTGCTGTTCTTGAGAAGAAGATTTTTACTATGTGTTCCTATGTAAAACTTTGATCGCCCATTGTGGCCCCAACCGACCCCCGGGGGTCATGAGTTGAATAAATTTGAATGTACACTATCTGAGGATGCTTACATGTAAATATGACCAATTATGGTTTTGCTGTTCTTGAGAAGAAGATTTTTAAAGATTTTTCCTATATATTCCTATGTAAAACTTTGATCGCCCATTGTGGTCCCACCCGACCCCCGGGGGTCATGAGTTGAACAAACTTGAATCTACACTACCTGAGGATGCTACCATATAAATATGACCAATTATGGCTTTGTTGTTCTTGAGAAGAAGATTTTTGAAGATTTTTCCTATATATTCCTATGTAAAATTTTGATCGCCCATTGTGGCCCCACCCGACCCCCGGGGGTTATGATTTGAACAAATTTGAATGTACACTACATGAGGATGCTTCCATGTAAATATGACCAATTATGGCTTTGCTGTTCTTGAGAAGAAGATTTTTGAAGATTTTTCCTATATATTCCTATGTAAAACTTTGATCGCCCATTGTGACCCCACCCGACCCCTGGGGGTCATGATTTGAAGAAACTTGAATCTACACTATCTGAGGATGCTACCATATAAATATGACCAATTATGGCTTTGCTGTTCTTGAGAAGAAGATTTTTAAAGATTTTTCCTGTATATTTCCTATGTAAAACTTTGATCGCCCATTGCGGCCCCACCCTACCCCCGGGGGTCATGATTTGAACAAACTTGAATGTACACTACATGAGGATGCTTCCATGTAAATATGACCAATTATGGCTTTGCTGTTCTTGTGAAGAAGATTTTTGAAGATTTTTCCTATATATTCCTATGTAAAACTTTGATCGCCCATTGCGGCCCCACCCTACCCCCGGGGGTCATGATTTGAACAAATTTAAATCTACACTACCTGAGGATGCTTCCATATAAGTTTCATGTTTTCAAGCACAGTGGTTCTTGAGAAGAAGATTTTTTAATTATGCCATTAATTTTTCACGAATTCTTAATTATCTCCCCTTAGAAGAAGGCGTGGCCCTTCATTTGAACAAACTTGAATCCCCTTTACCCAAGGATACTTTGTGGCAAGTTTGGTTGAAATTGGCCCAGTGGTTCTTGAGAAGAAGTCGAAAATGTGAAAAGTTTACAGGCGGACAGACGGACAGACAGACAAACGGACAGACGGACTACAGACAAAATGTGATCAGAAAAGCTCACTTGAGCCTTCGGCTCAGGTGAGCTAACAAATTCGCAGTCTTCAAATTTAGAACTGAACTTAACACTTATGGCAATTGAGCAGTGAGGATAGCTTTTGTGCCAGTATATGTATCTACTGCAACACAAGGCATCAGTTCCTACGGTCTCATCTAAAGGTCCCCCAAAGGGATTCGATACTGCAATGGAAGGACCAACTCCTTATTCCCCAAATCTAGAACGAGGCAATACCTTTGTTCTACCCCCCTACCCAAAAAATCAATTATGCATTAATTGTTCTTACTACATGAGTAATGTAATATGTTGATACAAAGGATCTCAAAATAAAGATTGTTTTGAATTTAAAAAATTCAAACAAAAATACATGTACGGTCGATTAAAGTGCCCTATTTCAAATTTTCACAGCTCTTAATGGTGAAAAATAAAAAAAAAATTGTAGCAACCTTGAAATGAATTATTATAAACACGAGGTGTCGAGGTCTTCCCTTGCCATCTATACTTGATGTGTATTAATTCGATGATCTCTGCAAAAATTATGAATAATGACATATATGTGCCTAGACTCCAATGCATCAATAATCCTTGATCTTTTCTCCCGATGTCATGCATTGGAATACTTTAAAGTTTCTTGCCAAATGCCTTCAAATTGTAACAGTTCAGGCTAAATAAACCAATATTTAAGGATCATATTTGACTCTGTTATACACACAAAAAAATCACCACAAGTCCATTGAGTGAACCAGTATATATGATGATTGGATGTAAATTTACTGGGAAAAGAAAGACAACCTACATAAGGACAGCAAAGACCACTTTACTAAAGAAAGTATAACATTAGAATTAAAATATGCTTATGTTGAAGAAAAATATGTCTTTTGCTAAAAAAAAAAATAAAATAAGAATAAAAAAATAAAAATTAAACAAATTAAAAAGCTGTGTTTCTAGCATTAAATAATGTTCTTAATGAAACTTATAGGGATTACATTCACTATAATTAATACTAACAGAAAGATCCTGAATGAAAGACAATTAGAAATCTAATGTTATTAACTTTACACGAGTTTATATTCCGGTCGCAGTCCAGCACGTACTTGAAAATCAAGTGCAGGGCCCAATCACTTCCTTCCGAACAGCACACTACAGTAAGTGAAACAATTAAACACGTCCAATTAATTTAACCATGAATCTGGTAAAAGAAAAAAAAAAGCATTTTCTTTTAATAAAAAATATGTCTACATTGTGTAGTGCAATTCTCGAGTTAAGACTGGGCATTCATGCAAATATTTGCGTCGTTCTTTTTTCTATTTTCTAAAACTCTTATATTTTAAAAACATCCTACCAATTCTCTAATTTTTCTAAGAAAAATTCAAAAATATTTTATACAGAATCTGAATAATACGTGAGTATCAAGTGGTCTAAAATACTAAGTTCAATCTTTTAAAAAAAGAAGAGAAAGAAATTCTCAATAAAAGCAAGAAATTGCAACGTTGAAATGAATAACAATTTTATTATTATACAAAATACATTATACTACAAAAATTACACTAAAAAGTGTACAAGAAGACATGCATACGAGCATAGGCCTATATATATTGCATTCATAACTGATTCAAAAATCCTACTAGCAACTTATTATAAGAAATGAAAGGAAGAAAATTGAAAAATTTCAATATTAAATCAAATGAAATGCAGAGCATAGTAGTGTAATATCCCAGATGCTCACTATAAAAGAATGAGTGTCAGTTAGAATTTATTTTCTGTAAGGTAGTTGTTATTACATATTTACTCAAGAGATACATATACATGTACGTACAGTTAAACTATATTCAATTAAAACCCCTGCTGATGGCCTTATTTGGAGTGATGGGTGTTGTAAAGTGATTTTCTGTAAAGTTATCCAGCAGACAGCATTTCTCATTTTTTTCAAGACAATTTTGTAAATATAACTGGAAGGGTTATTCAGATTTTAACATTTCTTCGCCGAAAAAGTGAATGCTGCACAAAAGCGACAAAGCCCTCCCCCTCCCCACCCCCCCCCCCAAAAAAAAATACACCGCTGAATACAAGTCTATCATATACACATACGCAATTAAAACTTACAGTCAGTACGTATTTGGGGCATATATCACAGACAGTGTTGAAAGTTGAACACAGAAAAAAAAATACATAAATTTGAAAATACAATATCAAAGGATATTATAAAGATACCTGGTATATAAATATGAACTTCATATTTTTCTTCAAAAAATCAAAAAGTATTTAAATTAAATTAGGTTACAAAAATTCCTATATCTCTATTGCATTATAGATTATTGTGGAAAAAAACCTTTAGAAATACTGTGGAATAATCATTGTTCGTGGGGGACCAATGTTCGTGAACTTCGTGGGTCACCCGAACTCACGAATTTACATCCCCACGAAAGTTTACTTTATAAACATATTGATTCATTGAACCTACCTTATAAAAGAGTTATCCATGACATTACGTACACAAAAGAAGTAAAATTGTCCTTCTCCACGAACTCTTACACCCCATGAAATAAAATTATGGCACAGTAATTATGTTTATTAAACAAAGAAATTAAACAATCGTCAAAAATTAATGTAGGTCGGTAGATTTTTTGTAAAAGGTGTTACAGATCTAATTCTTATCCATTATTTATAATTTGTATTTCTATTCTCTAGAATTGAAATATAAGTATAAATATATATCATATTTTATGCCTATACATTTACTTTCAAGACATATTTAACGTATTTATAAAGTGATTTCACTCAGAGAGGTCACAAAACAAAAAAAATTAAAAAATCAAAACAAAAACAACAACAGATCTAACACGGTACGTCCTCTCACTCCATAAATACGGCTTCTTTAAATTTAACAGTATTGTGGTGTTCAGTTCTTCATCAACATACGACTCAACAGCATAGTCATGTGGAGGACTACTATAGTAACCATTAGAAATCACTGGCCCTATCCCTTTAACAGTCATTCCAAATTCTTTGTTTATGTCTCTGGATTGAATAGGTCTTGGTTTATTAACCTTAGGAGGGGATTTACGATATAAAGTCTGTTGTGTTTCCCTCTTTGAGTTTCTACTTCCAAAAAGTGGATGTTCTAATTCCTTTGCTTCTGGTGTTTTCTGTGAACGTTTTGGTGGGACAGGTTTCTGGGAGGTAGCATAACGACCAGGCACGTGATACCATGCTGAACGATGGTGTACAGTTCTTACTAGATCACGAGGCGATCGAGGAATGAGACTGTCTAAAGTTGAGTTCGGACATGCAGTGACCGACTTTGTATTTCCTGGAGTGATTGCATGTGGACCAGGAGTACTTCGACGAGAATGACCACTTCGTACACTAGCCCTAGAGTGTGTACTGTAACCAGTTATATGAGAACTATGGTTACTTTTAGCACTGTTTCCTCTAACTAATCCTCTATCTTGTTGTCGTGAAATAGATGATCAAGAACTTCCTGTGCTACTATACCGTTTGTATAATTGAGCTGGGCCACTTTTTGTTTTCTTTGCAATCTGAGTTCTTTTAGTTTCTTGCCCAACAGCTAAGTTTGATGAATTTCATCATCAAAGCTATCAATCTGAAGATCAGCATATTTCGTCTCGATATTCATTACTTGTAGACTATCAATTCATATTCAACTTCTATTTCAACCTTTGTGAATTCACAGCAGATGAATTATATGATGAAATATATATATATATAATGATAATGTAGCGGTCCTGGACAGTCTTAGTCAATATGTAGCTTCTCAAAGGCACTTAGATGACTGATACGGCTAAGAGATTGTCCATAAGGGTTCTCTTCATAGCTTGAAGGTCGGGACCTCAGCACAGATCCAGAGTTTCCACTTGCACTTTTGTCCATGTTTGCTAGATCTTTGATAATTGAAATAATTAGAAGTAATTATTTATCATTTTATTATATTCCCGCAAACAAATTTTGGGGGGTATATAGGAATCACCTTGTCTGTCTGTCAGTCCGTTCGTCCGTTTGTCTGTCCATCTGTCCGTTGAGCGATCTGTACAAACGTGTCCGGTCCATATCTTTCTGATGGAGGAATATTAGAATCTTCTTCTTCACACAAAGATTGCTTATGACCTGAGGGTGTGTCATGACCTTGACACAAGGTCATTTGGGAAAGTTCAAGGTTACTGACAGACAATGTTCATAATTCGTGTCCGGTCCATATCTTTCTTATAGGTTAATTCGATGAGTTCCCATTTTACACAAAGATTGCTAATGATATGAGGGTGTGTCATTAAGTTGACCAAGGTCATTTGGGAAAGTTCAAGGTCACTGACAGAAAAAGTTCATAATTCCTGTCCGGTCCATATCTTTCCTATAGATAAACTCCGTGAGTTCCCATTTTTCACAAAGATTGCTAATGACCTGAAGGTTTGTCATGACCTTGACCAAGGTCATTTGTGCAAGGTCGAAGTTACTAACATTAAAATTTCATAATTTGTGTCTAGTCTGTATCTTTCTTATGGATAATTATGTTGGGATATTGGGAGTTTCCACTTCACACATAGATTGCTTATGACCTGAGGGTGTGTCATGATATTGACCATTAGTCACTGTAGAAAAAATGGATAAATAATTAATCCATACTTTCCAGTAGAGAAATACTTGAAAAATTGTTATTAATTAAAAAAAACAATGTTATTATTAGTATTGATGTTTTATAAGGCTGCACTTTAGTTCCATTCATTAAAAAATATAATGAACAATTAACGGTAAATTTTCAACTAAACGTTTAAACTAATTGTGAACACCTCTTAGATCCATCAAATACTTGGCCCCTTCTCTGAAAAATCCAGTGGGGGAGGGGGGATATTTGTCTATTTTGGACAGTTCTAGTTAATATTTGCTTCCACAATCTTCCAAGAGCGATTTCAGTCTGTCTTTACTACAATTGTCAGTCTACACGATTCATTGTGGAATACCGATCTCGATGTATTTTCATAGCATTTAAATATAAGTTTGAGTGGTAACTGAATGTCATACAGTTTAAAAGTACAATATCATGAGCTCATAAATATGTATAAATGCTAATTAACAAAATCCGGTCTCTCTTAATTCAAAAGTCTAAAGTTAAATTAAACTGCCCGGGAAAGTAGGTCAAAGGTCAAGGTCTAGTGGATTGTAACGCTGCTCCTTTTCATAATGTTTTATGACAAACAGTGCACATGCTAATAGCACAGATTTACCTCTTAAATGTAAAAAATATGTTGAATATCGGCCGTATGAACTTTTTTGAAAGGTAGGTCAAAGGTCTAGGTCAAGGAGTACGAGATCAGTAACCATTGTAATTTACAAAAGCCATGTACCAAGCAATAAATGTGCCAGATATCATACCTATAGCTCTCACAGTTCTTCAGATATTAAGTGTGACAGACGGAACAGACAGGCAGCTGGACAGACATACATATATACAAACAGACAGACGCCGGATAAAGTAATTCCTAAGTGTCGCTCTTTCCTGCAGAAATTATGTCTGGAAAATGTCCGAAAGAGACTAAAATATTTTTATATGTTACTACAAATTGCCTTAAGGTATCTAGGACAAAATAAATCAAATGATTGCTTTGTGAGAATGGAAGGATTGACATTATTTATGATCATCTTCTGTGATACCCCATTTCCCCGCTTATTGCATTGACGTTGCGCCTATGGATTTTGCATTGTTTCCATACATGATTACTTAACTTTTAAGATCTTTTATATTCGATTCATCACAAAAGACATTTTAGGAAAAAAAGTAATAACATATCTTGCCTTAGTAACTCGATTTTCTAAGTAGGAAAAGACTAGATAACTGAATGATGTTATAGAACTGAGAAATAGCTGAACAAGTTTGGAATCAGGTTGTCAAGTCATCTAATGTCTAAGAATTCTCCTGATTGCACCGAGAATTCTATGAAAGCATGGTAAATTTTTTTTTCTTCAAAATTTTTTTTTCTTCAAAATTTAAGCAAATGGGCCTAATTTTTATCATACTAATAAACAAAAGTATGAAAAAAATTAAGAATTTAATCAGAAATATGTCACTCTTCAAAGTATACAAAATAATTTTTCCGTCAATCAATGTGTCCGCGAACTCTTTTAACAACCCTCGTATGTCCTCTTTATAAACGATTAGGAAGTGAATATTGTACACTTTTTAAACAATTAATGTGTATTATGAAATTCTTAATCCAGCAGATGAAATATATGAAGATAACCAACAGTATTCAAGCTTGAAAGTCCAGTAAACATATCAAAATAGGTGCAGAGCAAACACAGACCTCCAAAACATCAGAGGGGGATCAGGTACCATGGAGGAGTGAGCATCCCCTGTTAAAGGACTTCTCGCATGATCTTTCAAAAATCGTAATTTTATGAAGAATATTATCTACAACCTTGTTTATTAAAATACTGAATTCAATGAATGTTGTTGAAAGCATATTTTAAGAGATATTAAGAGTTGAAATTCAAATACGGCAATATGCATATTTCAGTCGGATTTCGGCGAAATACTGCTTTGACGTCATAGGCGACAATTCAGTGATGGAGAGATGAGAATATGCGCACTGTTTAGGGAGTTATCAACGATAAATGCAGCTTAATTACGAAAAATGCTGAAAAAATTAATTCCTAACGTGCTTTTCAATTACTATAGAAACATTTACTAGTTCTAAGATATAAAGCTTTTGAGATATTTTCGTTTTTTAATCCAAACACTTAGAATATGTAGCTCTGATTACGGCAATGTTTCGTGATCGTAAAATTATTTTTTTCAAGACGGCCATCCTTTACAAATCATATGAAGGCGTACTTGCATATATTAATATTATGTTAAAAGGGAAGAATAAAAAAAGTTAAATATTAAATTTGTGAATCAAATAAGTTAATACATGTGAAAAGATTAAAAAATTGTATTGTGATGACGAATTTGTTCGTCTTTGCCGCGTCTCCCTAGCTATCGTCGCTGCTATTTTTACAATGTTAACAAATTTTTTTAGATTTTTTCTTGCTGACAATTCTTAAATATAAGGTTGGATATTCATTTTCATATCGATAAAATCAGTGATTTGGTCGTCCACAATAGAATAATATATTAATGCTTTAAAAATGGTTGAAGAGTTGCTGAGAAAAATGAGATGTAAAATTTTTATTTTCATTCTTTGTATGTTTTAATACATCTGGAAGGCCGTCACGGTAGCTCAGTCGGTAGATCGCTCGCCCCGTGATCGGAGGACAGTGAGCTCGAATCTCGGCGCTCGGCACTTTGAAGTGAAAATTGCGGGTCCTTCGTATAAGACCTTATAAACCGAGGCCCTTGTCACGGCAGGTGTTTGCACGTTAAAGATCCCTCACTGCTCAATGGTCCCGAGTACCGAGTAAAGGTTTTAATTTGAAGCCCTTCACCGGTATGTGGTGACGTCTCTATATGAGTAAAAAATTCTCGAAAGGGACGTAAAACTAAATACAATCAATCAATCAATAGATCTGATCAACATTTTGAAGAAGGGACGCATGTAACAATGTGTTGCCCCCATCCCCTCATAACATAAGTACAGCCATAATATTTTAGTGGGGGGGGGGATTGGTTCTTAGGGAAATCGCACTCTATAGCTACTACACAGAGTAGGATCCCCCCCCCCCAAAAAAAAAAAAAAAATTGAAAAAATGGGTTTCCGTAGTAGAAATCTTACTCTAAAGTAATTTTTTCCGTAGGAGAAATCCTGTTTTCCGAAGGGAATCCTACTCTTGAGCAAATTTTCCGGGGGGGGGGGGGGGAGAGGGAGAGGGAGAGAGATTTAAGAGGGGAAAGCATACTCCACAAGACCAGTACCTCCCCCCCCCCCCAAACTCTGATAAAACCGTATACTGCGGGTCTAATACAGTTTAAATCGTGTGAATTTTCTTGCGATTTTTATCTTTTTTGGCATATCTTATGTATTTTAACATGCGCGGATCTAAAGAGGGAGGTGAGGGCAGACCTCCCTGGAATATTCAAAGTTATTAAATGTATATCATACAGTAATTAAACGTGACCTTGGACCAGCCCCCTACAGAAAATGTTGACCCCTCTTAGGTTGGTATGAAAATTCATACGAATGAAGCTTTAGAAGTAACGGATACATAATAGCAATAAGAAAGAAATTCTTTTAGTATTAACACATTTAATTTTAGCCTGAAAGATAAGCGATTTTTTATATTCATCCAAGCTGAAAAATGAACGGTTGCTAGGGAAATTTCTTTCCCCATGTTTCCATGGTAACCATAAACCAAAACATTTTTCATTTCGTATACATGGATCATAGTGTAAGAGAAGACTATGTGTGGCAAATCATCAGATTCTGAGAACCTCAAACATCACCCTTTGCATGATTTTTACACAGAACTGTACATAATTACTTTATTCATATTAGTTTGTGTATGGTGTGAAAGGAGGGAGGGAGAATATTTTTCATTTTTCTTTTGTTTATTTTCATAATAAATTTGTTTTGTTAATTTTACAATTTGTTCTTTCATCTCAGCCGTACAAAATCAAAAAGAACTCATCATGTTTTTAGAGGTCTGAGTTTGCCCTGCTCCCAATTTGTATTGTAAAATTTGATATTTGAGCTTAACTTCTGTTCATATTTTATAAATATTACTGATTATGGCCAAGACGTTCTTGAAAAAGGCTATTTAAAAAAAAAATATTCCTATACATGGATATCTGATAATAAAAAAAAATATCGTTTATTTTTACCTCTTCCAAAGGGGACGATGTTCTGAATATATTGGAATGTATACTCCAACAGGAAACTTTTGCTTAAGGTATTCCATCCTTAATAGCCTCAGATTCAATGAAATTGAATACACAACAGATGTTGTCATTGTCATTCTATTTCTAATAATTGAATGCATCTTTCCACCACAGTATTTATTGATATTCTTATAATTTGAATTTTTATTTTTAAAAAAATCACCTGTCTCCATAGACTTCAATGCAATTCCTGTTAATTAATTACTGCTTAGTTAATTACACTTATGAAACTTTCTCTTGGTAAATCCTTTTCCGCTGTAAAATGCTTTGAATTAATATCAGAGTATTATATACGTGATGGATATTTAAGGATAGAGAATTAGGTCCTATGAGGGATGGAAAACCTTAAGCATTGTAATATGAGGCCAAGTACATTGTTGCTGGGAAGACATTTGAGATTTGCAACCTTCTAAAAGCTCCTTTGACTTTTTAAGTATTCCCACACATCTAATTATCGAAACTTCTTAAATATGTTGTTGAACAGTATTCTTAAAGGTGCTCAGACACAGACTTGAACTTAATATTTTCTCAATTTTCTGTATAATATCACGAGTTATATATTGCAATAGCATTTCACACAAAAATATAATTAAAAACTTTTTTAATCTGGAAATTATTGGAACTACGAATTCCGGGACGCGTTATATTACAACATCTTTGCACTTACACACATTTTAACTTTATCCATAATATTTAAGAAAAGAAGCGATTTTGTTATGTATTAATGAAAAATATTACATCTATAATCCAGAAAATTCAGAGAAGAAATGTACGAAAGCAAAACCAACTCACCAGTATTCTCAGTCCGTGCTCTGTGATGTGTACAGAGTTTAACAAATTGAACACACTCGTGAAAAGTAAACTGTTTTTGTAAACAGGGCACGAGCTCTGTTATTGTTAATATTTACGATTCACCGGATGTGTTCAATTGTTAAACTCGGTACACACCACTGAGCACGGACTTACAATACTATGAGTGGGTTTTGCTTTCGAACATTTCTACTTATTTTCTGGGTTATAGTTTTAATATTTTTCATTAATACACAACAAAATTGCCACTTTTCTTAAGTATTAAGAATAAAATTAAAATACGTGAAAGCGCAAGGATGTGTCAACCCAACACGTCCAAAATTTTGAAGTTTTAATAACTTGAAATAAGATTTTTATTATATTTTAGTATGAAATGCTATAGCAACATATAAGTCATGAAATTATACGGAAAATGTGAGAAAATATTAACGTCAAATCTGTGTCCAAGCACCTTTAATGTTTACCTTCACTACTGTATATATTTTGTTGAAGAGTAAAGAAAGAGGCTTAGTAGAACATTTACTAGAACCGACTATTTTTCTTTGATGGAATTTTATGTAGTTTAGGAATCCGATAAAAATATGATAATTCATATTCAATTTATTTTTTGGGAATATTAAAACATTTCAAACAGACAATTGATTTTGAAAATATTCTCTTTAGAAAGGGAACCATGGGTATAAGTGATTACAATTACATAATTAATTCCAAGTTCCTCTAAAATATAATTAAATAATGAGTCTTACAACCAACGAATATGTTGATACAAGCTTTATCAGCTGGGATTAGTAGATATTTATAATGTCTATTTCTTTTTTCCACTTCAGAATTATTGGAGAAAGAAGCATAGATGATCTTCATAACCCCCTCCCCCTCAACTGCTTAGAGATTTCAACATCCACCAGGTGCTTATAATCCATTCTGACAAAACATCTTCGTAATACGTCTGTCCCATCTTCTGGTGTAATCGTCCAAAGAATTCATAGTATTTATGAAATGAAAATTTGACGCCAGTAAAAAGACAGGGTTCCTAAACTTAGGTTCTTTTGAATTTAGGGATATAAGGTCCTCATTATTACTATATTCACGTAATTCATGATGACATGTCCATCAGTTAAAGGGAGATGAAGAAAATGAACAAGTTGGAGGATTATGGTTCAGATATTCAAAATTTAAGCAATGGTCAGATTTTTTTTTTTTTTTTTTTTTTTTTTTTTTTTTTTTTTTTTTTTGTAATTAATAAGAATCTGCTGATGAAGATCAGAGGAACCATAGTTATTCCGGTAAGCATTAGGGGCCATGGACGTCTTGTTTTTCACATTTTTAAATACTACCTTAAAAGGTAACATTTCTCTGTGTTTTCAATCTGAGTTTCAAAAAAATATGATTGATAAACCTTATATTTCAAAAAATCAGGTGATTATGTCAAGGACAATTCTTAAATAGTGACAAAAGCCATTCAAGACATATCTCAGAATTTGATCATTAATGTAAAAGGTGGAGGTAACCAGTGTGCAAATTAATTGTGAACAGGGGATTAACACTCTTCAGAAAAAAAAAAAACATTGTAGGAGAGGTTAGAATCCCCTTTTGACCGATCACATCGGTTGTGAGCCCTTTGTTTTGTTAATGTAGACGGAGTACCACGCAGTCAAATACAGTACAAATGCAGTGGTCTAACAAATGGTTTGAAATATCTCAGACAAAATACGACTCATCGATAAGTTGTATAAAAAAAAAACAATATCATCACAACGACTGTAGAATTTATGAAAAGCTCTTTTAAAACGGAGTTGCTGATATCCTTGAAACGTCATCTTATTTGACAGAAGCTTGCCTCTATTAAAAATTTCCCGTTCTCAGAGTATGCTCTTGTCAATCTAATCAGCTATGAGACAGAAACACCATATGCATATGATGTTGGAATATTACTTCATAAATAAAGGATGCTGACGATGGAAAATCTCAGTGTTAATACAAGTAAAACAAGGGCAATATATACGAAAGTAAACGGAGGCATAAATAACTGAGTTTGTATCTTTCCGTTTTTATAATATAAGATTATGGATTATTTAAAGAATTAGAAAATTGTCAATCTAAATGTGCACTAGAATAATAAAGCATTTATTATTCAAATTTCTTTATTTTTTTTAATATTGATCAGCACAATCCTCATTCCGTATAGCAGGTTTCTTTAGCGGGTGTAAAATTTGGCGTTTTGCTTGCTCAAAGATATGGCAATAATTTGGGCGGAACTTTTTTTTTGGCAGACACGGAGTTCCATGATTTTGAAGAAAAAAAAAAGGAAATTGTCTTTAAGATGATTTTTTGTACTTTAAACATACATTTGAATACCAAATTACACAAGAGTTTGAGCAAATACCAACACCGGTTGAAAATTATAAAGTTTAACAAAAGACTGATTAAAGTTATTAAGTAAGTTTTCTTGTATTCAGTACTTATAAGCAAGAGTGCAAATTTTGCGATTAAAAGAACGAGGGCGCTTTTGTTTGGCATTCGGCAGGAATCTGGGCGCACTTGGAAAGTGAAAATTTCATTGATCTGTCACATGAAATTTTAGCATTCTTTTGATATATCGGGTTCCTGTGAAATAGGAAAGGGAAATATTTTCCCGATATTGTATTTTGATTTCCTATTGGCTAGATGGGTCATTTGGTACAAAATGTTACATTTTGAAACACGTTTTTCTAAAAATTTGCTATCTCCGGGTTATCTCTCCATGATTTTGAAACGTTATTTGTGTGCATTTAAATTCAAAGAAACAAACAAACATTGATAAAAAATGGAGAGAAGACCCAGAGAAAATAAAAAATGTACTTTTTTCCCAAAAAAATTCCAATGTGTAAATGCGGTGCTTCATTGTCGCTTTAAAAACCATAAAGTGTGTGGAGCGGTGATAGCTCAGTAGTATGCGTTACCCGTCCTGTGCACTAATAAAGAAATATTTTTGGTTCGATCCTCGCATGGAGCGTTAATATTTTTTTTAGTACAAACAATCAATTCTTTTGTCAGTTTAATTTTATGTACTGATTTATTTTCAAATAGATAAATTCTGGTAAAGCTAAAGCAATTCTTCCAACCTACTTATACTTTAATATATACATGAAATTGTATATAACTATACCCTATAATATAAGTGTTTATTGTTTATGTGAAGCGTTACTAAATTTTACATGTAGTATTTATTAAGATAAGTGGACTGATATATTAAATTCGACAAAGTATTTCAAACTAAATGTAACATTTTTCCCATGTGCGTAACTTTGTAAAGTGTGCCCAGCTGTGGTCAGCCGACCAAATCGTAGACATTTAAACTATGAATGTTTCGTACGCCTTATTCCTGCAGATCACACGCCAAACACGCCCATCTTCTTTTAGCTGTCTACTACAGAAATTATTTTTCGTTTCCGAGATATGTGACCGTGACTTGCAAAATGGGCCTAGATGAGGAAAATTCACATTTTCACTTTTTCTTCTTATTTGATTTGTATGAAAATCTAAAGCAAAGATCCAAAATATTTTTTGAAAAATTCCAACCCTAAAGGAAACTATGCCAATTTAAATGTCTCAACAATTTTTGGCGTGTTTTCTTTGCTGCAAGAATTTAGCAAACACCTTTTTTTTTTACATTTCTAAACAAAATATTGATATTCGTTTGTTTAACATTTATTTATATTTATATAGTTTTTTTCTTAAGAACTTTATAAATGAAACATATCAAATAAATACTGCTTTGATTTCTTAGTTTAGTATATTTCAAAAGTATGTTGCCATGGTAACGCTAACAGAATCATGCTAATTTGCTAATTGATGACTTTTAATGTTTTTTTTTTTTTTTTTTTTTTTTTTTTTTTTTTTTTTTTTTTTTTTTTTTAAAGAGAACACTATCATATTGGTGATAATTTACTAAATGAGAAATGGATGACATAAAAACATATAGGGTATATTTGTACAATTTTTCATATTTTCAAAAGAAATATACAAGGTATATTTTGATAGAATGATAAACATACAATTTGAAAAAAAAATTAATGTATGTCAAATATAGGTAATAAAAAGTTGTACAATGTAGTATTACTACATGTTCGACAACAATGTTGTGAAAAGTTCACTGAATGGTATCCTGTTATATCAAACAGGCAATGATTTTTGTGATTGGTCTTCAGATATAAGTTACATTTTATGTACATGTAGTAAGGATTACTTCTGTTCTGCATTAGCAGGCTTGCCCTTTTCTTTATCTGTAAGAGTAATAACCTCAGGTTAGGGTTGCACAGACTTTGAACAAACAGCAGCTTTTGCAGCATCTGATGAGCAGAATTCTCTGACACATTTAAAGAAGTATCCCTGTCTTCCAATATCAAGTCTTCTCTCTGTGATATGACGGTATTTAGTCAAAAGTTTCAAAGGTCTGGAAAAAATTCTGAAGAGATGTCAAAGATGTTTTCCAATCATAAAACACCACTGGCTTCTTCTGGTCCTGAACAATATGGTGAACGTTGTGTCCATGCGTACTTGACTTATAAACAGATTTTGCTATCTGGAGAAAAATTTAAAAGTGGTTTCTTTCAATCAATATTCAAAAAACAATTTAACAACACTGAAAGGATGACTTTGACAACATGAAAATACCAATTCATTATCTGCATCTATAAATTTACCTCTGCTAAAATTTAGATATTTGAGTTTCTCCACTTTAGCTTCTATGCTCGTAAGTGTCAGTCAGGTTCAAACTTAGTATGGCCAGCAATTAATCATTGTTGAAAACCGTATCATTCTGTTTATGCAGACCTAAATTGAACATAAATATATTTGAATAGTAGTGTTAAACTATTCATTGTTTGCGGAAAAAATAATCATCAATTTTAAGTACATGTAATAATAATGTACTTTAAAGGAATGATATGAAAAGTTTGTCATACAGAATACCATCTCACTATAAAAGCTACAACGATGTTCTAAGCACAAGATCTTTAAGTTCTTAAAGGAAATAAGTTCTACTAAAACAGTTTCCCTACAAAGGAATTCGAAGTAAATACATGCATATTTAAACTTCGATATCTTGAACATCGATCTCAAACTCTTGGATATCTCAAAGTTTTTTCTCAGTTCCATAGAGTTCGAGATAAGCAGGTTTGACTGTTTAACTTTTTTTAAACAAGTACATGTACAACTAGTTTTTATTTTTAAAAAAATCAAACGGTACCTGTCATAACTCTCCATAATTCATATCACAGAGCTGTGTTTATTCTTTTCTGCAGTTCTCCAATTGAAATCCCCTTCTTCACCATATTCATAGTACGTGAAATAGAAATGCTCCATGTTAACTCTTATACTGTTTGCTCCCTTGCAATTTGTCTCTCCTTCTTCCGCCAATTAAAATATCTTCTTTCTGGGGAAAATAATCAAGTACATGAAATGGCTTGAAAATATTTTTTTGACAAAAAGTCAGCAAGTTAACTTTTGTCTTCTCCTACTGTCACAACTTTTACTAAATAATATTTTGTCAATGTTCAAATCTATATCAGTATT